>NC_133236.1:11896442-12223297 GCF_040436345.1 Pagrus major
ATATATTATATATATATATATATATATATATATATATATATATATATATATATATATATATATATATATATATATATATATATATATATATATATATATATATATATATATATATATATATATATATATATATATATATATATATATATATATATATATATATATATATATATATATATATATATATATATATATATATATATATATATAAAATATATATATATATATATATATATATAAAATATATATATATATATATATATATAAAAATATATATATATATATATATATAAAAATATATATATATATATATATATAAAAATATATATATATATATATATATAAAAATATATATATATATATATAAAAATATATATATATATATAAAAATATATATATATATATATAAATATATATATATATATATATATATATATATATATATATATATATATATATATCAGCTTAAAATCTTATACCCCATATTTTTCACAGGTGTTTGAAACAGTTTATACAAAATTCCAGTGTTTTACCTTTGCGCTTCCTCACTTTGATGGGGAAGAGCTTTCTCCCATTGGCATAGATGAGGAGTTTCCCCAGGACACACAGCGAGTGGACAAAGAAGGCATATTCAAGCTCTTTTCCTGTATAAACACTCCTCTGGGCTGAACCTGAAACAACAACAAAAAATAAAAATGTAAAACTTGAACTTTCCGGACTTTTACATTTCAAGTTCCCATGAGAACCAAAAAACTGTTGTTAGTAATAACAGATGTTAGATGGAGAAAAGCTCAGAATAGCTGATTGCAAAGGGCTGATTGTAAAGGGAAAAAAATACATGTATTTTTCTATCCAGTGGCCAACTCATTGGATGAAACTTTTGAAATGTTGCAAAATATAGATCAAAATTCAGAGGGGTTGAAGTAGCATGCATGGCCAAAAATAACATCCACAAGAGAAAGCTAAAGAACTGATTAGTATCTGAAAAGACTATCATGATTTCAGTTGAATATGAAAACAAACAATTGAACTTTACCTTTCAATACTGTAATATGCTAATTACTATTCTTAAAACCATTATGAATGTGACATTTCTTATCCAAAGCTTTTGTCATAGAATGAGATTGAAAATGAAAAAGAAGCCTGTGGCAACCTTGCAGCACCTCAGGGGTGCAGAAGCTCAAAAAAAAGCACAAAAGCTCTTCTTTTATGAGTGTATCAGTGACGCTGGAGTCTGTGTATCTCCACTCATCCAGGACAAGGTCAAAATGTTCAGCCTCGACGAGCCAGCTGGCTCATAGGAGATAACACAGACATTCCCTCACACCCCATCTCCCACTGTAGTCACTCTCATTTATTGAATGATCACAATTTAATGTGCACTTGTATCTGTGGCATTTTAGCATAAATATACAGAACAATTAAAGCTAATTCTGCAAATTTAAACAAACAATCACTGGGAGACTGTAAAGGGATTAATGGGAAATGTGGCCTAAATTTTGAGAAATTTGGGGATCTAATACTAATCATCAATCAACAACATATATTTAGTCACGCCTTTCACTGAGTGTTCATTATTCTCTCCATTACCCACTACACTTTTTCCGTTTTATCTTTTGTTTTTTCTTGTATTATTCTCATTTCTTCTTTTTCTTCTTTGACTGCTCTCTACTTTCTCTGCATTCCTCTGTTTTAATGACAGCAGAAACAGCATGTGCACATTAACAAAACTGAATAAATGATGACTGCAAGTCTAGGTGAAATACATTTAACACCCACAGGCTTCAAATGAAGCATTAATTTCTCATTAAGCTTTCACAGTAGTTCAGACTGAGTGTATTATTTTTTGGGGTTGCTTCACAGGACACATTAAATCAGCATTACTGCAAATGTGCTGATGTTTACCACACAGAGTGAAGATTGGTATTCAGATGTGCCTGAGAGAGTACATAAACCTGTTGTAAAAATCAGGACTTTATGGGATGTTTTGCTTACTAGAGTTCTGCGGCTCAGCTGACCCGGTATCAGTGGTTTCATCTGTGAAACTTTCACAGGATTCACTGTAGTGGATGCACTGCTGAAGGGCTGCTACCATCTGAAAAAAATTAAAGGATTAAACTAGTGCATGTTATTGAAGTTGCTGCAAACCTCTGACTGGCCGAATTAATTGACAACTTCTAATCTCTTGTGCAAATCTGGATGCAGCTATGAGCAGGCCAAAAACATCAGGCTTACTGAGGAATTCATTCAGAATGTCAATGCAACCTCTTCTTATTGAACCTCTTAATGAAGAGTTTTAGGACAAGAACCATTCGTCTTAATCTAAATCAGAGCACCTGAGGGAATTTCAATGCACTGCAATGAAAGAGTAGTTAAGGCTTATAGTGTTGTAATTGTTATTGACATTTACTTTAGTGAAAGTTTCTGGGGTGATTCCACAGTAATCCTTTCTAAAGTCAGAGTGAGAGTTTAGAGGGAAGTTGAGGATCAAACAATCGATCAAAGTGTCAATGTGACACTCAACTCTTGTGCCCCTTTGTCTCAAAGAATCCTCTGCTCTGTTTGGCTGTGTGAATTACACATATCCCACAAATACACCACAAAGAAATGGTCATGAAATAAGAATTTCACTGTAGGCATCTGTTAAATGGAACCAATCTTTTGGGGAAACATCACCCTTCTCAACACCTGTTTGTATTCTCACCATATATCTTGTTGCAGTTATGGCAGGAACTCGACGAGCAAATTCAGCTTCTCGAAATGCAAAAAGTAGCTGGGAATTAGGGCTGCAACTAACAATTATTACCATTAAAAATGTATCTGATAATCGATTAAGTAGTCGATTAGTCATTTAGTCTATAAAATGTCAACAAGATTGTAAAAAATTCTCATCACAATTTCCAGAGTCCAAAGTGACGTCTTCAAATTGCTTCTTTTTTTCAACCAACAGTCGAAAACCCAAACACTCTTCACTTACTGTCAGAAATGACACAGAAAATCTGCAAATCCTTCCATTTATGAAGCTGGAACCAACAAATGTTTTGCTTGAACATGACTGAAACTATTAAAAGGTTTAACAAAATTGTTTTTTAAAAAAAAATCTTTCACTGTGACTGAATTTGGACATTTTTAGTTCTACAGGCCTGCAAGCATAACTGAGTTTGTTCCTAGCTTTCCCAAGTTCATGCAGAGTTTTGTCTTTCCTGAATATACTTGACAGTCCAACAGTTTCTGTTGCCGAAATGAGATTCTTGGTTTGAATGCCTTCCGGAGAGACTTTTCATACTTGTTCAGTTGCTTTATTTCTTTATGGTGCCTGACCTCTCAGAAGTACAAAAGAGCTAGTGAGAGATATTGATTACTGAGTGAATCACTCACCAGAGACTTGTATTTTCTCTCCAGGAGTCTGAGAACCACAGTCCTGCTGTAGTATCCATGCTGAGATGATAGAGAAATAAAGAATAGAATATATGAGATGGAGTACAACATGAACAAGAGAGGAAGACATATTAAGCAACACAGAACTCACACAAATCAAAATCATTTGTTCATCTGTGATACACACCATCCACTTTTTAAACCAGGTGGCTTTAATATCCAGTAAGGCCAGTAGGTAAATGGGTTCAAGTGCTTTCTCTGTCCCAGGTGAGGCTGAGGCATGTTCATGATGGAAGGACAGCAAGGAGAATGTGCTCTCTATCACTTCCTCCATATACCTAGAGCAGGGTGGAAAGAAGAGCAAAACAAATTTACTGAATGTAAACCATCATTCTAGATATAGTAAAGAGAAGTCACACGTGGGACACAGTTACATCATACTTGCTATAAACTGCTGTGTGCTGGTCTAAAGCCTTTTTATGATGCACCAAATGTCATAATTAAGTCAGTTGCATCTGAGACCGCGAGTGAGGTGAGACCTGCCTTTCCTGACCCACATATTGGTATAAAAACTCACTTCTCAGGGTGGCGGATCCAAAAGGTTGTCACCTCCTTTTGAAAGTCGTTCATCAGTCGAATCTGAAGCAGGATGGACGGAGAGAAAGAGAGCGCTATAATGTGTTTGTATGGTGATACACTTTAAATAGTGTAAAATAAAAAGATGCTGAACCTGTTTGAGAAGACGACTGATCTCAGGTCTGTTGATGTCGATGGCAGATGAGCCAGTCGGAAAGCTCGGTTTGTGAGACTGAATACTTGACTCCACACTTTTAGCTGCACATAAAAACGCAAAATACAAATATTACAAATATGCAAGATAATATTGGTAGCCATATACATAATGCAGCATAAACAGTACACAATATATTTACAGTGTGCAAAGTAATAATAATGAAGCCAAAACCTTGATTGTACAACTTGATATATTCCTAATGAAAACTGTTCACATTAAGGCCTGTGAACTTTTCATTTAGTATAAAATAATTCCAATAATGTCGGTGAATTCACCTCCCTTTTATTGCGGTGGGAGCGGAGAGTTGGATAACTGATGAACTTTGTACATAAAACCAAAACTACAGAATCTGCATGGCCAGATAATACAAACAATAAGTGGGAAACATGTATTTTCCTCATGTAAGATTATAAATAAAGAGGAGGTAGAGTAATCCTAAAAATGTTTTATTTAGTTCAAACATGAAGCTGCTGGACATGACTGGCCTACCCAAGCTGGTGTAGATCTCTCGTGTCACATTCAGTGGAGAGGAGGAAAAGCTTTTAGCAATGAACTGCAGCACATTATCCTGATGGAGTGAAGATATCAGCATAAACACACACACACACACACACACACACACACACACACACACACACACACACACACACACACACACACACACACACACACAATCATATATATAATCAATCTATCATACCTACATTTTAAATGATTAAAAAACAATTCAGTATAATGGGAGGAAATTAAACAAGATTGTAAATCATGAGGGACTACAGTGTTATCTTGTTTTCTCCTAAATTAAGCCGGTGTGGCAGGATTGTGTGTAATTGCAAGTGTTTTGTGTTTGTTATTATTAATTACAAAGCCTGTAATTATTCATTAAGATTACATTATTATAATTACATTTTAGTACATGAATTAAATGCGAGTTTGCAGGACACTGATTCCTGAGTAGGAAAGGCTGCTCAGGACTCACGCTGAGGTCGAGATCGGTCAGAGCTGTACAGAGGTTCCTGCCCAGGCTGCTCCAGCTCTCACAGCTCAGCACGTCAGACGGAGGAGCACAGCAGAGGGCCTGAAGAGCCTCCCAACGCACCTTCACACAGAGTTACATTACTTCACCTGAACGACTGTCACATTTAAATCTATGACAGTGTTTTCACATGTGTAAGTAAGCCTTTCTACCTCTTTGGGTCTGCTGGAGTCAAGTTTTTCTGCCAAAGCTTGCAGCTGCTCTTGTCTGATGAATGCATAACTCTGGAAAGGGAAATGGAGATGAAACAAAGAACATTACAATCCACCATAAACTGACATTTGAAAAGAGCTCTCATTGTTTGATGGCAGCACGGCAGATGTTTCAGGGGTCATGGGTGCACCAACATTAATTTTACCATGGAAGGGATCAATTACATAAGGAGACTGAGACACAATCTTGGCCCTTTACACGCTTCATCAACAGGAATAAAGCAAATACAACCATTTACTGCCTTCAGAGTTTAAGTACTGTATCTCTGACCTGGTTGAAGGAGGAGTCACTGTCAGAGCAGTTGTCAGTGTAGTGGCTGTTGGACTGACTGTGCTGCTTCTCTCTGTGCATCTCCTCCTTCCTCATCTGGTCCTCCTCAAATTTGTTGATTAAAGACTCCACCACCATGATCATGGTGTTCTTCAAGGTCTGCATCATCTGCTGGTACCTGCCACAGAAACAAGTAGATAGGTGTATTCTTAATGTCACCTAAACCCTTTGCGTGATAACTCATGTGTCACTGTCTGCTCTGTGACTATATGCCGTGTGTAATTCAACAGAAATCCAACTTTTTTGTTGTTTTTTTAGGGGGAAGTTTGCTGTTGTTTTTGTTATTGCAAAGACTTTCCTAGTAAGGTAAAAGATAAAATTCCCTACCAACTGTCTGTAATCCCAATGTGGGGTAATACCAAAAACTTTCAAATTTGGAAATACAGGAGAGAAAAATATTGTAAATGGCTCAGCCAACAGCTAAAACTATATCAATGTCATCATTACCTGAACATAACCACAATTCTATACTTGGAATTTTGAGTGAAAAGAAAGAAGGTATAAAATACAATCAAAGTTATCAATAATTAATCCATGTTCCTATCCTTATCCTGAAAATAAAAGAACACTAAGTGTAGAGCAAGTTGAACAAAATGTACAGACTAACATTGAAATGACCATTTATACAAAACTGAACAAACAAAACTCATAGTTACACTCACTCATCCGAGTCTCTGGTCCTCCGGGTGACAGCGTGGATCAGGGTGTCGTGACCTGAGCCTATTGCATGTTGTCCATCTCTGGTCAAGCTCTTGGTCTCTTCTTCCACCACAGTCCCCAGTGAACTCTCCACATACTGACGGAGGTACTTGACAAACTCATAACTGCAAAGAGAGCATTGACGGAATAAAACCAATTGTTAAATAAATCTGTAAATCTGTTGCATACCGACATGACAACAATAACATATTAATCAATAAGGGACCATCAAAAGAGGAACATTATTGTTTTGTCTTTGCTAAAATGTGCAACTCGACTTATAAACTTATGGTTTATCTTGAACAAGGACAGCCTACTACTAGAAAAAAGGTAGCACTAGCACATTTCAGTGAATGATGACCAGTTGAACAGAAATTATTTCATTAGACAGTTTTATGGGGGTCCACTGCCACAATATTCAAGTCTGACAGACTTACTTATGGAAGTTCTTGTCAGTCTCTTCCAGGTGAAGGAGGATTTCTTCAGCACATTCGGTTGACGGAGCACCTGAGATCCTGTCGTTGATGCTTCTCAGAAGCTGCTTAAGCAAAGACTGCAACTCCACCTCGTCTTCAACGGACAACTGTGACATCTCTACAGCTGGATAGAAAAGAGTGACTGGTTTAATAGGTTTAAAATCTGCTTATGTATGGTGGTAAAGGGCCAAGTCACCAGGGTTTGACAGAAAAGCTAAGTTCAGAAAGGAGGACGTGTATTTGAGTTCTCGCAAAATATTGTAAACATAAATATAAAATGATCAATATCTTTTTCTAACAAAAAGGTAGAAGGTAAAAACATCACCCTCAAACAAATGTAAAAAGAGTACAGAAAAAGCAGAGTTCAAACATCCTCAGCTATGAGGATGCTGCATTGACTTTAATCAGTTTCCATGTTCAGCACAGGGTTGTAAAGATGCATCGAAGTTTTGGTTGTGCGTTTTTCAGAATCAGTCAGTCACGTGCCAGTCAATTAATCACCAACAGGTGTGACAACCCTCTGGTACACTAGCTGTTCTCTAGAGAAAATGGAGTATTTCATGACAAACATTATACACAGCTGTTTCCTCTAAAATATACAAATAAAAATCCAACAGCAACAATTAATAGACCTATGCTGTACACTCAAAGGAGCTACATGATATTTATGTCTTTACCTAGAAGCCAAAACCAGTTCATTGCTTGCCTCTGGTTAGCTTGTCGCTGCTAGGTGCAACAGTGTAACACAGCTAGCTAACGTTAGCTAAAGGCAAAACTGGCTAATTTTAAATAAAACCGCTGCTGAACGAAAACCAAAAATGTCCCCGCTGCACAGACTAAACACCCAAAATAAAAAACATCGTGTGTAGTGCATTTCAAAACAGTCACCTTGTTTCTGGACTTGTAAAATCTTTTCATCCAGATATCATTTCAGGAGCAATTGACAGCGGCTGCTGCGTCTCTATGGAAACGGCCACTTAGCGTGAACTGCGGTGCATTGTGGGATCGAAAGGAACCATGCGCTGCCTTACCAAAACGTCGGAAATTTAGGTATTACACGTAAAACATGGATAATGAAAAGAACTAAAGGTAAAATATGACAAGAAAAGTAAAGACATTAGATCTGTCATTCGTCTACAGCAAAAGTTCAACAATATCCACTGTCAAACTTCTTTACAGTAATACTTTTAAACTGAAAAACTTACCGACGGTTTTTCTTAATATTTATGAACGCAGCACCAGTGAAGTACGCTGTCACGTGACTCAATGTTTTGCTCGGGTGCTACACAGGAGACATCTCTGCCGGCTGAAACGTCTGTCAAACCTGATAGTTTGATCATATATTTACTATGTAGGAACAGCGACATATTCTGTTCACACGCCTGACTCACTAGTTAACATTACGTTTTAGAAATCACAACGTTAAATCTACTGAATAAGGCTTTTAGCTAGCAAGCTAGCATCAGCAACTATGGCGGCAGTTGACAGCTTTCAGTTTTTGTACAGAGAAATTTCTCGATCATGCAGCTTTTACTTTGAAACCCTGGCCCTGGTGGGGGCTCTTTACACCGCCAGCAAGGTAATAATCCTGCTGAGAGACTGCTGCACGCTGGTCAGGGTGCATTTCCTTCCAAGAATGATCCCGACCAAGAGCCTGACCCAGAGATTTGGTGACTGGGCTGTCATTTATGGTAAGGATGCAGCAGGAGATCACAGCAGAAACAATGAGAGTGCATCATGCTGTAGATCTGTATGTCAGTAGAGTCAGTAGAGTCATCAATTTAAAACTAGGGCTGCATTCATTAGTCTCAAAGATTCAAGTCAATTAATGTTGTAATGGATAAACAGAAAAAAAATGAAAAAACAATCAGTTAATCATTGAAGTTACATTTTGCTGATTTAAAATAGTAAAATTTGACATTTGATGTTATTGTAAAATTAAATATATTTTGGTATTCAACTGTTGGTCTCACAAAACAAGAAATCAGAACATTTTATCTTGGGTTTTGTCAAATTACAAGGAGCTATTGTGTACTCTTTTTCTGACACTTTGTAGATAAAATGATTAATCTTTAAATCAAGACAAAAACTGGTAGATTAACATTGTTGCAACCATAAATATGGCACACTGCACTGAGATTTGAGTGTCACAGTGACTTAATAATGTAAATTTGACAGCTAATGTCTTTAAATAAATTATATTACATTTTTAAATTATACTTTTGATTAATTTATAAATTATTTGGTTCATGTAATATAAAAAAAATAGTGATAAATAATGCCCGGGATGTTTTGAGATTGCTTGTTTTACTCAACCAACAGTCTAAGCTCAAAGATATTCATTTTAAAATCAGACAAAACACAGTAAAGCTTCTTTTTCTTTCACATTTGAGAAGCTATGACCAGCAAATGTTTGTCAGTTTTCCCTCATAAATGATAGTTACATGAGCTGATAACACTTATTGCTGTTTAAAGGTCCCATATTATGCTCCTTTTCAGGTTCGTATATTCATTTTAGGTGTCTACTAGAAAATATTTGCATGCTTTAATGTTAAAAAGACACATTGTCTTTCTCATACTGTCCACTGCTGTCTGTAGGCTCCGTTCTAGTGCCAGGCTCTTAAAGGCCCACCTCCTTTAATAGCACAGTCTGCTATGATTGGTCAGTTCTCACAGGTCTGAGCAGGCACCGCCCACCATGCTTTCCCAATCAGCTCTGCTGGTAATTTTTGCAACCATGGCCATGCTGAGGGCGGTGACTGTATAGTTATGAACTCACAAATTAATGGAAGTTCTTACAGCTCGTTTTAAGATGCAGTTACTGTATACAGGCTGTGTGCATTTCTCCATGGGTTGAGTATTGTGCTACTTTCAAGTATTTATATAGCACCTAGATAAAAAAAAGACATGAAAATCTCACTTTCTACAATATGGGACCTTTAATTTCTTATCAATCAACTAATCAGCCTATAATTTCAGCAAGAGGTCATAGACTGACTCTCAGTGATATATCCTCATTCCTTTCTTGCATGATGTTCATTAAAAAAATATTGTCCTCTCTCCTGTCAGGTGCATCAGAGCCTGTGGCCAAGGCCTATGCAGAGGAGCTGGCCAGGCACGGTATCAGCATCATCTTTGTCACTAAGGACCACACCTCTGTCAGAGACACCGCTGCATCCCTCTCACAAAGCTACGGAGTGGAAACTGTCATTATCCTGGCTGACTTCTCTTTGGACCAGGCAGCCAGCAAGCCCATCAAAGAAGCCCTGAGGGGTAAAGATATTGGCTTCCTGGTGAACTGTGTGGATGAGGCTTTGTCTTCCCCTCAGAGCCTGATTGAAATGCCTGAGCAGAGCCTGTTGGATTTAGTGAATAAGAACGTTGCGGTTGCTACTCTGATGTCCCGGTTGGTGCTGCCGGGGATGGTGGAGCGCAGCAGAGGAGCTGTAGTCAATATATCATCGGGTGCTTGCTGCAGGCCTCTCCCTGGAAGAGTGACACTCACCGCCGCCACTGTGAGACAAAACACTCAGTGTATCTGCCTCTTGTGCATTCATACACACCAAGATCCCTACCCTCTATTGTCTATTGTCACACACACTCAATAATCCTGTTTGCCTTTCTTCACCTGATATTTCAGGGTTACCTGGATCATTTCTCCAGAGCGCTTCACATGGAATACAGCGGCAGAGGGATCTTTGTCCAAAGTCTGATTCCTTTCCAGGTAGATTTCCTGATATGACCATTAACGAGTAGACCCTTTTTATTGTGCCGACCAAAATGTGTTAAGCACTGAAAGCTGCCTTCAAATGCTCGTCAAATTCATAATCTTGTCTACTCATTCTGTGATTAGATAGTTCCTGATTTAGAATAACATTTTGACAATTACAGACTTTTTAATTTATATAAAGTTCTTGTACAGCTGCTTGTATTGAAGATAGGTTGCTGTTTTTCTACACGATATCATCGTGATTTGAATATCTGAGGGAATTTAACTGTCAGCCACACAAAACTAGAAATCTGAAATGACCATTCTTGTTCGGCTGCTTGTAGTATTTAGCCAACATTTAAGAACTTTGTTTTTTGTTTAGGTTTCGCCTTGGTATGGCGTCTGGACATTAAAACATCCCCAGTTTCAACATTTGACTTTGGTTGCTTTTCTTAAAATGAAAAATAAGTAAGATTTAATGCTAAGCTCACAGTTACCAATGACAGGGAAAATGTTTTTCTATGGGTCCTTTTTTCTCTCTGTGTGGGTATCTTCAAAGTGAGTTCTCACATTTTACTGTTATTCTTGTCAGTTCTTGATATACAGTATGTGTGTATGTGTAACCAGATAGCTTCAAGTGAGCAACAACCATCATCATCATCGTCAGCTTCATCAAAACAGGGCTGGTTTGCACCAAAGCCAGAGGTTTACGCTCGCCACGCCATCTCCACCCTGGGCGTCTCTAATAGGACCACAGGCTACTGGCCTCACACACTTCAGGTCAGCACAAAATAAGTCAAGTTGTAATACTGCATTAAGATTATTACATTTTTTGTGATCAGGAGTGTATTACTGTTGTTGATCTGTTTCTCTCTGCTGTTTTTCCTCACAGTATGGGCTGATGAGATGTATTCCAGAGTGGATTTGGGTTCTTGGATCTCGTGTGTTCATCAGTTTAAGCTAAGAGCTGACTTCACCTCCATTCATCAAGACTTAACCCATTTACTGGATCTTCTTGTTGCTGGTGTCATGTGGAGTGTAACTTCTTCTGCCATTGGTTTAAATTTGTTCAACTCTAAAAAGCTCTGTTGTGGTTGGTGGTTAAATTTGATTTTCCTATGTTGATTTGGTATCAATTTCTAGAGAAGCTGCAGTAGAATTTGCTTGAAATATCGAATGACTATAGATGCATTACTCCCGAGTTACTGGACTATGGTCTGACAAATCTGTGACATCCTAAATTAACTATAGAAACCAGACAACCTGACGAGCCTCCACACTGTTTCAACCCTTTAAACTGTTGGACAAGAAATTATTTAAAATCAGCCGGGGGGCGGCCACCATCGACCATAAAGGCCTGGTTGATTAAATGTAAAACTGAATGTACAATTAATTTATTTTTCTATATATTTAAAAAAGTTGCACACTGAAAAACTAACTGTATAAAGTGCAGGTGAGATTCAGTAGAGAGCAATAATAAAGCAGTCTGAAACCAAAAAAATAAACACAATAAAAACATATGGAATTCAATATGACTTTAGGTAATACATTTAAATTTTCGATTTTTCATTTTTGACCTCTAAGATCTCTTTCCTGTGAAAAAGCTCTGATGGCCACTGAGTTTTGTTTCTGTGTGCCGAGATTTGACTTCCCAGTTCTTTCCGGTTAAACCTGCCTTTTACCAGCATTGACTAACCACACCTATATGGCACACATACAAGGAACGACATGCCAAAAGCCAAACCCAACATCATTTAAAGTTGGAGAGACGGACCGAAAGAAATGTAGAATTCATTTTTCTGAACTTAGTAGTATTTTAGTAAGCAAAAGTTACAATATGCAACACTAAATAAAGTGTCATTTAAGCGGAATTTTGCAATAACACCACTCAATCCAGATCTAAGAAACATGTTAATTGAAGCTGGGAGGGGTAAAAATTTAACTCAAACTCTTTATTGTGACCAAAGCAAGTATAAATCTGAAGTTATTCCTGCAATCTGAATGTAACTTTAGCTTACCAGTAGGGTATTATACCCTCTAAAAAAATGTGTGTTTGCAGCATATTAGTGTGTGGTGGTGAATGAGGAATGATAGCTTTCGGTGGATGTGGATGAAGATTCAAGCATCTCCAGGAGTGAATTTGAAATGCGCTGAAGATTGAGATTGTGATGTTTAGTTTGATTGAGAACTTACACTTGAGCTACATTTAGTGTGTGTGGATATTGCTCTAAAAGAAGTATTTATATAAAAAATGTTAACAGATTCAGACATATTGTGTTGAGTGATTGCTTAAACATAAAGTACAGTATATAATAATGTTGACTTAAATATGATATGTGTCATCAAAGCACATAATTACACCAATAAAACTCCTTCATTCCTGCACTGTCCTGTATTCATTTTTCATCATAAATGTCAAAGTGTGTCTTTGAAGATTAGTCCTTTATCTGACTGGTTAGCTTTCCAGCATATACAGTATGTGAACTGTTGACTGATTTATATGCTGAAGGCCACAAACGCTTTGTTTTTCTCTTTAAACGTCGGGTTGGTGTAAATCATTTACATCCGCAAACAGACACTACGCTGGCTGCCAGAGTTTACCCTGTGACCCCCTCAGGTCAGCCGGGTCAGAGACTGTTTGTAAACCTCATGGACACACGTGAGGTGCAGTCTGCTGTGTATACACAAGGTGCAGCGTGAAACATGGCTGTTTTTGGGAGGATTAAAACACAAAATCAGAATCTTTCAATATAATTAGGACGTAAATATCATCTACTGACATATTGTCTAATACAACAACGAGTCAGGTAAAAAAAATTTGGGAATTGTCAACATATTATATAGATAGATAGATATTTTGTTTGTCATATGAAGTGCTACAAATTAATAAATGAAAGAAATATGACAACACACTTGATAATGTACATCTATATAACTCATTTTGATGCAAATATTGTAGCCTAAAGTACCTTATAAATGAAAAGAATCAAGAAAAACATCTGGAGTAGAATGAAAAATAACTACAAAATGAAACAAATGCAGAATGCCATCAGCAATGGCAATACAATTATATTCTCAACAGAACACAAATGAAAAGACTGGACTCAAAGTTTAATAGAAACAGGATGTCGTGAAATGCTGCTTGGAAATCGCTCACATTGGTTGTCTCCTGAATATAATTGGGACTGGTCTTCCACTATCTGGGAAAATAGTCACACAGTAGAAAAACACTACAATGGAGAAGGTACAGATGGGTGAAAAACGACATCCAACAGAGTGTCTTTGTAGTGTGGACAAATAAACCTGATGAAGCACAAATCACAAAAAACGCTGTTTGCTTGTCCACTTGTAGAAAATGTTAAAATAAGCAGCAGGAAGTGGAAAAAAAACTTCAAATGCTCCAAAAAATGATTACAAAGATGTCAAAGGTCCCAACATTTAATTCACATCACTTTCATCAAACCTTTTATAGATCTCTCTTGACCTGTGTGGAAGCATCTGCATTTGTTTCCCCACTCAGTTATTCAGCTTTTCCCTTTATTTTTTCACCCATCTGTATATACGGACGGTAGTTGAGGACAGTCGATGTAACAGCAAGTCATGGGTTTGAAGTCTGCCCTGCTCTCTGTCCACTGTCAAATTAAGCAAAATTGCTGCAGAAATAGAATACGAATAACAAAACAAGGCTTCTCCAACCTCTCACATTCTGTGTTAAGGCTGGAGCCTCGTTGTTTTGGGAGTAACAGGTTGGTGTCTTTGGTGACGTGAAAGGAACGATAAAAAGAACAGCTGCTTCTTCGCTCTCTCCCATCCTCGTCCTCCTGAGACATCACTCTCTTCATACTCCATTTTTCTCTGTGGAATCGTTCAACCGGTAAGCTGAATTTTAAAAATACCCTATCCCATCTGATTTGTCCTATCAGAAAAGGTTACTGAGATTGTAATGTACATAAAATGGGACAAAATGAATATTTATGGAATAATTTGAAATATGTTGATGTCATACAATATTTGTTCCATGCACAA
Organism: Pagrus major; assembly: GCF_040436345.1. NCBI lineage: Eukaryota > Metazoa > Chordata > Actinopteri > Spariformes > Sparidae > Pagrus > Pagrus major. Next base: position 11,911,103 of record NC_133236.1, read on the forward strand.
TCTGAAAAAGGATTTATACGTAATTTGTACATAGACATGTGAATGCACACCATTACTAGAGGCTCAAAAAGTGGAACTAAGAAGTGATACGGCAGTAATATCATGTAGTAAAATAATTACATTCTCAAACCAAAATGAGAAATAAAAAAATGTGACTGTACCCACATGATTTGTATAAAATTAAACTTTGTAATAGCTGCCAAACAGTCAAACTCTTGTTTCAAAATGTGAGACTTTTAAGAGAATGCTTTACAACATATTATTCTTATTAAACCAACAGAAAAAAAAAAGCCTCATGAAAGAATTATAAAAGATCGATAAATTCTGTGCAACAGTTATGTAAAAGAAACCTCAGGAATTGAACATTTTTTGAAAACTTACACTATAAACTGTTTCAGTGGCTGAGCTCACTGCGATGGTGGGTATCAACCAAGGTTAAGGTCTTGGTTTAAGCAGATAAGTGTGTTTTGGAGACTTGTAATCAGCAGCCGTTGCTTCTGTCAACAAACTGACAAGGCTACAAGAAATGATAAAGAATTTAGCCTTGTTAAAGAGTCTGTCTGTTCTGACTTTACAGCTGCAATGACGTCTGTTTCACCTCGTATAACTACCAATAACATTGTTTATACTGTACTTCTTAAAGAAAAAAAAATTCAAAACCTTCTGAGATTATTGTATTAGACCGTTTTGGGTTCATAATGAAGTCATGTAGTACTCCTCAGTGCACCATTCAAGCTGCTGTTCCTGAGCTGTGGTGTTGAATAATGGGCAGAACATTTTTAGCAGAATATTATGATGTCACAGTGCATTTCACCTCTGACCTTTTGGATCCTAACTACATAATTTTATCCCATTAGACATTTGTGTAAAATGTAATCTTAATTTTCATTTGTATTTTTGAGTCATGGCTAAAAATGTGTTTTGTGAGGTCACAGTAACTTTGACCTCTGACCTTTGGCCACAAAATAATCAGTTCATCCTTGAGTCCAAGTGGACAATTATACCAAATTTGAAGAAATTCCCTTAAAGCGTTTCTGAGATATCATGTTCACAAGAATGGGTCGCCATGGGGTAACAACGACCTTGACCTTTGACCTTAGGCCATCAAAATCTAACCAGCTCATCCTTCAGTCCAAGTGAACACTACCAAATTTAAAGAAATCCGCCGGTGCTAATGCATAAAAACTCAAAAGCAATATCATCTTTCAGAAATCATGACCCGGTTACTGACCCAGTTCAAACGGTGCAGAGCATCTAGTCATGGAGACAGGCTTGTGCTGATAATGTAAACATGAATGGCATCCTCCTTGGCTGAGCTGTGACGCCTCTCGTCCATGATGCTTCCTTCAGCGCAGTGATACTTACAGACTTCTAACAAGAAGGTCCGTGGATTATCTTGAGTAGCTAGCCAAAACTCTGCAACTCACACCAAAACAATCTAGATGGATAAATAGCACTTCAGGTAAGAGGAAAAATATGAATTTTGGATTTTGAGTTGAACTGTCCCTTTAATACACAGAAAGCAGGACAACTGGCGACTGAAATGGGCGAATGGGATGTGCTGGCACGCCTGCTGGATAAAGTGCAGACCCACTCAACGGTGATCGGCAAGGTCTGGCTCACCACACTGTTTGTCTTCCGCATCCTGGTCCTGAGCGCGGGCGCCGATAAGGTCTGGGCTACTCACCATTTAAAACAAACGAACATAGAATGTACGGGGAGAAAATGTGCTAGAATTAGAGTATAGCTTGAAAAATACCAATGTGATTAGGAATGTCTCAAAACTCCAAGAAATGCCAGCACATGAGTCAAACATTGTCCCAACTAAACTTTAAACTCTCTAAAGTTTGAGTATTATGTGTCATCTCTTCTATCGTCTCATTCTAGGTGTGGGGCGATGAGCAATCCGACTTTGTCTGTAACACCCAGCAGCCGGGCTGTGAAAACGTCTGCTATGACCTCGCCTTTCCCATCTCTCACGTTCGCTTCTGGTTCCTTCAGATTATTGCTGTGGCCACTCCAAAGCTGCTTTACCTCGGTCACGTCCTTCATGTGATCCACACTGAGAAGAAGGTGTGTCACTGCAGAGGGTGTAGTGGTAAATGCTTAATTTGTCAGGCATGCCACACCTGTAGAAGCCTGTTACTATATCCTGCTGTGTTAGGTTTGATTGCTGTGATTATTTCTGCTCTTATTCCTAATTTTTCCATTTATCTGTACTACATTTTGTCCTTGCTCCTGCAACACCTGAATTTCCTCCTTTGAAAGTGAAACCTGAGGAGAATTATTGCTTTTCTCTTATTTTTAGCTCACATATTTACTGTATGGTTTACTCAAATTAGAAAGATGTGGAGTAACTAGCAGCTAAAGACAAAGATATTTGTCAAAGGTTTAATGGAGACCGAGCCAAAACTAGAAGAAGAGTGAATGTTGGACTTGTGTTATATATTTTGCCAGAACAGAAAATGAATGCTAATATTTTTCTGTGTCTGTTGTATGTAAAATAGTTTGCTCACATGTTATCTCTAACCACATTGTCAGCTGACTGTGTATCTGTCAGTTTTCCCCCTAGTGGCCAAAGAGTGATTAATGCAGCTTTAAAGCAATACTTACTACCCAAAACTAACTCCTCGTTGACTTAAAAGGTCCAGCCAGTAGGTAACAAAGTAAATCACTATCGGAAGTTTTCATATCAGATATATTTATGAATTTAAAAAAACTTTAAAAAAAACAAAAAACTGCCACCTTAATCAACTAGTCCACTGATCAATATATGCTCATATTGCCCATATATTGTATATTATACTCAGATAAATAAATAAATAATAATAAATATGCCAGGGAGCTCAGTGGAATTAAAAAAATAGATAATGTTAATAAATAGTTTGATCAAATCAATAAAAACATCTACTACATCTACATCTATTTTTAGAAGATGAAGCTTTCTGTAGGGTGTGTTGAGAGTTCACTGATATTTTTTTGCCAAAATGTGGCTGAAAATACAACTTCTGGTGCTTAGAAGTTTCAAGGAGGGGAGATGGCGCCACACGCAAGTGTTTTGGCGAAACAGTGTGGAATCAAATGAGTCCATATCTCATAAATTCCTGAACTAAAAACTTCTGAAAGTCAGGTTTAAGGCCTCTTTCACCCAATCTCTGAACCTATCGGCCATCGTCTGATGACGACTTATCCTCTGGGAGCACTGAGCATTGCTTTGGGGCTCACAGTGTAGCCTGTGAACATCCTGATAACAGGTATTTAGTCAATTACTTGGGCTACAAACGGACTTCAAACGGAAACCAAAACACTTCCATCACCAAAATCATGTCCCCTGCCTACAGATTTTACATTCATATGACAATATCTTTATATAGAAAAAATATCTTTCTATTAACTTTCAGCTTTTCAAGCTGCAAGTGTTTTTTTAAACGTCTAACTCTGTTTTTTTGTGTTCTTCCAAGATGAAGGAGAGGATAAAGAAGCAGGCCGAGTTGGATGACCAGGCCAGTCTGTTCCTGAGGAGAGCCTTCAAAGTTCCCAAGTACACCAAGAGCACTGGCAAGATCAGTATCCGAGGCGTGCTCCTTCGCAGTTATGTCCTCCATCTTATGGCTAAGATTGTCCTGGAAGTCTTGTTCATCGTTGGTCAGTACTTTCTTTATGGTTTCACCCTCCACACTCGCTATGTCTGCTCCCGCTCACCTTGCCCTCACAAGGTGGACTGCTTCCTGTCCAGGCCGACAGAGAAGTCGGTCATCATCTGGTTCATGTTGGTGGCGGCAGTTGTCTCCCTCATCCTCAGCGTGGTTGAGCTGTTCTATCTGATTGTGAAAGCGGTGAAGGAGTGCATGGCGAGGAGGCAGGACTACACCGTGACCCCGGTGACACCACCACTTTCAGGGAGGAAAGCTTTTAAAAGCTGCGACGAGATGATCCAGAATTGTGTCAACCTGGAGCTGGAGCTCCAAGGACGAAAGTTGGGGGTGAACGGGGTCACAGGCGGGGTCAACGAGGCCGCTAAGAATGTATCACCTGAGAACAACAACATAGGGGAGGTACACATCTGAAGTGTGGAGGACGTGATAGGTTGAACGTGTCCAATTTTCCTGCGTTCCCGTATTTGTGTGCTTTGGCTGTGGGTGGGAAGGGATGTGTTTGTGCAGTAAATAAAGGAGAAGGGAGGGGAGTAACCAGCTTCTGTAAACACAACTCAGTCACAGGCAAAATGTGACCAAAATAACCAAACATGTTTTCCTGCAGTGTTCAGACCCATCATTTTAGATTTTTTTTTTTTTATAGATTTTGCTAAGGGTACTTTTTGTAAGGATTTCAGATAATGTTGTTGCAATTTTATTCAATAAACTTCTCATATTGTGGTTCACGTTGGTGCTTTTATTAATGTCTCCAATTTCCCAGCATTGCTACGAACAACTATGACAAACTACGGTTACACCCCGCCTTTCCAAAACCCCGCTGTTCCGAAAATAGACTTCCATTCTTGGTAATGGCGGGGTTTCCCATTTTTTCTAAAGACCCCGCTATTCTGAAAAGGCTATTGGGGAACCCCTGACCCTAACCCTATTGGGAAGTAATTGGAACTTGAAAGTCGGATTCGGAACAGCGGTGTTTTGGAGTGGGGGTGTTTCGGAATGGAAGGCCGTCCCCACAAACTACATCCACTTTTCACTTTCAAGTGTTGCTCCTGGCATTGTGTGCCTACATTGGCATCCACACATGACTGGTCCTCGGACGACTGTTGCTTCGAGTTGGCATCCACAGTGAAAATCTTTTGTTTATTTTCTTGTGGACAGGTCAGAACACACTACTCTAGCTCTGGTTTTTAAAAATGGCGGTCAAAAGCAGTTTTAGTTGGTCCTTGGTCACGATAACCTCGACCCTAGCACCTGTGTTCTTTGTTCTAGACCAGCAAAGTGTCGGTGCTGCTCTGGCATCGAATGCAAAGAACTGGTTCCAGACTAGGATCATATTTCGTGGAGGGGGACGGCCTTCCATTCCGAAACACCCCCACTCCGAAACGCCGCTGTTCCGAATCCGACTTTCAAGTTCCAATTACTTCCCAATAGGGTTAGGGTTAGGGTCAGGGGTTCCCCAATAGCCTTTTCGGAATAGCAGGGTCTTTAGAAAAAATGGGAAACCCTGCCATTACGAAGAATGGAAGTCTATTTTCGGAACAGCGGGGTTTCGGAAAGGCGGGGTGTAACCTTTGTGGAGAAATTGTTTTCTGGTTTTCCTGCTTTGTCCCACAGCTGATCTGCATCAACTCTCTGGGATTTAAAGACTTACTTATTGTTGCACAATTAACCACTAACAGCTGGTAACTGTAGCTACTGTTAGCTAGTTAGCCCAGTTGACAGTGCAGCAAGCTGACTGCCCGGACCAGAATACAAAAAAAAATATAGCCCAGCAGCATATGTAAAGATCACTAATTAATAGTTTATATCTCAAATGATTATCCTGGACAAAAAAACAAAGTGTAAACATGTCAAACTCTACAGCTGGATTGAGAGTATTTCTCAATGTTTGTTTTATAGGTACAACTCATACTTTTAGCCGAGGGACAACACGGTGCACCAAACTTAAATTATGTATCTGAACATAAAAGTTCCACCACAATGGACTGTTTACTACTTATTAAGCAACGTTCAAGGCCATTTGACAGAGAAAGATTGTGATACTGAACACCTGTAAATCATTACACACCTGTCCTCTCAGTCTTTCTTCAACTTTTTTTTTGGCCCCTTTTGCTGACGGTTACAACGTGACATATAAGCCTGATGTGTGTTGCATAATGTGATCAGTACTGCTGTCCTCACCCACTACTCCAAGGTCCAACTTCTAAGTTAGTGATCTGTACCAGCCATAGACAGTCCTTTCTGATCAGGTCAAGAGGTAAGATGCAACGATCGTTGTTCTCTGCTACACATAACTGATCATTTGACAAATTTAAGAAATGTATTTTGTGAGTGACTGTGATTATTTGTAAAAACGACTGGAACAAATTAGTAATTTTTTCCTTTTATATATAAATATATATATATATTTTAAGAAAAGGGTGTTTGACATTGCCTCTTTTGTATAAACCTTATAATGGCATCAGATTGCTTCTCATGTATCACCTTTCAGTTTTTTACACAAGACACGTTTAATATGTTTATTGTATAATACAGATGTTTTTAAAAGTTAGTTCTACATGTGGAAAGTGCTATTTTTCTTACTTTTAAAAAAAAATTATTTTATTTCGATCCTACTTCTTCTACCTTGTCTTAGTAGTATAATACCATTGAGTTGTCTGTTTTTCTGTTCAAAATACTGATTAATGATTATTTTAAGAAAATATTGACCATCGAGCTCAGGGTTCATTGAGGTCTGAGATCCTCTTACTTCTCTGGTAGCCGGGCTCAAGAACATAAAAAAAATGACTTAACTAAATTTAGAAGAACAAAGAAAGCCTTCGTTCTAACAGCAGCATAGTGACTGAACACTAAGTTATGGTTAATGTTTTGGTTAATAATGTGTGGTTTTCAAGTTTTTTGCATGAATCTATTGTATTTCCTTTTTATCTTTTTATCACAGATCACTAACTGAACATCGGCAGTAAATATGGGAGACTTGGGATTCCTGTCAAAATTGCTGGACAAGGTCCAGGCCCACTCCACAGTCATCGGGAAGATCTGGATGAGCGTCCTCTTCCTGTTCAGGATCATGGTTCTGGGTGCGGGTGCAGAGAGCGTTTGGGGCGACGAGCAGTCAGGTTTCATCTGTAACACTCAACAACCTGGTTGTGAGAACGTCTGCTATGATTGGACCTTCCCCATTTCGCACATTCGCTTCTGGGTGCTGCAGATCATCTTCGTCTCCACGCCGACGCTGATCTACCTGGGCCACGCTATGCATGTCATCCACAAGGAGAACAAGATGAGGGAGCAGCTAGCGAGCCCAGGTGGCACCCGGCTGCTGAAAGTGCCCAAATACACAGACGAAAAGGGAAAGGTGAAGATCAAGGGGAACCTGCTGGGGAGCTACCTGACCCAGCTCGTGTTCAAGATCATCATCGAGGCGGCTTTCATTATAGGCCAGTACTACCTGTATGGCTTCATCATGGTCCCCATGTTCCCCTGCTCTAGAACGCCCTGTCCCTTCACAGTGGAGTGCTACATGTCCCGACCCACAGAGAAGACCATCTTCATCATCTTTATGCTGGTGGTGGCCTGCGTCTCCCTGGTCCTCAACTTCATCGAAATGTTCTACCTGGTCTGTACCAGGGTCCGATGTGGATCCAGGCCTCGCACCCACAAGATCACTTCACCGGAAAACCCTGCCAGCCTATTAGGTTCCAGGTGGCCGACTACAGAGGATTCGCTGAAGCAGAACAAGATTAACATGGAGATGGAGAGCAACCACAGTGTCGGTGGAAGTCTGGATGGGGCCAAAGACGAGAAACGACTCCTGAGTGGTCATTAAAAGATTTCATCTAAGAGACTGAACAGTTCTTACAATGTGGTGTACAAATCATAACAGAGCATCAAAGAAAAGTTGTATCATTGTGTAGTGAAGTGATATTATTTCTTTTTGGAATTCTACTGTATTTTGTATTCTTCAACTGGAAATCTAATAATGGAAAGCGTGCAATATTGATAATGTATTTATGTTCTTTGATACTCTCTTGTGAATCTTTAAGGGAGCAGAATTTTGTCTTTATTCCCAGTTATTGAATGCGTCTTATAAGTTATTCACATGTTCGTTATCTCAACCTTGAAATAATTCACTGAATGATGGTGATAATTGTGGTGAAGTTTGTTTCTACTGAATATGGTAGACATTTTTGTATGCTCCATTGTTTTCAATAAATGGTTAAAATTGGAAAAAGGCACTGTTTCATGAATATATGAATGATTTCTGGATCAAACAGTATAAGGCTGTAATCAATGACAATCGTTATTATTGATTAGTCTGGAGTTATTTTCTAAACTAAGTGATCAAATGTTCATCCAAATCCAAAGTGGTCAAAATTGGTCCGCCATACGGTTCAAGTTTGTTTAAAAAAAAAAAAATGTTGAGGGAGGTATAAATGCACTTTAAATATGTAGGATCCCTATTATTAATCATTTTTCATAGTCTGAGTATGGAGAGGAGAGTGACACTGTGCAATAGGTCAGTCAATTTAGGGAACTTCGGATCAAAATACCATTTTGCATCTTAAAAATACAATATAATACAATACAACACTACAATAAAACACAATACTATAACATACAAGACAAGACAATACAGTACAATACCATACTGTATGTGTTAGCTTTTGGCCCTTGGGCCATCAATAAATTTGGAGAAAGTGTGGGAGTCCCTGGACTATAAGATGTCAGAAAATTGTGGAAATTGTTCATCACAGCTTCCCAGAGCCCATGGTGACAATTTCAAATCCAGTCACTTGTCCAAAAGACATTCAATTTAATATTACAGAAGTAATATGAGAAAATGTGCAATGTGTATATATCTTCACATCTGAGAAGCTGAAACCTAAAAACAATGAATGGATAATCAAAATGGTTGCTGATTAATCGCCTGGTTAGTGACTCAACAATGAATCATTTCAACTTTGCAATAGTGTGCGTTATATCATTGGAATAGGGAGTGGTTGATACAGATTGGCAGATTAGAGCCACCACCACTAATTAAGAGTATCAGTAATCAGTTCATATGAGGCTAAGGACATTCATATGAGGTGAACAAATTAGACGGACCGAACCCAAACAAAGTGTAACTTATTAATAGGATCAAATAAAACATGCATAAAAACCACAAGAGCTACACAAAAACTCACGCGGACGTGCTTAACATATTTCAATTCAATACAAAATCCTTGTAACAAAAGCACTGCTTTGTGAAGCTTATAATATTAGATTTGCTCCATTTGTTCAGACTTGGTTCAAATCACACAGCCTGAACAACAGCAAAAAAAAAATAACTTTCTGTTGACACACACTGATGTTTTAGTCCTCACATAGTTTTCGTTGCAGGGTTATTGCACTGGATTGCATTAGTCTGTCCAGGTGCTAGTGCCTTTTAGTCTCTGACTCTCACAAAAATACTCACTTTGTTGAGACATGAGAAAGCTCTTGAAATACAAAAAGCTAAGGGAGTGCATTTGGGGTATTATTCCCATTATTGTGTTGGTTTATGTGTTACTCTAACATAACATCGATACCAAAATCACACAGTTAAAATAATAATCAATGGCATTTAATAGCAGTGCAGAAACCCTGAGCCCTTATAGCGCTGCCAATCATTAACCTGTACAATCTTGTCAATGCTGAGCCCAAAATTGTCCACCTGAGAGGGATCATTTCCAGATGTCATGACAACGTGACAGCTCGAACTGTTGTGCAATTTCATCTGATCTAAAGTTCAAGTTGCCGTAGACAGGTTTGATTCGGTGCACTTGGCTCCCTCTCAGTCAGCTGCACACTCGGTGACTGGTCTGTTTGTCTGCACAGAGCCCCTTTAAATTCAAAGGTAAGGTCTACAATTATTTATTTTTTCAATTGTTGGTCATTTCTTCTGCACAATAGATCAAATTCCACGAATTCAAACTTAAATTTCGTTGTGTTACTTTTGAAATAAGATTGACGCAGGCTCAACCATATTTTTATGTAGGCAGATATTCCTACCTTGACAGAGTGTTGTACACATGTTAAGTATGCTGACAAGAATCTATATTATCTACATATTTCCATACTTTCAGAGTGCAGAACTCTTGGCATTGTTAACATACACCAAATGTTCTTTTAACTTTGACTAGATAAAGTCATCAGAATCAGAATCAGAATTCCTTTATTGTCCCACAACGGGGAAATTTGTTTGCCAAAGCAGCCAAAGGAATAAGAATATTTACAAAAAAAAGATAAAAAATTAACAATATAAATTAAGAAGGTAAGAAATAGAATAGACTTGTCATAATTTAGTCATTAGTTAGCATTCACCGTGAACACACTAAAGTGCCTTTCTTCTGGTAAAAAATGTATATTTACGCAGCATTTCAAAGGCGCCTAGATTACAAACATCTGTGCAATATAAATTCCTCTCCTATCATTATATCCAATCACATGTAGTGAGATAACTTGAGATAAGTCTTTGTTATGTAATTTATTTTACGGCTCCAACTTTACATTCTAAACATTCTTTACTGTCCTGTAGATTAGGAGGTTTTACAACATGTGATTGTATCTCCGCACCAAAATAGAGTTTTTTACTGTTGTTGATGATGTTTTTCTACAATTCCTGTTAATCAATAATCAGAATGCTTTAAAATATACTGAATATGGAGAATAAAATGGTTAATTAGACGCCACTCATGACTTTTACATTCATTTTCACAAATTACCCTTATATCCTGAGAAACCTGATACCAATTTAATACTATTCACTAGGTCACTACAACTTAACAATGATCCGCCAAAAAATTAGAAGATGATCTGCAAATCACAGAGGGTAACCAGTGTTCTAAACAAATAAAATATTATTATTAAAATATGACTTTAATACTTTAATATGACTTTACTACTTACTACTACTTTTGTAAGTACAAAAAAGTAAATTATACACAATATCGACATGTCCACACCGTATACTATGTTTCTTATCAGACTTATCAGAGCCCATATTCAGCATTTTTCTTACTATTGGAAACCAATGTCAGCTGGGATCAGCTCCAGCCCCCCCGTCCTTAAAAGGCTTATCCTTAAAAGGATAAGCAGTTACAGACAATGGATGGATGGATTAAATTATATAGTATATAATAGCTAAATGAGAAACAAGGTTCTTCTCCTCTGTCTCCATCTGACAGTCAGTCTTCAGCTTGTAGATACGTGTGAGATCATAGTTCACTTGGGCAATCATAAGTGGAATTAATTTACAATTAATAAATATTTTTTGATTTGATTGTTATTTCCTTTCCTTTTCCTCATCAGATCAGAGACCATGGGAGAGTGGGGTTTTCTGTCCTCTCTACTGGACAAGGTCCAGTCTCACTCCTCTGTCGTCGGGAAGGTCTGGCTCAGTGTGCTTTTTATCTTCAGGATTATGATTCTTGGAGCTGGAGCAGATAAGGTTTCCATCTATTAATTCATACTTTATTTTCTGTAACATTTCACCTAACTGTTGAATCTCTGAATTACCTTTCTGACACGATCAAAGGCTTCTAGGTGAAATGATACCCCCTGGTGGCCATAATGGAGGTCCACAGCCTCTGAGCTTTAGTAACTAAAAACTGGATTCAGTTTGATAACAAATCCGGTTTTGTAATTATAATATTATATAATTATATTTTGAGTTGGTCATCCTACAGTCCATCCATATTATAGTCTACTGCTTATCCTTTAAAGGGCAACTTCACCAATATTACATTTTAAAGTGTGTTTACATGTCTTGGGTAGTACAACTGGATATGTGGAAAAAAGCAGTATAAAGCCTTTTGTGGCTCCAGGTGAAGCTGCTTGTAAATCTGCTAAATTGCCTCCAGGGATGTCACTCAGTGGCTAAGTTTCATTATGGGTAATGTAGGCTGCAGGTTTTGAAAAGGACGAAGAATAAATGGAATAAAAAAAGGCGATGTCTGCTGTATCGATTTTTGATCATTTGTTTTAATTTCAATTTCATTTTTTCTCATTGCAGGTATGGGGTGATGAACAGTCGAACATGATTTGTAACACCAAACAACCTGGTTGCAAGAATGTCTGCTATGACCAAGCCTTCCCAATCTCACACATTCGATTCTGGGTCCTCCAGATCATCTTCGTCTCCACACCAACGCTGTTCTACCTCGGTCACGTCATGCAGGTTATCCACAAAGAAAATAAGTTGAGACAATATATACAGAAGTACTCTGGAAGTCAGGTCGTCAAAGGTCCCAAGTACAGTGATGAAAAAGGCCACGTCCAGATTAAAGGCAACCTGCTGGCAACCTACATGACCTCCATATTTTTCAGAATCCTCCTGGAGATAGGGTTCATTGTGGGGCAGTATTATCTGTATGGGTTCATCTTGGAACCGTTAGTCGTCTGCTCCCGAGCCCCCTGTCCCTTCACTGTAGAGTGCTACATGTCTCGGCCCACAGAGAAGACCATATTCATCCTCTTCATGCTCGTGGTGTCCTGCATTGCTCTCTTTCTCAATGTAGTAGAGATCTTCTATTTGCTGTGTTCTCGCTCATCCAGACGAAAATCTAAAACAGTGCCAGCTTCTGCCATTGCCATTTACCCACGTTTAAATGGTGACAGTCAGATGAGAAATGAGAAGCTTAGCCTCCATGATGTAAGTCACAGCACAGCCTGAAGAATGCTATTTAGATCCAATGTGCTAAATGCAAACAGTCACAATCAGCGAGAAATGTGAGGGGGGAAAAATGTGACTAATGAGGCTAAATCAGCAAGAGATCATGGCCCTCGTGTTTAAAACTACTCAAGAGTTATTTATTGATGTGATGCTTAAAAATTCATGAAATTGGGAAAAGTATCAGTAGAATATTTATGATTGTTCATAAAGTTTTTAATATTTTTAAAATGCACAGGGATAATACAACATACTGTACAGGATCACTAAAGCAAACTTTAAATTTGACAAAAGTAAGTTTTTGTGGTTATATTTTGTCTATTGCTTTCTATCTTGTTTTGCACTTACAACTACAAGCCACCTTTTAATATGGGTACTTTGGTCATTGTGATGTTAACATCTGCAGTCTGTGGTCTCTTGGTACATGTAAGGGGGACCTGACCATATAATTTGACTTGACTGTAAATGCCTCTGTGTCTCTGTTGCATTGGCTAAGAGTCATTTTTAGAACTGTAAATACTTCAATGACAAATTATTTGTTTTTTCAAGTTTCTTATTTTAATATGACTATGTACATTATGTTTACAAATGATTTCAATGAAAAAATATATTATTTAAGTAAATATACTTATTAAAATATGTTGAAACATTTCCAACCACATCTCAATTTTTGTTTTATTACCACTGTCATTATATTCATAATTTACCATTTTTGTTATTGGGTATATTTTTGTTTATGGGTTACTGAGATACAGAAAAACATTTAATTATTTTTTGATAAACCCTATTGGTATAGTACTGGAATAATCATATTAGAGGAGCTTACAAAATGTACTTTATGGTTCAGTCTCACTGCTCTAGTCATCCCCATTACCAGCAGCAGGATGTGACTTCACCACTACTAAGCATCTTACAACAAAATATGTATACACATTTTCTATAAACTGATCAATCAATAAGTTGCAACGTCAGAGTTAAGTTGGCCTGTAAAGATAGACTTGTGAGTAGATGAGTCTCCGTGTTTGGCATGATGTCGTTTAATGTCCATTACACCTTCTATGGTCTCATTAAGCCACTTGTTAGCAACCACTGTATTTAAGACACATACAGTAAGTACTTTATAATTCAATGGTGGGACAATGAATGATGTATTTTATGTCGTAGAACAAAACGTGTAAATATCTTCAGCCTGTGGTTATGACAGACCCAATTCCAGCCATTTAATCGAAAACCGATTTAAAAAACTCATTGAATTTTAGATGAGGGAACCGGAAGTGCAAAAATGCTACCTTTTTTTTTTTTTTTTAGGGTTTTAGGACTCATTACTAAGCATCTCTATTAGCTACTAAGAGTCAGACATTTCCCTCAAAAGCAGGGCTGTAGTGGGGGCAAATGCACATAAACTCAGTTTATCCACCTTTTTCAAATGAAACAAAGGGGTTTGCTCAACTTTTTATGGAGTAACAATAACTTATTGGACAGTATACACAGCAGACACTTATAGTTTGGCCTCCTTTTATGACCACTACAGCACTGCTCAGGAGTTGATGGAGACAGGGGCTAAAAATAAGTGTCTAATCAGGTCCTTAACTCTAAATTAAAGAAAATACCAATTTAAAAGGTGGACAAGTCGATGTTGCGTTCACTTTCTCTGGCAAAAATTCGGTTATTGCAGGTGTAAAAAGCACTGGAAACCTAAAATGGACGATAATGTCGAATGTGACCTTATCACTCCGTTACTCCTAGATGATTTAAAACCACAGATTAACGGACAGAGTGCTGAGGTCAACAATAAGTCGAACCAACAGCTCAATAATGTGGTATTTTTGTATTTTATCAGCACTAACCAGAGGGACAGCAGCTCAAGTTTACGACGGTACCCTGTTGGGACAGACCACAAGATGGCGCCAGTAACGCACACAGCAGAATGTCCATGTCAGTTGCCAGCCGTCCCGCCCACCGCCCACACACCGCTGAACACCAGCTTCCTTTTCCTCCTCCCGACAATAACAACAGCTGGTAGAAGCTAAAGATGGCCGCCGCAACCATGGCGGGGCTCGACGCCCACAGGATGGAGGAAAAGAAGTTCGAATACTTCTCCTCCATCAACTCCATGGCGAACAAAATAATGCAGGAGAGGGAGAAAATCAAAGCCAAGCACGGCTCGACCTGGGAGAAAATGACGCCTGAAGAGCAGGACAACGCCATCGACAACGGGATGATGGACCCCCATATCCGAGCCCGATACGCTATGCACAGAGTTGAACGTGATGAAGTGGTCTGTTACCCTAAACTGCTCATTCAGACGGGACAGAAGATAGTTCATTTCGGGGACGAGGTACTTAAAGCACATTATAATTGATGTTAGTTAGCTTTGTGGGTGTTTTTAGAGGTCAGAGCAGCCTGGGTGTGTTGTTATGGTTGCTAACTAGCCACGTAGCCGTCTAAATATGTTGTCAAACGTCACCGGCTACCTGATACGTAAGCTAGCTACAAGTGAATGTTTGATTTTAGTCGCAGCCATAAGGAATAAAAAGATAATAGACAAACATTGGCCTAAAGTTAGACTTATAATAGGCACTCAGTCGTAGATAAGTCATAATAAATCGTTTTCTGTCCTGAAATACTACTCTGTGTTTCTGTTTAGGATATCACCTGGCAAGATGAGCACTCAGCCCCCTTCTCATGGGAAACAAAGGTAAGACTATTTATAGACTCTGGGAAGAAATTGGACTTACAAATTGTGATGGGACTTTTGTCATTATCTAGTGTTGTGTTCAGTAATGAATCTTGTTGTGTATAATGTCAAAAATAGTGAGCAGAAATATCTGCGATAAATGATATTATTGTCGTTTTTAGTTTTTGTCAGGATTTATTACCACCAATTTTAATGATACTATAACGACAGTGCCACTACACCGTTTCAAAGAGCATTGAACTTATAATTTTTATTATTCAGACATTGGAATTGGAGTGTGAAAAAATATTTAAGTATCCTAGATAAATGAAACCTTAACCACACAAGCAAAACCACAAATAAAATGTGAATAAATCCTTACGTGCTGCACCAAAGTCTTATAACGCCGCATGTAAATACAAAAGGCAATATCGAGGATGGCAAAAATGTTCAGATTTATGTACATACATTGATAAATCAATAAGATACGTAAGATAAGATACATACAATAAGTTGATAACATAATTATCATGTCAAACCTTTGTATATATTGTAAGGAAAATTTAGCATTTTCCATCCCCTCTTTAACATACGCAACTATAATATACATTTTGCTCCCTCTTTCAGAGCCAGCTGGATTTCAGCTTGACATCAGGCCCTGCCGACCAGGGAATCTCAACCTCGCAGGCAGACTCAAAGGCTGTAAAGGCTCCTCATTCCAGCCAGCTCAGCAAGAGTACACCAGGAACCAAGGTAAGATAAGGAGCCTACTGCAGTTGTTTTAATTTGTATATCTTGGGAGTTGTAAATTAAATGTGCTATTGTGTTTGTAAAGGTGTCTGTCAGTGAGGGACGCAGGCCAGAAGAAGAATCATCTTTCTGGAAGATCAGCGCTGAGAGGTCCAGGCTGGAGGGAGAGCAAGCCGACTTTCAGTCCCTAACCCCCAGCCAGATCAAATCCCTCGAGAAAGGAGAGAAATCCCTCCCATCCTACCTCCGACAGGTAAGCACTGAAATCTACCAGTGTTCCTCAGTATCTGGTGCCGTTTTCAATTGAAGTAACAGCTGCCATTTTTTTCATATATTTTGGCACAAGTGTCACATTTGTGGTCTGTATATTTTCAAACAAACACCAGATTGAAAGCGTTTCCCATCCCAACACTTGTCGCTTGTCTTATCGAGCTGTGTATCCTGAAATAGAATCTAGCCTGAAGCTGAGATAACTGGAATCTGTGAAGCCTGCACAAGTGTCGGGGTAGCAGATGGTGAATGCAGCCAATTTGCAGTCAGAGAAAACAACAATGATGACTAGATTGTTTCTGATTGTTCTACTTTGCTGTCCTTTCTTTACTTTCTTGCACATTTGTTGTTGCTGTGATTTTGCGTTGTACAGCTGTTTCTGAACACTTTCAAAAAATCAACGTTTTTTTCTTCTCTAGGTTATCTTAAACAAGTGTATAATATAAAA
Organism: Pagrus major; assembly: GCF_040436345.1. Lineage (NCBI taxonomy): Eukaryota > Metazoa > Chordata > Actinopteri > Spariformes > Sparidae > Pagrus > Pagrus major. The sequence continues at coordinate 11,927,596 of NC_133236.1, forward strand.
AAATCTTAATCTTTAAAACGTGATATTAATGATGTCAAAATTAAATAAAATAATTTTTCTTACAGGAGACCTCCGTCACCCCCAAGGAAGCTGAGGCAGCAGACTCCCACCTTCCGCCTCCTTCCAGGTCCACCAAGCAGCGAGCACCCAAGCCGCCTGCTCCCCATCCCCCTGTTGCCGCCGCTGTTAGTGCAACACCGGCATCCCTCTCCATTTCACCAAACCCAGTCCCACCTGTCAGCGTGTCCTCGTCAGTTGCGGGCTGGGAGCGATCTCAGAGCACCCTGCCATCAGTCAGCAACACCCTGGATGAAATGTACTCCTCCAGCTCGTTGTCCAAACCTTCACACAACCCCACCAGTGTGGAGAAAGAGAAGGGGGAAGACGATTCGCAAACTAGTCCAACCTTTGCCCAGGTGAGTTTGGAAACAGAACTCGCAGGACGAGATTTGCTTTGGATATTGTGAAATTCAGAAGTTATGGATTTAAAGACAAAATTACATCCCATTTATCGACAGAGAAAATAAAAGGAATATCCCTGCTGTGAAATCAGTATGTGGCCAGAAATGTACCACCCTTAAAATCAAGTTCGACGTGTTTATTTATTATTTATAGGCTTAATTCAACAATGGTTGGTTGTTGGTTCTTGACCCAGTCCAAGCTTTCTAAAGGTCGCTTCAAATCTGGGGTTCAGTTCATTTGGTCCAGATGAAGGAAAAACGTAACTTTACATTGTTGCTTTTTAGTTATAGTTTTTCTTGTTCACTAAATGCTGTTACAGCCCAGCTCTTAGACTGCAACAAAAACAAGTAAACTGAAGCTGTAAAATTAGTAGTGTAAGGAGTGGGTGAGTGAAAATATGCAGCGTGGGTGTTGTGCTGTAAAAACAAAGGAATGAAAACAAATAGCAGAAGTGGAGATCTGACTGACTGCAGCTCTGGCTTATGTGCACGGGGCACACTGGGCCCTCCTTGCTAGGTCTTGGAGAGCAATAGCAATAACTATACATTTTAGGTTTAGGGCTGCAATTAACGATTATTTTTTTCATTGTTGATCAACCTTTGGACTATTTTTTTCAATTGGTTGTTTGGTCTATAAAATGTCCGAAAATTGTGATTAGTGTTTCCCAAAGTCCAAGATGACGTCCTCAAAAGTCTTGTTTTGTCCACAACCCAAAGATATTCAGTTTCCTGCCATAGAGGAGTAAAGAAACCAGAAAATATTCACACACACATGAAACTGAGAATTTGGACTTTTTTTTTTGTTTTTTTCTTTAAAAAAATTACTCAAACTGACTAATCATTCATCAAAATAGTTGGCAATTAATTTAATAGTTGACAAGTAATCAATTAATAGTTGCAACTCTAATTAGGTTAGTGTTTACAGTTTCAGAGGCAGACAACGCAATTGTAATTTGCAATAAATTTTCCTCAAGAGAGGCGGAAAAAAGTCTGAGTTCCATTACAACAAATGTCATCAGAGCTACGGAATATTAAATCATTAATCATTGCTCACTTAATCTTTTCCTACCTTCAGGTGTGCAGAAAAACTACAGGTTAGGAACTGTTTTTTAATATACAAAAACCTGAAACTATTGGTTATCTTATCGGTACCGGGCCACGAAAAGTACATAATTATCAGTTATCGGCATCAGGAAAAAAATCCATATCATGCATCCCCAGTTTTAACTCATTTTCAGTCTCACTAATACATATTCTTTGACATGTCTTTACAGTCAGGAGGATTTAATTGGAGTTAAGTTTTTTCAATTCCTGCTAAAATCACAGAAGCCCTGTGGTTGGTCTGTTTTGCTTTCATACCACAGAAGAAGAGCAGCACAGTCGATCTTGGACCGAGCCAAACCAACCTCTCAAGTCTCTGTCCGATTGTTTAGTCTGCACCAGAGTTTGATTCACAGCTTGCACACCAGCCTAAACAAACCAAACAAGCCGGTTAGCTGTAAAATCACCCTAACAGGACAAGTCAGTGGGGGGGAGGGTGAAACTGAGAGATGCAGATAAAAGAATGATTTAATCAGCAAAAAAGACACATACAGAAATAAGATGAAAGTTACAACAAAATAATGTACTGAGCTGCATCTCTGTCTCTCCGTGTCTCCCACCCCTCAGTTCAACACGAGCAGCAACATCCTGAAGACTGGATTCGACTTCTTAGACAACTGGTAAACCACAGCGGAAACGAGTCACCGCTCTGAATGAATCATTCTCATCATCACTCTGAAGAAGGACCACACTGCCATGACTACAGACATCCACATCTAGATTTAACAAACACCAGTATTTAAAGTGACCACATTTTATTCTAGTAATTATCTTCAGTGGCTTGTTAAGACATTATCTCACCGCCTGTGTGCTGGTGTTTCCCCCCCACTAGAAAAGCTCCCTTTCTGAGTAGGGTTGCAGCCCTTTAATGTCTTGCCAATCACCAAAGGACTGAACCTCACAGATTGTGTGTGCTCGCCCCGACTGTGCATTCTCACTGCGATCAGCTTGGTTTAAAGGTTACACAATTCTGACCGTGTCCACATGTACACTGGTTATTCTTGTATTCTATGCATATTGGCATTTTATACACACGTACATAGTGTTTAACGTCACTGAAAACAGACATTTTTGAAATTCCTTCCAGAGTGAAGAATTTTGAAAATGATGACGCAGACATCCACGTTCGCATCCTAATCAGGTCTTATCGGAGTAGCATCATTTGCAAATGTGAACTCGGAGTACGTGTTGTGATTAGGGTTGCAATGGTGTGAGAATTTAACGGTACAATAACTATCTCAGGAAAGTATCATGGTTTTGCGGTAAATGGGACTACACAATTATTGTTATTATTATTAATGTTGTTATTACTATCAGTTACAATGGCCCTTTAAAGGAATGAAACTAAAGGGGTTTTTTTTTGGTTGATGGCTTTATTACCCAATTATACTTTCCCTGGCATGAAAGTTGATGATAGATAAGCAAATGTGCACGGTACGATAAGCATCAATTTTCATACCCTGGTATACCTTTAAAACAGTATACCGCTGCAACCCTAGTTGTGATATTGTGGAGTATTTCATTTTGACATTACAGAACGGATGTTATGTCGTCTATATTTAAAGAGGCATGAATGGACATTGAAAATACACTAACGGAAAAGAGACAAAAACAACTGTGTTCGATGTTTTAATAGAAATTCACATCTCCCTCAATCAATTTCGTTCAAAAATACCCATGTACATGTGGACTACACCTAAGTCACTGCAGGTATTAAGGATGCAACAGATAACTGTTAAATATACCATAATCAAATGTATATGCAACCATGAAATGTGGTTCAGAAGGGATCAAAATCGATCGCTGTTTGAAATGCATTTAGAAGATGTTCGATAGATGTTAGCTATCTAGCTAAGTTGTTACTTATGTAACTAAAATGCTAAGGTGCAGAGGTTTACAGCCAGCTGTAGCTGCTTTAACACCCGCCTCTGAGCTGTAGTGTGACCCTGAGAGGCACTTAGTTTGGAAAAAACAAGGCAGGTGGTGTAAATGAAGGTGCATTCCATAATGCCTGGATATTATGGACAGGGCTCAAAATTAAAACCAGACACATGCTGGAATAAAAAATAAAAAAAATGGCTGGTAGATTGCCTCCCTCACCAGCTGGAAATAATGAATAATTTGAACATTTTCCAGCCATTTGGCCGATGGACAGAAAAGTTAATTTTGCACTGATTGGTGATATGAGACACTTGGAAGTGACAGGTGTAAATGAGGCATATGTAGCCAGCCTACTTTTACCTGATATGGCAAATGAAGTAGTCACCTGGTTTGGTATTTTCTAACATAATGGTACAGTGTTTTGTCAACATTGCTATCCATCGAGCCATTAAAATGACTCAAGAGCTAATCACTAACCCTTGAAATGGCTGCAGCTGCTCCTCAAGATCAGTTGCATTGTGTTTTTCACCCTGAAGCCTTTCATATAAAGGTTTATAAAGTGGTGGAAAAGTTTACATGCCTGTTACATTCCTCAAACCAATTTAACACCCAATATTAAGAGCTATGGTACATGAAAACACATTCTAACAGGCAGGGGAAGAAATAGAAATCGAATATTTGCCAATCCCAATAAAGAATAAGAAAACTGCCAAATATTCCTTGTAACCTGCTGATCATGTTGTTTGTTGTGTGAATGCACAGCAATGGTGACTTGGCTTTCTTCACATGCAAGTTTTAGACACTAATCTAGCAAGCGAGGAAATCTTGTGTACCATAAGCATGTCAAATGTTCATCTGTGCAAAACACTAATCCTTTTTTCTTTTTATGTTTTGTTAATTGTCATGAAGTTTTTGCTCTCTGTTGTGCTTTTATTTATACGTACCTACGGCATATATTCCTATAAACCTAAGAGTTGTAGAGCTAAAGTAGTTCTCAGTGCTGCAGTCTCAGCTCACATAGTGCATTTACTACAGACAATGTTCCTACTGGTTATGGAATTCCTGGGATATCATGGGTTTTCACCATTGCATCACTTAACAGGAATATAACAGAATGTATTTTCCAAGTTTCACATATTCATAGAATCAGATAGTGGTTTTCAGAGAGTGGAAACCAGGCTGTCGTCCTCTCTGACATTCAAAAGAGGGAAGAGCAGCCTTTGAAGTGCTCAAACTCAGTCATGGAAAACTCACGGACTGTGTCCAGGCTGCCGTGTGAACCTGTTACAGATGACTTGTATGGATTAAGCTTCTTGCCAACACTTCCTCACCACCCCAACTGTCACATTTGACCACAAACTAGTGCTGAGCAAAGCTAGTGTCCGTAAGACGCACTTAAACGTTGTGTTTTAGGTCAACAGGCAGGCATGTAGTGATTTGTACCACTTGTGTCATAGATTTAAAATCCAGTTTACATGACTAGAGTACTATTTTACTGAATTTTATATTTATCTGCTGATTGTACCTTATGCTATACAAGTATATTGCACTCATGCATTTTGAGATCACAGATTGGGAAGAAATAAATAAACTAAAGTCAGATCTGTTTCTTGTCTTTTCTGTTTCTCACAAAGGTTTTTGGACACAAACATTTCTTTGTAATGCAGAGTCCGGTTTCCACCCACTAATTGTATTTTCCAAATTAATCGAGGCCAGGTTGTACAGTCTGATGGAAAGAGAAGGAGTATTTGTTTTGTTTGTTCAGTCGATAACAGATTTGATTTTATAACAAAAACTGAAGGTAACGCCTTAACTTTTCTTGTTTGACATTAAGATTGTTCGCCTGCTCTTTTGCATTCTTGTTGACCTCCCTCTCAGCTCCATGACATCAATTCCTCCAGCTGTAATTCCAACCAGATCCAAGACGCCATTTAGAAAAGGAGGAGGGAAGGATGTCCGGTGCTCAGAGGAAACTTTGTGCTGTTCAGTCGAACAACACACAGGCCCGATTTAGAATCAGCCGACCTCGTTCCGCTGTCTCCCTCGAGTGCAAAGCAGCCGCTCTACAGTGATTATTTAAAGAGGGAAGAGCATTACTGTGTTTCATTCATAATGTATGTTGTGAAGGCAAACAAGGCTGATGAAGTCAGGTCGGGGATACCTGAGTTAAACCAACATATGGAGCGGACGGTTATGTTCTATCGACAACCTGACCTCCAGTCAACCTCTGCTGTGACTGATGTTCTACAGTTTCACTTATGATCATCATAGGTTTAGTTTTGGTGTCCATGATTGTCTTAAATTCCAGTTTAGATGCATATCCATGCCAAAAAATACATAAAGTTTCATCTTTAAATCCCCTCTAAGTTGAACATTGTTTTACATTGTGACTAATGGGCTAAAAATGAATAATTTTGGTACTTTAAACTGGTCAAAGAAGATCACATGAGAGCAAAGCAGCCACAAACAGATTGAATCTAAATATATCATCTATCAGTGTTGGTCTTTGAGGAACTGTATGTTTGTGTTCATCATCCCTCGCTGGACTGAGGCACCTCTGTCCAGTCCAGTGGCCTCCCTGCAGCACCACCCAACACCTCCAAACTCTGAATGGCTGCTTTGTTCCCTCTCAAATATTTTTTGCAACAAATGTTTAGGTGAATGAAAATCTTTGCACGCCATTGAACTTAAGAGCGGAAACAGAAACAGGGCAGTGATTGTGTAACAGTGTGTGAGCTTATGTCTAGCAGGCGAATAAGGCAGACTGTTCCTCAGACATTTTCAGATACCGATATGATGGTGACAGATACTAAGGTGGTTGTGTCTCAGACAGAGAAAAGAGGTCTGCAGTTAGTCGGAAATTTGATGAGTAATCCACATGTTTTTCTCCTAATGACATACCTTATGATGAGTGAGGTCAGTCTGAGAGAAAGTCTGCTCTCCATGCCTATTATATATATGATTACACAAATGCAGACCCGTGTTCATTTTATTTATTACATCGCAGTCTTGTAGTAACAATACTAAAGAGTTCAGGGTAATTTGAGTGCATAAACATTCTATTATTTTTATTATCAGTTACTCTCTTGATGAAAAGTTTGGTGAAAACGGTGAAGAATTCCTTATGCAATTCCCTAGCATACGATGACTTCTTCCGATTGTTTTTATTGTTTGATTAACAGTCCAAAACCCCAAAATGCTGAATATAATGTCACATAATACAAAAAAGCAAGAAATTGTCATATTTGAGAGGCTGGCACTTAATTTTTTTGCTTAAAAATTTGACTTAAATTATTTTCCTGGGATTTCTTATCAAAAAATGTAGTTTCTGATTCATTTCTGTTGCTCAACTAATAATTTCAGCTACAGTTTGATTTGGATATCAGTTGCTTTGATTGTTCAAAGTGGAAAATCTGCCAAAACCACCGAGGTCAAAACATGCAAAAACACTTTTTTTTAGGGCTCACATATTTTTTCCAGCCATGATTTGTTTGAATCCAAACCGACGTTTGGAAAAAGTCTGGATTCTTGGACTCCATCGTGTGCTGGAACAGCTGCGTGTCTCAAACACATCTGTCCCTCTTTGCTCAGAGCTCACAGTCCCAGTCACTGCCGGAGCTCCTCCCAGTCTCCGGATTTCAGTCGCTTTCCCTGGAAACTCTGCCGGATTCTTGTGGCATTTTAACTGGCATACCTCCTGTTACACCCACACACACACACACACACACACACACACACACACACACACACACACACACACTATCTTTTTTCTTTTCTTTTTATGCCATCATTTCCTGTGAACAGATTCACAACCCCATATTTCCCTTACCACTTATTTATTTCTTCATTTAATTACACTAGAAAAGCTTGGCAAGCAGGCCTCATATTTAGCCGAATTAATGAAAGGGGTGTGTGTGTATATGTGTCTGTGAGTTTATGACCACGGTGTACTTGTGCACAGGCATGCAGTGTTTTCTAAACCAACCAACATTTAAGCCAGAGATAAAAAAGATAAAGAAGTTAAAGCAACATGAAAGTTCACTGTTAACCCTGGAAACTGCAGTTTGACAGTTGTTGGTTTTGTCTACAAGTCAACAATAAACTTCCAAGCCTAACATTTAATTCAACAGAGATAAGAAGTCATAAAAGTGCCATAGATTAAATTATATTAGGGACAAATGTCAACAGATCCATCGTGGTTTCATGCTTACAAATGTTAAAACACGGTGTCGAACAGTGTTCTCTGGCTCGGCAGCCTTCTTACCAAACTGTAACAAACACAGATGCAAATTGTCCTGACGTCTTGTTAAAAATGTTGTTGCCTCAAACACGGCTGGAAAAGGCTGCAATGTGTCACTGAAAATATCCAAAGGTTTCACACTTACAAATGCTGAAACACCATCTCAACAGTGTTCTCTGGCTCGGCAGCCTACTTGCCTAACCATAACAAACACAGCTGCAAATTGTCTCAACGTCTCGTCAAAAATATAATTTTTTCCCCCCACAAATATGGCTGGTAAATGTCCCAATGTATTGTTAAAAATACCCCATGGTATGTCGCTTACAAAACTGTAACAAACACGGCTGCAGAGTGTCCCGACATCTCATCAAAAATATCTTGTTTTGTTGCCACACGGCTAGAAAATGCCCCAATGTCTTGTTAAATGTCCAGTGGTTTCATGCTGACAAATGCTGAAATGTTATTTTGTTGTAACAAGCAGGGCTGGATAATGTCCCGACGTCTCGTCAAAAATATACAGTGTTTTCATGCCTGCAGATCTTGTAACCCCGTTCAAACAGTGGTCTCTGGCTTGGCAGCCATCTTGACTAACTGTAATCAACGTGACTGCAAATTGTTATGATGTCCTATTAAAAACATTCAGAGGTTTCAAGCTTACAATTGTTGAAACGCCATCTTGAACAGTGGTCTCCCTTTTGACAGCGTTCTTGCTGGAATGTGATGCCGACACAATCCCCTCCACCTCCAGACATGAAGGTAAGCTGATAAAAATGTAACGTGAATGTGATAAGTATTCTAGGAATGCTGAAATTTTACATATAACATGTACACATTCAACTAGATCAGTGGCTTGCAGAAATGTAAAATGCCAACATTTATTCTGGCGACTGTACGTTTGAAAAAAAAACCAAAGACTCAAAATGCTGCCTGAAGATAACCAAGAAAATTTTGTATTTGCAAATTTGGTGAACTGAAGGATAACCATGAAACTGTCCTACTTCTTAAGCAAATTAAATCATTAATAAATAAAACATTGGAATAGCTAAAAAAAAAAAGTGCCACAAAGCTTTGATGTAGCCTGTGGTTTCCACAGGACAGAGACCTGTGATGTTGTGTAAAGCTCCCCACAAAGAGTGGAAATGGGAGGTGGAAGCAAATACAAAGAGCTTTCCTGTTTGGCAGAAAAGCAAGACGTCCTGAATGAGGCAGACAGAGGAGCGACAGCAGGAAGACAACTAGGATGTGATTTAGATTTTAAAAAATAAAAATAAAACTTAGGATTTCAGCTTTTAATGGGAGATTCCTGCTGATGTTCCTGCTTTACTGAGATCTCTCTGGAGGAAGCTAGAGGGTCAGGAGGGAGAGAGGAGTGAAAGAGAGCGACAGACTGACTCAGAGGGAGTTTTGCTGCTGAAGTAAAAGCAGAGTTATTAGGAAGCTGAAAATGGGACCGGCTGAAGCCTCGCTCGCTCTCCTGTGTTTATGTTCTCTGGGTCTGTCTGTTCTTACAGGGACAGCCAACGCTGCACCAACACAGGTCAGGACTGCATGAGTTCTTTTTATTACTGAAACATGGACTTAATTAACTGAGAACTTCATTTTAAATTGTAGATGTTGCTGTTACTGTTGCATGCCTGCTTGTTTAAGCAAAAACACTGTGTCCATTCACACCGATAAACTGTGCATGTGTGTTGAAGGGACTCAGGTGTAGCTAAATGAAGTAAAAGATAACAAACATTGAGATAATTTGGCCACATAAAGTTCAAATAAATCTGTGTAAAGAAGATACAGTACCATGTGAACGTTGTTTGTTGGCTGATCTACTGTAAGTGATGACATCACAGGTGGATGACACAAACCAGACATGTTAAAGATAATAATGATGCAACTGCACCGGTATGACTATTATCCATGATGATACACCCAGAGGAGCAGGCTTTTCCTCTACTAAGACTTCAAAATAAAACACCCGTTTCCCTCTGTCAGTTCCTAAGTCACTGAGGGAACATGTGTTTAAGATAAATAGATATACAAACAGTAGGGGAATGTAACTAAGTACATTTACTAAAGTGCTTTACATAAGCACATATTTTAAGGTACTTGTACTTATATTGAATATTTTCCTTTCATATTACTTCTACTCCACTATATTTCAGGGGGAAATATTGTAGCCTACTTTTTACTCCACTACAATTATTAGACAGCTTTAGTTACTAGCTAGTTACTTACTTACTACTTACAAATTAGGATTTTTGCATACAAAAGATACAGAGCTTATAAAAAATGATGTTTTGTTTCAAAGTATAGTTGAATTGATTAGTCAATTTATTGAGTAGCCGATGGAAAATTAATTGGTAACTATAATCAAACTCATATTTACTTTAATTCATTTTTAATAATTTTGAGGTTTGGTGCAGTTGGTTGAACAAAACATGCATTGTGAAGGTGTCATTTTAGGCTGAGAGGACTTATGGTTGGCACCTCCCACTCTTTTTTACAAACCAAACAATCAATCAAATGATTAGGAAAATAATAAGCAGATCAGTCAGTGATGAAAATAATCAATAGTTGCAGTCTGATATAAAATAGTTCAAACTGAGCAAAGTAAAGGACATGAATACTTCCTTTAGAACTGTAAATAGATTTCTTTGATAATACTAAATACATGATTGCAAACACTCCATCCTGCATGCAATTAAGATTGTTGTGGTTAAAGACACAGCACGTTAGACATTTATGTGTACAGGGAGGTAATTCAGATTTTGGATACAACCCTAATGAGCATCTGTGGCTTGCTTTTGATTGGTTGTGAGGAAGCAGGGTTTAATCTCGTCTACTGTAGCAAAGAAGAACTAACACAACTCAAATGTGATAGAGAGAAACATCATAGAAATGTTGACCTTGTGATTTCTCTGTCTCTCTCTGTGTGTCTGTATCAGGAGTCCCTGCCAGAGTTGAAGAAGGCGAGAGGGGACGTTCCTGATATTCTTCCAGAGCCTGAACCAGAGCCAACTAACCCAGTGTCAGACTTTGAAAACTCATACAACTATGTCTGTGAGTCTCCATATATATATATCCAGTTTAGGTCTAGATAGGCAAACACTGACACTACAGAAAGTATCTCCATCATATACTGGTATCAACCTAATAACTTTAAAGCACAGAGATAAGGCTCAGAGCTACACAGTAATATTTCATATTTCATTAAAGCACCACATTTTCATTCTCTTTCCTGTTCATCTTCCTTTTTATCCTCAATAATACCACTTTATGTTCTCTCCCTCAGTGTCTAGACTGGCCGGCATGGACCAGGCGATCCACAAGCTGAATGTTGGTCACTACACTCTGGATGTTAAAGTCAGCCAGTTAATGGACCGTCTGTCCAGGATGGATGGTAAGATGATCATTTTCTCATACATTTCTCTTTCTTCATGGACTTTTTTTCCCCACTTTCCACCAATTGTGCACCCTTTGTAACACTTTTCTCATCTATATTTCTTTCCACTAATTCAGTCAGTTTCATTGTAAGATGGTCAAATGAAGGATAAAAGTGGCAAAAAAGTAAAAAAAAAAATAAAAAAAAGATGCAATGAATTACTTAAACAATTAACTTAACAAAGAATGGAAATGAGAGAAAGTCAATGAGATTACACATCTGGTGTCCTCCGTAGACTGTTCCATAAATTAAGTTCCATAATAAGCTGTGCAGTCAACTTGAAACAGGAGTTTTATTTGCTGCTTTAGTTCTTTAATGTGGAAAACAGTCAACAGAATGACGCTCTGTACTGACTTTTATGTCTCCTTGTTTTTGTTGTTCACTAACATGGCAGCTAAAGTCGGGGAGCTCGAGGACAAAATCCAGGAGGTCTACCAGCACAGCAAGGACAACCGCAAGGAGACAGGGAGACTGGAAGGTATCACACTTATTTTCCCCTGGAGCTCTTTGCTGCTCCCGGTCTGCTGCTGAGATGTCCTCAAGCTCACAGGTCTCACAGACAACTAACAAACGATCGCAACAGCCTTTTTCATTACTGATTAATCTGCCAATTATTTTCAGGATTGATCGTTTCATCTATAAAATGTTTTTAAAAAATGTGAAAAATGCTTATCACAATTTTCCAGAGCCCAGTGACGTCTTTATATTGCTTATTTCGTCCAACCAACAGCTAAAACCCAGAGACTGACAAAGAAAAGCGGCAAAATTCTTAGATTTCCGAAAAAGACACTTTTGCTTTAAAAAATGACTGAAACAATTTGTCAAACATGACTCTAAATGGATGCTTACTAAGCTTTGTGACTGCTTTATATAAAATAAGAAAAAGTTTACATTTCCATTTATAATAATAACTTTACAAAGCGATACATGTCAATGTTGTTTTAACAGCCTATTACACTGCCCCCAAGAGGCCAAAAAAAGTCAAACTTTCTAATTGTGTGACAAAGCATCCGTCTTGTTTTTCTCTGCTGTGTAGGTTGCCAGAAGGGACACAGGATGGGATACAAATGTTATCTTGTGTACAACAGCCATGAGGACTACGCCGGAGCGGCCAGGAAGTGCCTGGAACGCGGCGGCCGCATGGCGATGCCCCGCGACCGCAAGGAGCAGGAGGCCCTCGCTGACTACGTCAAGACATTCTTCCACCCGGGGAACTGGCCCGTCTGGCTGGGCATCAACGACCTGCGATCTGAGGGCATGTACCTTTTCGACGATGGGACGCGGGTCCAATACTTCCAGTGGCGCAAACACTTCCTGTCCAGCCAGCCGGACGGAGGGAGACGAGAGAACTGTGTGGCCATGTCGTCAGACGACGGCGACTGGTGGGACCACTACTGCGATCGGACCATGAACTATCTCTGCGAGTTTGATGACAGGGTGGCACTATAAATTGAACTCTTTTCAACTCTCTCACACACTTTTTTACTTTGACTTCCAGTCCATTACATTTTCAAATAACTTATTTCCCTTTAAAAATATTTTAAAAGTCCCTTTTTCAAGAGAATTTGATTTTTGAGTCATTCCGAACTCGTCAAGAACTGACGCCATGATGGCGGCCGACCCTACCTTCAATCACAGAGTGTCAGTATGTGACGAGTTGGGAAACCCAAAGTGTCACTTTTTGAAGAGTTCAGAATGACTCAAAAATCAACTTTTCTTACAAATAGGACCTTTAAACTAGATTGGTTGTATTCAAAGGTGAGGAAGTCTTGAATTCTACATTAGAAACCTCATGTGTTTTATCATAAATATCCAGTTTAATTTACAATTAGTGTACCTTTTTCCTTTTTTCAAAAAGTATAATGATATTTCACTGTATTTTATGTTTTTAAGGTGAAAAAATATATCTCAAATGCGCACAAATGCATATATTGCTATTTAAAATGTATCAGATTACGTTAGTATTATAAATATTATATTACTCATGCAGCTGCAGGGATATGAATGCAAACCCAGTCAGGACTATGCTGAGATTTCATGCCTGGAAGTCTAAATATTTGTTCAAAGGGAAAAGCTGGAGGCACTTTCTTCAGAATCAGCACAGACTCTTGGAGATTTAAATCAGTGTGTATTTGGGCTTAACAGGAATTAGGCAGAACGTCTTAGTTACTTCTGATCTTTGAAGATATTTTGACAAAGTCTGGCTGCTCTGTTCAACTGCTGATACTTCAACACGTCTGGCCAGAACATTTGTAGAGCTGCAGTCTCACATCTGAATCCCTTTTCAACGCCCCAAAATGAAAAATATAACACACATGTAAAGTCCTACAATATGTAAAACAAGAAAGTTGTATATAAAATGCTGAATGTAAATTTCTCTCCTACAAAACCACGCTGATGTCTTCATTATTATTATCAGGATCAACCTCTTTCACACAGCTGGTGGCGGCTCCTTCACTGACACTAGCTACCACTTGGCTAGCAACGTTAGCTTCCTGGCTAATCCTCTTTAGCCCGCCCGGGAGCAGCTTCTGACAGCAGCTGACTGAAAATAAAGTTTGTCATTACCTTATTATTTGGGTCTGGAGCTCTGGCCAGATCCCTCTTCTTCTTTTTGGCATCTCAATTCACTCCATCATTAGCTGGCTATCAGTTTATATCAAGGACGTAACAATTATACCTGTTTATATCAGTACGTTTCAGAGGTCATGTGACCCATACCATTTTCATGGGGGAGGGGGGTCTTCATTCTGAAACAGGCTATATTTTATGAAAGCAACAATAAATAAAATGTTAATTTTTTATTGCTTTAATTAGTAATGGTCAGTAAACTTAAAAAGTGGCTATAATTGGTTATTTAGGACGAACATAATCATTGCTGGCTTCCCTGAAAGTCTACACACCCCTCAGTGACATCGTCTTGTTCAACGCTCTTACAAACACGCATATAGGGTTAGCTTGCTCACAAAACAGACTCTTATTTTGCATGGCTGTTTGCACGATGAGCGTTTTTTACACAAAACTAAATCATATTTTACTATCTTTAGGAACAAACTGTGACTTTCTTGACCTGCAAAATTATCTTTTAATATGATGAACATATGTACGGAAGCCCTAAAGGGCCATGCATTCATACATTTTATTTCCTCCGTTTTCCCGTGATAACGAGTTAATTTCATTTGTTTTCTCGAGATCTCGAGATAACGAATCTTTGTTTTCCCGAGATAACGATATAATTAATTTGAGATCTTGAGAAAACAAAACGATAGTGTAGTATATTAAATCATTGCAGGAAACATCATTCAGTGTAGCAATGTCAGAGGAGCAGGAGCATATCGATCACCGCGTCACATATCTTTTCAATCAAGGCCTGACACAGGCTGAAATAGCATTATGCCTTGCTATTACAGATAATATACACATTAGTGTGCGTAATCTAAAAAGAGGTTAGCAAGGCTTCAGCTATATCGGCGGAGCAATCTAAGTGAGCCTGATGTCGTCGTTAACTACATAGCTGACCAGCTACGAGGTCCCAGGTGTCTCCATAATCTCAGGCCTATCGTATCACAGTCATTATCTCGAGATCTCGAATTAATTATATCGTTATCTCAGGAAAACAAAGTTTCTTTATCTCGAGATCTCAAGAAAATTATCCCATTATCTCGGGAAAACGGCAGTTGTTATTTCGAGATAATAACTCGAGATCTCGAGAAAACGAATGAAATTAACTCGTTATCACGGGAAAACGGAGGAAATAAAATGTGTGAATGCATGGCCCTTTAGGGCTTCCGTACATATGTACAATTCATGGCACAATTCAAATTGAGAGCCGAAGTTGGTTCCATTCATTGTATTGAAATGAGAGTTATTTTTTGATCCCGTGCCATGATTTACTACGGAAGCCCTAAAGGGCCATGCATTCACACATTTTATTTCCTCCGTTTTCCCGTGATAACGAGTTAATTTCATTTGTTTTCTCGTGATCTCGAGTTATTATCTCGAAATAACAACTGCTGTTTTCGCGAGATAATGGGATAATTTTCTCGAGATCTCGAGATAACGAAACTTTGTTTTCCCGAGATAACGATATAATTAATTTGAGATCTCGAGATAATGACTGTGATATGATAGGCCTGAGATTATGGAGACACCCGGGACCTCGTAGCTGGTCAGCTATGTAGTTAACGACGACATCAGGCTCACTTAGATTGCGCCGCCGATATAGCTGAAGCCTGCTAACCTCTTTTTAGATTATGCACACTAATGTGTATATTATCTGTAATAGCAAGGCATAATGCTATTTCAGCCTGTGTCAGGCCTTGATTGAAAAGATATGTGACGCAGTGATCGATATGCTCCTGCTCCTCTGACATTGCTACACTGAATGATGTTTCCTGCAATGATTTAATATACTACACTATCATTTTGTTTTCTCAAGATCTCGAATTAATTATATTGTTATCTCGGGAAAACAAAGTTTCGTTATCTCAAGAAAATTATCCCGTTATCTCGGGAAAGCGGCAGTTGTTATTTCGAGATAATAACTCAAGATCTTGAGAAAACAAATGAAATTAACTCGTTATCACGGGAAAACGGAGGAAATAAAATTTATGAATGCATGGCCCTTTAGGGCTTCTGTAATTTACACATACGATGTTTGTCAATTTAAAAGAATATTTGTCAAGTCAATAAAGTCGCTGTTTGTTGTAATTTAAAAAAAAAAAAATCATCTATGTTTGTGTGAATCTGCTCAGTGAGCTACACTGACTCGCTCAGCACGCTTCACCAACACCAACATGGCTGCCAACTCCGCACAGAAAAGGTGTCAAAAAGATGAAAATCACAATAAATCTGGTCATATTGACAACTGCAGTTATGTGAAAGGGTATTTTGTCAGTTCTGTGAGCTGCTAACATACAGGAGCAGCTCTACAATGTTTAAGTTACAGGTTTTGGTGAGCGTTCAACGAGATGACGTCACTAACGAGACTGTTGGCTGCGTAGTCTTTATAATGATGTATTTTCGCAGTCTTATATTTAATACGTTTTATGACAAACTGTTCAAATGATTTGTCTCTCCATTCACTACCATACAAAGTCTTTCTGAAATAAGGGCCCATGGGGCAAACCGGAAGGGGCGTGAATTTGGCTCTGTATTCAGGTCACACAGGTAGGGGCAGGACTTGTCCTGGAAAATTTATTTTTAATTCACAAACATCATATGTGTAATTCATGGCACAATTCACCTGGATCAAAAATGTATTTGTCTCTTTCCATTGACTATTGTACAATTTTTTCCAAAACAAGGTCAAGAGGGAAACCAGGAGGGGCGTGACCTCAGCTTACAAGATACAAGTTTTTGTGCGATACCAAAATGATGCCTTTTTTGATACCTTACTTTTAGAAATATCAATGTCTATTTGTCTATAGGACCAGTTTTCATTTAACAGAAGAAGCCAAAGTTCTCAAATGTTAAATGCTGTCTGTGTGTTGTTTAAATGAAACCGTCTACAATTGGCAAGGGTCTTTATTTCAATCAGAAACAAGCATATAAATAATAAGAGAACAAGATTATAAATCTGACCAGATATTAAATGCCGGTATTTGGTACATGACATACTTGCCAGTTGATAATAGGAAGGCATTATGGTTTGATACCCAAACTCACCAGATATCCTGGGTTTTCATCCTGAGTTATTTTTAAAGCCACACTGCTGACAGTTCAAGACAAATGATGTGCGTGTTTTATTTAGAGATATGGATGTATCAGACCTGTAGCAGCAATTATATCTATTTTCTACAGTAAAATATCCAAATTTAATGTAAAAATGTATGTGGATTAAAATATGAGATTAGAAATGAGGGATGCAGCAGCAAAGATTTTTCTTCCCTTCGTCTTCAACTCGACGATCCACATGGAAGAAATATAGTCTCATGAAGTAGTCAGAGGTAACATCATGATGCATGACTCAAAGTTAAAAACAGTGCCTCTCACTGCCACATGGGGACAGCAAAATCAGCTTAAAGCACTTTTACAGTAAAGCCTTGAGAAATGCTTTATAACTTTAGAGATTTGTTTTTAAAAACGAGCAAATCAGTGTTTTTTTAAAAGAAAAATAACATTTATATTTATAATTACGTTGTGATCCAGTTGAACCACTCATTTAAAAATGCTGCCATCACAACACTGACACGACAAAGAAGGTCAGCTGTCTTTGCTTCACAGTTCTGCATCGGTCACACCTCTTCATGGTGTCATGAGAGCGAGACGTGACGTCATAAACGTGAGTTAAAGTGCTGCTCTTCTTCTGTGGTGTCAGTGGTGTATTTCAGATACTTCTTCACAGCTTTGCCCGGTCTGCGGCCTGCAGGATGTCCTTCACAGTCGGCCGGTCAAACGGGGTTTTACACGGGTGAGAAAGCAGGACCTTCCCAGCGTCATCCAGCAAAAAGTCACCTCCCATCTGAAAACGTAACAGCACATTAAAGCTGCGCGTAAAGTCCGTCACATCAATATCAAGGTGCTGTGTCGTCCGTTTGTACCTGGTAGATGTCTTCCAGCAGGCGATGGGGGACGTCGGGGAAGTCTCTGTCCGCGGCTCCGTACTCGCCGTACTGCAGCAGGCAGTCGAACTTCATCACCTGGGCGTAGGACGAGCCAAGGCCAAAACTCCTGTACACCTGTGGCACAGAGGACATGCTGCATTAGAAAACTGCTGTAACACATTGTGGCAGTTTTATATCATCACAAGGAAAAGCAAGACATCCGCTTTGGATTCAGCAATATGACAAGTATTCACACACTCAATCACTCATAATGATTAATGAGAGCTTCTGTGGCATGTAGAAAAATATTCATATTTGGTTGATCGCCCTCGTTTCTGTCTCACATCTGGTGGTTGACTTTGCAGAGTGAACGGTTTGGAGGCTCGGCTTTGATGACACATCATCTAACAGCTGCTAAATCCTCAGGTTCCTTCAGCTTGTTTGTGCAGAGTCACATCCATGTCTAGTTTCCATGAATCACTTTTGACTCTTGAATTTTCATGCATCTTTTCATCCCCTTAATTTCCTAATGAATTATTCAAATTGACTGTGTTTCAGTCAGTCAACGAAGGTAAAAACACGCGTCCTGACCGTTCTCTGTGGATCCAGCACCATGTCGTAGTTACACCCGGTCTGCTCAAACCACACCTGAGCTCCCTCCACACTGCCGAACGCAACCACCAAGACCTTTACTGACCGAGCCTCAAGGACAGCCTACAGAGAGATAGTAAAATAATCAGTATTGTACAAGGAAAAAGTAAACATTAGAGGACAGTGTGGAAAAACCTCACGACAGGGTCACGACCACTTGGTTGAGAACCTCAGACTTAAAGTATTATACAAACCGCTTTTGTTAATCAACACTAAATACAGTTTTTGTAGAGCGATAGGATGACGGAGTAGCCGAGTGAATTGTCTGAAAGTTGTATCATCAGATTGTAGACTGACCTGACTTGCCTCCAGCTCGGCCACGTGGTCTCGTCACGGTAGTCATCCAAAATGTCTGATGAGAACCAGCAGCAGCTTCTGACCCTGATCCAGGTACTGACCCAGAGTCACACTCCTTTAAACACACAATGACACGATAAAACTCATAGATTTTAATTAACAATAAAACATATTTCTATCTGACCCTGGTTGAAAAAAATCACCAATTAAGGTGGTAAGAACACAAACATTCAAGGTGAGGTCGTGAACTCACTTTCCGCTTCGTACATCAGTGAACGGAGTATCAGGGCTCAGGCTCTCTGCTATCTTTCCTCCTGACAGTACGGCTGTTGTCTGCAGACCTTCATCCACACTCACCAGGAAGGAGTCCCACTCACTCTGCACACACCCAAACACAGAGACACACATGAATAAAGCACAGTGCATCAAGTCACTCATACACTGATTTAAAGACAAATTAATGTAAAATAAATCAATCAACACATAATTTAAAAACAAGGATAAAATATGTGTGATAGCTTTGATTATTTAGAAATAAATAAATAAATCGTAAACTGGTGTATGACAAAATGGCAAAAACTGGTCCAGACATAATCCAGTGTTCTTGTTTCTAAGATAACAAGAGGACAAACCATCAAAGTCCAGATCAGTTTGAGTGTTTTATGTCAGTTTTATCAAATGTTTCAATGCTGGAAATAGAGCATCTGCTGCTCAAGAATTTAGGGTTAGGTAATGTATTATATTATAGGGTTATTGTGATATGAGCGTCATCTTAGATTTTGGATATCGTTATATCATGAAGTGTTGTCTTCTCCTTGTTTTAAATGCTGCCTTACAGTAAATCAGACCGTTCTACTTGCTCTAATACTTGCCTTTACTCACTTAGTCATTATATCCAAATTACTGATGATTACTTTTGTGAAAGTACCGATAGTCATCCCTACAACATCATTGCAATATTGATATCAAGGAATTTGGTCAAAAATATTGTGATATTTGATTTTGTTTTCCAGTTCTAACATTTACGAGAGATTTTGAGGAGATTCAAAATATCAAGATATATATTGTGTATTGTGATACAATTTTAAGGCCATACTGCCAATTCCTGAAAGAATCCATGAGGACATATTTATTTATATCTGATTTTATTGCATTTATTTTGATTTTTACACTTTATTACTGTATCTTCTTGACAAGATCATTGCTCATTACTAAGTAAGTAATTAGGCACTTGCTGTTCTTAAGTACAATGTTAAAGTACTATTTCCTTTACTTGAATAAGTCCATTTTTTGCGAATATACTTCTGCAACACCACAATTCAGTAGAAAATTTTGTCATTCGTCTCCACTACATTTATTTGATAACTTTGTATCATTATAGATTTAGATATTATTGATGCCTGAGGAGGGCAAATTCCCAAGCTACCCCTCATCAGTATATAAAGTACTTAGCAGCATGTTTAGCACCTGCAACATTAAAGCAACATTATGTAGAAACTGGCATTTTGTGTGATTTGGCGCCCCCCACAGTTTGTGAGTGCAACAACACTGTCGTAAACACAAATCCCAGGTCTGTAACAATTTGTCAGACGTAATGTAGGTGCTGACTACAAACAAAACTCATGACGTCATAACTATGTTATGTGTTAAAAACTTGTATGTAACGCTGTGATCCTACCCTCTCACTGAAGTTACACAGTGCAGAAACAAGTGATAGAGACACCATTCACCCCTTTACAAGACACTATACCACCAACATGATTCTGAAGCTGTCTAAAAGGTAAAAAAAAATGATTATATTGCTTTAAAATGATGTAAACATTAAAGCAATAACATACATATGTCTATGAATGTGTTTGTTTACTGTGTGAAAACTTTAGAACTGAATTTCGGACATAATATGCAACTGAAATCGAAATAAAGAGGGCAAAAAAGAAGTAGAGGTATCACAGATACAGACCTCCACCTGCAGAAGTTCGTCCACCTGCTCTCTCACTGCTGCATGGCTGCAAAAACACAAAAGTAGTGAGATAAAGACATGTCAACACTGAGCTTTCATTTCCATTAATAACTAATAAGATAGCGACTGATCACAGTAACTGTACCCTTCACCTCCAACAGCAGATGAATAGAGGGAGGGTTATAATACCTGCAATCTCATATGTCTCCTTGGGTTCATACAGATACTTTTTTCCTCAATGTTCGCCTTAATAAGTGTCTGATTTACCCCTATACTCAACATCACCAGGATCAAAATCAAGCATTGTGAAGCAGCTTTTATTTTTTCTGCTCTCTACCTGTGGAATAAGTTTCCTTATTACCTGAGGTTAGCTAATACTGTCAGCTCATTTAAATCAGCGTTTGACTTGACTCGTCTATCATGTTTTATAACAAGCATCAAATTTAGGTCAATCATTGCTGGAAGGAATGAGGAAGAACATCTGGAGAAAACCTGTGGAAACCTCCTAAATAACTCCTCAAACACTGATATGCCAACCATACATATTATCATCATTATTATTATTATTATCATTATTATTATTATATACTTACTGATAAAACTTCTGCCAAACAGCTTCTGCTTCACTCTTCTTCTTCACTCCGAGGCTGCAAAACGGTAACAAAGAACATGATTACTTCAGGGTATAAAAAAGGCAAAACTGGATTCATTTGATTGTTCTTTGGTCAGTGACACAGCCAGATAATTCGGTGAATACTGAGATCACCTCACCTTTTGAAGAACTGCGCTCCGGCTGTCATCAAACCATATAAAGTGGTGATCTTGTACGGGACAAACCTCTCTAGGGACTCTGTTTGAGAACAAAGGACCATAGTTATTTTTTTTAGGCTGATTTGTGCAATGTCATTGTATTGGCAATGAGCATGACAGAGATTACATTACACCACACTTTAAATCCAGTGATTTGATCACACTGATCTGCTTTACAACTCACAAGAGCCATGTGTGACACCACAGTTATGAAATAATCAAAAGGAGCATTGTATTATAATCATATTACATGGTAATGTGACAAAGGTGGCTCTTCTTAACACACAGCATCACTGATGAAAGTAAAAAATATTTTATTTCATCTACTTCTGCTAGATTTGACGTTTATCCCACATAGTGAAAACGAAACCACAAACTTCATTTAAAATCCACGCATTTTTATGATCTTGTGCTAACTGGAAACAATTTATAGGTTATAAAACGAGAATAAAAATTACACCCGAATAAATCTGATCTCTTCTTCAATTCGGCGTACATTTCATCTGTTATGGAACACTACATAGGTAATACTGTTGTCTTTTATTATTAGCTCATGTGTTTTTCCTTACTGTCTTCTCCCGTTTAACTGCGCACTTCACAGTAACGTACAGTATCATAAACGCATAAAATAAAGCTGTGTTTTTGTGTATCTTCTCTATGCCGAATTACTCAAAAGACCAAAACAATTCATTCCACAGAAAAAACATTTTTCTACGTGGTATCTACTTCTCTGTGCAACAAAACACATTTAAACCTTCAAATTTTCAATGAAGTCCGTCACGTGAAATGCATCATTCTTCAGAATCAGTCCTACCTGCTGCTTCCTGCTTGGCTTTCCCTAGAAGGACTTTGCTCAAGTTGACCAGCAGACTCAGACTACTTGTTAAAGTCTCTTCTGACACAGCCACGTCCTCAGCCATGATCACCTGCCCACTCTGCCACCTGTACCGCTCACGACTGACAGTGCAGTGACATCCATGAGATGCATAAATGCACCCGGACCACGTGACACAATCATGTGGCGCTGAAAGCCTTGTCTGGGATTCAGAGTTCATGCAGCACCCAGTGGTGAGCAGTGATCACTACAAGAGAAGAAGAAGAAAAAACATTTAAAAACGCATGATTATAAGCGTCACAATCCTGAATGCAATAAGAGAGGAATATGATTAATATATGCAGATGTTATAATCCATTACACTGCACAGCCTATGTAAAGTATGCAAAACCTTATGGGAAGTGAAGTAACTACAGCTGTCAGATAAAGATAGTTGAGTAAAAACTACAATATTTCCCTCTGAAATGTAGTTAGATAATGGTAATATCTAATAGTTGGTGTATTTTTAATCATTCATTAAAGGATAAGTTCACCCAAAAATGAAAATTCAGTCATTATCTGCTCACCCCCATGCCGATGGAAAATTGGATAAAGTTTTGTAGTTCACACAACATTTCTTGAGCTTCACAGCAAAAAAAAAAAAAAAAACAGCGTTGCAGCAACTGCTGAAGTAACAACTGAAGTAGATGGGGACTTGTTTTAATACTTAAAAAAACAGCAGGAAAAAAATAAATAAAATGTCTTCATACAGCTTGTCCAGTGTAGTCCAAGTCTCAAGAAACCCTGAGATCCCAAATTGGTTTGAAAATACATTATTTACACACTTTTTACACCCATTTTAGTGTAAACTGGTCTGAACTGGCTGAATTAAACCTCTGAAAGACAACTGCTTTTGTTAAATTCACTTTAAAACAGAAAAGTTCAAACAAAACATCCACCTTGTATGGAAGCCCGTTCCTGCCAAAGAGATAAAACAACAGTTGTATAAAAATAGAAATTCTCATGGAAAATCCAAAATATGAAAGTCAAGATTTTGGTTCCCCAAACCAGTGTTAATCTCACCAGTATCTCACCAGTATAAACCCATCGTGACGTCATTCATTAGTTTGTGGACTAAGTTTGGCATTACGGCCGTAATTAGGGTCAGAAAGTCATATGAGGGTCAATTCTCTCTGCCTGAGGTGTTTACAAGAGGGTAGATAGGATGACATTTATTGTCCTAATAAAACACCAAAGGGTCACTGTGAGTTCATATGTGAAAGGGCCCATGAGGGGTGCCTTTTTTCCCATGTTATTCCTTCATGGTAGTGGACTTCTGTGTTGAAAAAGAGAAAACCATAGAGAGAGTGAGAGAGAGAGAAAACAATACCGTATACCTAACAATACTACGGAAGCCCTAAAGGGCCATGCATTCATACATTTTATTTCCTCCGTTTTCCCGTGATAACGAGTTAATTTCATTTTTTTTCTCGAGATCTCGAGTTATTATCTCGAAATAACAACTGCTGTTTTCCCGAGATAACGGGATAATTTTCTCGAGATAACAAAACTTTGTTTTCCCGAGATAAAGATATAATTAATTCGAGATCTTGAGAAAACAAAAGGATAGTGTAGTATATTAAATCATTGCAGGAAACATCATTCAGTGTAGCAATGTCAGAGGAGCAGGAGCATATCGATCACCGCGTCACATATCTTTTCAATCAAGGCCTGACACAGGCTGAAATAGCATTATGCCTTGCTATTACAGATAATATACACATTAGTGTGCGTAATCTAAAAAGACGGTAAACAAGGCTTCAGCTATATCGGCGGCGCAATCTAAGTGAGCCTGATGTCGTCGTTAACTACATAGCTGACCAGCTACGAGGTCCCGGGCGTCTCCATAATCTCAGGCCTATCATATCACAGTCATTATCTCAAGATCTCGAAATTAATTATATGTTATCTCAGGAAAACAAAGTTTCTTAATCTCGAGATCTCGAGAAAATTATCCCGTTATCTCGGGAAAATGGCAGTTGTTATTTCGAGATAATAACTCGAGATCTCGAGAAAACAAATGAAATTAACTCGTTATCACGGGAAAACAGGAAATAAAATGAATGAATGCTGTATATTTCCGTACAATACAGCAAGAAGCTGTTGTATCCTAACAAGTAAAGCATGCGAAAGAACTGATTATTATATATATACATTGTGAAAGAAAATTTCAAGAGGCTGAAGGAGTTCTAGATAATCCTTATAGATGAGTAAGAAATTGAATAGGTGTGTTTGGTGCAAACCCTGATAACA
This sequence comes from Pagrus major, assembly GCF_040436345.1. Lineage (NCBI taxonomy): Eukaryota > Metazoa > Chordata > Actinopteri > Spariformes > Sparidae > Pagrus > Pagrus major. The sequence continues at coordinate 11,952,105 of NC_133236.1, forward strand.
AGTAATAATAATTATATACTATACTATAAAGTTATCCTATATGAGATACTGTAATAATGATATGATACAGTATAGTATGATATGATAGGCCCCACTACAATAAAATGGGCGTATGAGTGAAAATATATATATGAAATAAGTATAAAGAATAAACTTTGTGGTGACATTCAGTGACTAGTATACAGCCTGTATGCTACAAGGGTGCGCTGCTCGGAAGGAATGTGTCGTACAAACCACCTGGCTGAATAAGTTACCCAAAGGTAGTGTCTGCTTGATGAGATCCAACCATATGCTTGTGTGGGAAGATCATTGTGACTGTGAATTTTGTGTGAATGATAAGCCCATTGGAAGTTTAAGCACATCTGTCCCAGTGAGTCAATTGAAAATATGAGGAACAAAACCGGGAAATTAGAAGCTCTACCTGACCCTCTTACAGGCCATGCTGAAATAAGGTAATATGTTAGAAGAAAAGGTAAAGGAAAAGACAGTAGGGAAGAAAAAGATAGACTGACGATTTTTTTTTCAAAATCAGTAGTGGGACTGAAACAATAAAGGGGGGGGGGGGGGGGGGGGGGGGGGGAAGAAAATTTGAGTAAGAGGAAGAAGGAGAAACAAGAATGTAGGGCCAGAATTAGAAATCTACTTCCTCCATATGCTGTCTCCACACCTTCTCCACATGAGGTCAAGCAATCCGAGGAAGACTCTGAAAGGGAGGGGGGAATGGACCCAAAATACCCTGACCCTTTCAGCCCTCTCCCTATCTCCGAAAGAGCCACAGGTTAACCCTGCTTCTTCAAGAAAGCCTTCTTCTCCACTAACAGCTTCTGTTGACTACTGGTTGCGGAGTCAAGATCACAGAGGGGATGATGCTCCCTAACCCCGTGCCGAGGCAAACAGGGAAGCAGACTGTCATTGAGATCCAGAAGTGTTTGTACACAGGCCATGTCAGCTGAACAATTCAAGGAAATTGCAGGGAACTACCTGACAAGCAAAAGACTGGAGATGGGTGGGCCACAGAGTGCTGGACAAAGATGTCAGTCTCAACAGAATGGCAGGAGGAGAAGGAGACTGGGTCCACATCCAGCGCGTCAAGGAGAGTGCAACAGAACTGACCCAAAGGCTGATGCTGCAGATGAGAAGGCTATGGGCATACATCGCATAATCGTGCTACCCCTGAGCTTGAACAGAAAGAAGGATGAGAGAGAGAGAGAGAGAGAGAGAGAGAGAGAGAGAGAGAGAGAGAGAGAGAGAGAGAAACACCGATTGACTGCTAAAGACTAAACATTGCTTCTAACAGTTCCTGAGCAAGTTTGATTTTGGGAATATAAAAGATACAACTTCTGTTATTGTCCAGCCAAAATAAACTTTTAGACAATATCCACTCAGCCCTAAAGCTGTTAAAGTCATTGCTCCTGTCATTCAGTCTATCATAAATCAGGTGCCATTGTTGACTCCCTAATTCACCATGTAACTCCTCCATCTTGCCTGTAAAGAAACCAAATGGGGGGTGGAGACCAGTAAAAGACCTTAGAGTAATCAATGAGGCTGTTGAGCATCCAATGTCAAAATTTCTACCAGACTGTGGGTTTCCAGTTATTGATTTAGCGAATGCATATTTTAGCATTCCAGTTCATCCTGACTCACAGTTCTGGGTTGCTTTCACTTTCAATGGTAAGCTTTACTCTTGGATGCAGATGCCAAAGGGTTTCTTCTCTAGTCCAACTCTGTTTGCTGTGGAGCTGAGAAATTGTCGCGTTGGCGGCCATTGTGTGGTAGTGCACTTGTTCAGTATGTTGACAATTTGAATATGTGTTTTCCTATACAGGGGCATTGTCAAAACTGAGGGAGTCTTTTGCTCAAGATGGCGAGTGACTCTGCTGTCCTGACAGTGGTCGGGAGTTTGTTCCACCACTGAGGCGCCAGAACAGAGAGGAGTCATGACTTCGCTGAGCGACCTTTGTTTGCTCTCAGCGATGGTGGTACCAGCCAGCCAGCTGATGTAGTGGACCATATCAGGATGTGAGAGGAGGAGGGGAGAATCCCGGTTAGGGGTTAGAGTCAGAAAGTCATATGAGGGGCAATTCTCTCTGGCTAAGATGTTTACAGGATGGTAGATAGGATGACATTTACTGTCCTAATAAAACATCAGGGTCAAGGGTCACTGGCCTGGGAAAGGCATGATCAACCCAAACATCAGGGGGTCATTGTTTTGGGAAGAAATGATTAATAACCGTTGTAAAAGTATGTGACCCCTTCTCTGTTTGTATTTAAGTCAGAAACATTTGGAAGACTGCAGAGAACACTTCGGGTCTTCTCTCCATGCTGCATGTATTAAAGAGATTTTTTTCGGAGAATTAGGAACTCTCTACCTCAACAAGGATAATTTCCCTTACAGTGGCGACCTCCAGTGCCCGTAGTAATTATTAAGGCAGCAAAGGAGGAAGTCAGACAAAGTAGTATAAAGAGCGAAAAAGGCTGCATAGGGAGGCGGTTTGGGATAGTGGACAGAATAAACTGTTGATATTGTACTTACTGCCTTTTTTTTTTTTTTAAATTATTTTTTTGGCCTTTTCATGGCTTTATTGACAGGACAGCTGAAGATAGACAGGAATCAGGATGAGAGATGGAGGGGGAGTGACATGCAGCAAGGAGCCCCAGGCCGGGACTCGAACCCAGGGCTGCTGCAGCGAGGGCAAAGCCTCTATACATGGGACGCCTGCTCTACCAACTGAGCTAAACAGCGCCCCATACTTACTGCCTTTTTACTCATTTATTTTAACTTACTTATTACCCATTTTAATTTAAATTATAGTTTTTTTTTTCATTTAAATCTTTTCAATTAAAAAAGGATTATCTTATCTGTTTGTGTCCAGCTGGAAACCAACAGTGAGTTATTTTAACCTACAAAGGTAGAATACATCGCGTACATCACATAACTGAAGCTGCGTACATAATGTAGTTTTTTAAACCCAAACCGCAATGTTTTCCTAACCAAACCAAGTATTTTTCTTGCCTTAACCTAACCGAACAAGTTGTGTTAAGAGTCACCTGCAACCGACATACTCAGTCATTTAGGTATGAGGTGTGTTGAGAAAATTAAAGAAGAACAGAGCCTGTTAAAATTGTCAACCAGATTTTATTGACTGCTGAACATTCATTCACTCATTCAATAAAACATTCCCTCCTTCAAGTTTTAAGCTCTGAAGCCCACCGTAGCACTTAATGACCGGGTCACCCAGTGCAAAAAAGAAAATGACGACCAGTCAGCACAATCATTGATGTGATAAGAAAAAAATGTCACAAAATAATGCAGGAAAGTAGATATGCCACCAAACAAATCAGCTTGTTCTTACTTTGTGGAAATCATTTGAACTAAAGACATTCAATTAACAACTTCGGCAGCATTTACACGACTTTCAGTGATGATACTTTATCATTAAAGGCCTCTGATTCATTAAAGAGAAAGAAAACTGTTGACATTTGTTCAAAAGACTGAAAAACGTTCAGATCATACCAGGTGAATTTTCTCCTTGTGCTTAAACCAACATTGACGAGTCATTAAAAAAACACAGGCAGCAGTCGCATACACACTAATGGAGCCTCAATGTCACTCACTCAGGTATTTTGTTTCATAAGGTTGCTGCATGTAAACATCACATCCCATTAAGTTCCCTCGCGTGAATCACCCTTTGGCCGGGTTAAAACAATATTATCAGGAATCATGAAAAACACGATCAGTTTCGTGATTTGAATCTGCGCATGTGTTGCCAGCGCTCAATCTTGTCAACTACTTTCTAACTAATAAACATTCACTACAGAGTATTTTCTTTTCATCCAATTTGTTTCTCCAGATATCTGTGAGCTTGACAGAATCAGGCTATGTAAGGACCAGAAACACATCATTTACAGAGTGTTTGATGGTTAAGACATGTGGAGGGATGTGAGCTCTTCCAAACTAAACTACTGCTGTGTGGTGTCTTGAAGAACGGCTTATTCACACAAATTTAATCCATGAGATCATAACAGAATGTAAAGAAAACTGAGATAGATGTTATCAAATGCAAGCTAAAGGAATGATTGCTAAGAAAATAACAGTATGTTGTTTGCGTTCCCCTCATCTATAATTAACCCTCAACAGTCAGAGATGTCAGAGAATATTCAGGAGTCTTTATTTCTGTTGCTCATGTTTGGATTTTTACTTATTATATGACAAAAGGTCCGATTACATTAAATTGATTAATCCTAAAAAAAAAAACCTGACTTTTTTTTTTTTTTTAATAAATCAATGCTTACTATTTTTCATTCGAATAAATCACCAAAAAACACAAAATCTTCAAACTTGAGAGGTTGGAATTTGGGAAATGTTTGGTATTTTTGCCCGAGTCAAGTCTAAGTCACTTAAAATAATGATAAAATCTCTTTTTTCCAGCTGTTTAATTGTCTGCCAATCAAATGATCCATTAACTGACAAATCTTTTCAGTTCTACTTAATGTCACGAAAAAAAAACTAGTCACTCTCTGAAAAGTCTCTAAAATCTCTGACTGTTCCTCACACATCAGTTCAGCAGCGCCCATCTTCATACCAACCCTTTATTGGTCACATTAAAAGAAAGTGGGGTCCAGTCCCCGATAAGAGAATTGACACTTCCTGTGAGTGTCGAGAAAACTAAATGAAAGAGACTGCTTCAAGTATCCCAAGTGGAATTCAATAGCCCTGAAAGTTCTTGTTTCATATTTTTAAAATCCCCAAACCTCCTCTCTGCTGATCGGCTGGACTGTGTGAGCACAATTTAAAATGCCAATTACAATCTTAAACGTTAAATGAAAACTTGTTTTGATACCAGAGATCGGAAACTTAACAAATTTAAATTTAAAGGTAAGCTAAAGCTAGGATTTTAACCATGACGATACAACATAAGATAGTTCATGCTGACGGTTCATGAGATGGACTTTGTGCTTTGGGTGTTTCAGTGTGAGCCCTATAAAGCAGAGAAAAAGAGGGTGGAAAGAATCACTTCTGCATCCCAAACTGTGACACTAATGTTCTCTGTCGTCTTCCCCAAACAGCTCGAGTGGAAATATTGGGACAAATTCAAGGTGGTGTTGTCACAATCATCAAAATGTCTGTATTTCGGTTGTCTGGTCAAAAAACTGATTTAATATTGAACCTTAAAATATTACAAAATTTGACTAAATGTGTTCTGTGAGCTGAAAGTCTATTATTAAAAAAAAACTTCCAGCAAAAACTGGAAAATAAAAAACATCAGGTCGGATGTTGAGGGTTGCTGCATTTGCAAGACGAACACCTGAAAATATTCGACAGCCTGTAATGTTTTGACCTGACTCCCAGTTCTCATTAATGGTTGTTCAAAGTGTATAACCTGTAGAGAGTTTTGCAGATTTGTACGGAAGCCAAGAACGGCCATGTTATTATTATTATTTTGTTAATGCCAAGATGATGAGTTAATTATTTTGTTATCTTGAGATAACAAAGCTTGTTTTCTGATTATTGGGGCAGATATTCAGCATTTTTTAAATTATCAGTATCTGTGATTTTTCCGTCAGGTTGCAGATAAAATAAACTAATTCAAAAATGTGCTTCTTTGGCTCGGATGCAACAATCTCTCATACGAAATGTAGTTGAGAGTAAGTAGTAGAAGTAGTAGTACCTCAAAATTGTACTTACGAACAGTACTTGAGTAAATTATACTTTACGTTTCCAAATATTGGTTATCAGTCTCCTTGATCCGCAATAATCGGTATCAGCCCTGAAAAAGCCATATCAGTCAGCCACTAATCTTATCGCGAGAATACAAAAGGGCAATTTCTCGAGATAATTAGTTAAGTTAACAAGAGAAAACAACTTGTTTCTCAAGATTACATGAGAATTAGACAGAACTTGAGCTGAAAAATTGATCTTGTAAAATAGATTAAAAGAAATAACAGGACACAACCTCTGGTGGTCTTGTGATAACAAAATGATTAACTCATGCTCTCAAAAGAAAAAATGCAAGGATGGCCTTTCTTGGCTTCCGTAAAACTTCAAACGTCTCAATGATTGTTGCTTTTTTTGGTTTTATATTAGTTACAGTCAAAATTCAGGCTCAAACTGTCACAAATGTGTTGTTCAGAGCCTCGTGTGAAGGTAAGTATTTAAGGGAGGATGACAGAGAAACAAGCAGAATTTGGAGGGGTGATCTGATATCAGAATAAGATTTATTGTAGTTCTAATTGCTATAATATCATAGGCAACTGGACTTGTTTCAGTTACTTGAAGACGTTTCACCTCTCCAAACTCTCCAAACCTCTTGGAGAGTTTGGAGAGGTGAAACATCTTCAAGAAACTGAAACAAGTCCAGTTGCCTACGATATAGCACTTAGAATTACCATGACTGGACGACTGAGAACTTTCATCCATAAGATTAATTGTAGTTTTTCGCAAACCCAAATGTGCCAAGTAACACTTTTGATTTTCCGTCTTTAAATTTAAATAATAATCATTAAAGCTCAGATGCTTTTGAAGAACTGAGTCAATGTTTGTTTGGGCTGCAGAAGAAGACAGTCCCTTTGTTCTGCCCAGTGTTTAAGCTCCATTTTAAGACTTTATTAACCCGACTCATCCACTGTGTAGAAGTCGTGTTAGGACTTCTTTGGACAGTGTGAAGACGAGTCTGTGTTGAGAACCTCGATCATCGTTCTGGTCGACGGGAACGTCTCTGCTACGGATGGAAGACTCTGGTACCAACCTGGCAGACTGTTGAGGAAGGAAAATTTAAAAAATGATCTCAGCCAAGAACAGCAAACAAAGAACGTGTTTTGTCTGATTACCTCTTGAGGTTCATCCAGGTCTTTGCGGTTTTACTGAAGCTGTCTGGACTGGGTGTAGTCATGGCTTCAAAATCTACCAGCTGAAACAAGATTCGACAAGCAAACAGCAACTATGAAGCAAGAGTTTTACACATCTTAACATGATGCTTTTGGAAAATACTCTTTAGATGAAGATATCTGAGAATGCACTGTCCACATTGACTACACGTGGTCCAGCCATGTACCATGTTTCCACTTGTTTAACTGCATTCTCTCATTTCATCCAAGTCAAAAGGTTTTATTCATTTTTTAAGATCCATTAATCACCAGACGCTCTTTAGTCGAGCAAACAGACACCTGGACATTTTGAGGACAGTCAAAAAGTATCCTGGCTGACTCAAGCTGAACTTTTAGAGACTTTGCCTCTCTCACACCTGATCAGTTTTCAGCGCTGCTTCGTTTCTGTCTGCTGTGATTTTGTTTCAAGAACAATATGTCTGCTAAGCAAGAGCAAAATAAGAGAGACCTTGAGTTAAGTGTTTTGCATTCTTTTTGGAGCCCTTTTCATGCATGGAATACATAAAATTGCTGGCTGTATCAAGCTATGCTATCAAATATCAGCTTTTAGTCCAAGTGCCTTTTATGTGAATGTTTCTTATTCAGATAGGACAGCACAATTACAGTAAGAGCCATGAAAGAGCCAGATACCTGGCACCTGATACGTGTGAGAAAGCAACAACACAGTGACGAGTTAAAAAGTTTAATAATTAAAAGAAATGTGGGTGTTTTGTGTTCTGATCAGACATTAAGTTAGAGCTAGGGTTCACATTACCATTCTAACATGCAAGAGAATGCAGGAGGTGCATTCCTGTTTACCTTTCCTTTCGGGATCCTGCCGATGACCTCTTTCCCACTGGCCATCAGTGCTCCCATCACGACTGAGTACGCCACCACACTGAGCAGAAGCAGAGCAGACAAACACTCTTACACACTAGTATCACGATTTGAATGAGAACTTTGCCAGTTTACGTCTCAAACTTCTCGCCTTAAATGTTATCAGAGACATATTTTTAGCATACTGATCTGGATGACTAAGAACCTTCAGCAATATTTTAGCTGCAATAAACCTTGTTTGTAGGAATCAGTAGTCTTACTGTTTCCTGTGTCAAAACGAACTCCAAGCGAAAACCCAGCACCGCACAGCTGCAGTATGTCAACTATCAGTGGGAGTGTTTTGTTTATTTGTCAAAACAAAAGAGAATAAAACAGCCCCTTTTTCTGTTTTCTCTGGTCACGTTGCGCCAATTTCAAAATAATTAGCATCTATTATTTGCGAGACAGCCCAGTTTTATGCAAGAGCCATCTTTCCAGCGGTGAAATACTTCTTTAAGTCCAAACTTTGCTCTAGGATGTCTCTGCTCTCTGGGATTTAGAGGTTTCCTCTCCTAAGACTTGTCGGAAACTCAATCTGGAGGAGAGAGAAGCTTCCTCAAGAAATATGAAACACTTTCATTACCTAAAATCCACAAGATTCAAGGACCACTAGCTGCCAATAAACCTGCTGAAATTCTCTAAACGTTAATATAGCATTGTATATTTCCAGTAATGTTTTTCACGTTGTACTGTGCGCCAAATGTCAACTGTTAGCTACAATGACAGTTGCATAGTAGACTTGTCCCAGCACATCACAGAGGAACACAAATTCCCCTTCTGCTATGTGTTATGAGAAGACAAAAATATCTAACGTTACACCTGCGGGCTGTTTCAACTTTTTAATTACCTGGACTGTTTTTTGTCAACTGAAGGCATGCTGTTCTTCGGCCATAAATTAGCTCAGGTTATTTAGAGGTTTCCTGTCCTGAAAGTTGTCGGAAACTCAATGTGGAGGAGAGAGAAGCTTCCTCAAGAAATATGAAACATGTTTGACTTTCATTACCTAAAATCTGCAAGTTCAAGGACCACTGGCTGCCAAAACAGCTGCTGATTTTTTTCTAAATGTTATTATTGTAATGTACACGTTTCCAGTAATGTTTTTCACATTGCACTGTGCTCCTGTGTCCATGTTGTGTGGTGCGCCAGTCTTTTAGTGTCAGCTGTTTTTAGTCATACGTTTTTAAGAAGAGTTTTTATGTAAGCTACAATGAGGAACACAAATTCACTTTTGAATTGATGAGAATATTTAAAGTTACAAGTTGTTTAGACTTTTAAATTACCTGGACCCTCTTGAGAGGGGCATGAGGTTGCAGAAGTAATAAACCAAGGAGAGGATCAGGTTACACACAGCATCTGCATCCTGAAAGGACAAAGATCATCATATGTATCATATGCATGTCGTCCATTTTTAAAATATTTTCACTGTGTCTTTGTTTTTGTTCAGTTTATCCAGTGAGGGTGAAAGCAGAGAGGGCTGCAGACAAAATGAAAAGAACCATGAGTCAAAACACAAAAGAGGTTATTCATATTGTTCAGGTATCTGTTTCAGGTCAGAGCCAAAACCTCGTCTGGCTGTTACAACAAAAGGAGCATTGTTGGCTGCTATCACAGCAATCAGCATAGATCACGTAACAATAACAAAAGGTGAACCACGGATGCACAGACAGACCCTCCTGGTTTGATAATATCAAAGTCTAAAAATGTATTTTTTACTGCAGTTAGTCTGAAAGCGATTTACAGCATGCAGCTGGAAAATACATTCTGCTACAATCCTGAAAAATGATGAATGAAATAATGAAATTATTGTGATATCCTCCAGAGATTTCATTAAATCCCTCCCTAGTTTGCCTGTCTAGAAAACTGTAATCTGCAATATTTTTATATAATATAAAATATCTAATATTCTATAATAGAGAGAAACTGAGGACAGAATTTAAATTTAAAATGTGTAGATTGTTGACAGATGCTGCTGAGGGGGAACTGCTGCGCTGACAGACGACTTGAAGTGAGATAAATATGTTACATGTGTTGAAACTGTTGGCTGCTAAGCCAAGTTCACTAGTTTTCTGTGCACAAGTTTTGAGAGTAATTAAAAGCCACAGAGGAATTTCTGCTTTTTATCAGTCTTTTGCCTGTTTTTTGATGCAGCTGACACAACTGAGCAATATATTGATTAACAGGGAAAAATAAAAGGCCCGAAAAATATCAGTTATCGGCAGGTATTGAAATTATAGCCAATAAATGGAGCCGATAATACAAAGCCAAATAAACTTGCTTTCGTTCGATTAACAAGTGCAGCATCTACACACTTTGGTAGAGTAGGTGGCGGTATGCACCTTTAAAGTTAATAAATCAACACAAGAAGAGGAAGAAAAACTAAAATGTGAAAGTAACAGTTATCTTATTGGTATTGGCCGTGAGAAGCAGGTAATTATTAGTTGTCAGTGTCGCCTGAAAAAAATCCATATCGTGCATCCCTATAAAATGTCAATATTAAATATGACTATCACTCTTTACTAAAAGTGTCTTGTTTTCTTTAACCAACAGTCCAGAACTCAAAGATATTCAATTTACAGTCATATAAAAGTGAGAAAAGCAGAAAATCCTCATATTTGAGAAGCTAAAAACAGAGAACATTTGTCATCTTTGCTTGCTAAATGACTTTACCACTTTCAATCAGTTGACACATAAATGAATCAACTAATTCTTTAAGCTTTACAACCATCTGTCACATTTTATTTACAGAGGTTTAGAGTGAACCTTCTCTAATCTAGATAATATATTTATTGTTTCATTTCATAACATAAATCATTGTATTGAAAATTCTTCTGCTTTCTATTATGTGTGGAATGCCGAGGTTGTGCCAAAACAAAACAAAAAAACAAAATGTTTCCCGTTAACTGCAGAGATAAATCTTACCCCGAGTTCAGTAGACAGCATTAATGCCTTTCCTTTGGCGGTGAGGTCTTTGTAGATTGACTCCACCTCTGACTGGTACTGCTGCGTCCGCTCTTCTGTCGTCTGAGTCTCTACTGAGAATAACATGTTGCCCACCCTGAACACAGAAGACAGCTGAGTCAAGTGGGAATTAGCACTCCATCTTCTTCGTCTTGTCATCATAGGCTAAACAAACTGGAAACATGCTGCATAACTGACACCAAGTCAACTGTCACACTGTCACTGTCTGATTTAAAAATAATTAAGTAAGTAAAGTTTATTTATTATAACACATTTAACAGAGGAACAAAAATGATTACAAACAAGACTATAAAAACAGCAAAAGAAACAAACAAAACCAAAATTTACATATTTGAGTGTCCTTCAACTCTCCCGCACTTTATCTTCTTATTTAGGATATTTTATTGTTCGTACGTATATTTTACATTTAACTGTTTATTCAAGACTGGACAAAAGTGTTGTTCTATTCTTATATTTAATCCAAATGATAGAGAAAATATCAGCTATCATTTTTACCTGACACATGTTGGTATTTTCTCCTTTAAAAAAAATATAGGTTGACAACTTAAATAAACTGCTGTAACAAGACAAAAAGCAGACCGTCCATTACGTTACATTCACTTGACAGACGCTGTACCTGTCTCCAGTGATGGTGATGGTAAAACCGTCGTACTCTTTCCCAGGATCCTTCATGCTCGGCACTTTGGAGTTGACCGTGAAGCCATCTCTGGTTTTACTGTTGAACTGCTTCACGAAATAAACACACATACACACACACACACACACACACACACACAACCAACTGGGGTTTTCACTGCTGAACGACCATGAGACATCAACACAACCATAAAAATAACTGGATGTTGTGCTGCTACAAAAGTTTACTACAGTAAAACATTTGACATTATAAACGCAATGTCGGGCTTTACAGCTCTTTTTTGGAACTCGGAACAAACAGAAGCTGATTAAACAATCTCAACTTAAAAAAATCTATTTACATTTTTCTTTAGCTAGTTTTCCTGTTTTCCGTCCTTACCTTCATTATAGGAAGCAGGTCTTCTACTTTATTCACATTTTCAAGCGCCTGACGGACCTCTAAGAGTCCTCTCGGGTTGTACGCCCTGAGAAAACAAGAATTTGTTAGCTAAAGAAGCGGCAGAAAAGTGAGAAAGTATTCATATATAAAATATTCAGATAGATAAGCAGCAGACAGTAGGTAAGCATATAAACATAAATGCTGTCAAATTACTGAGTGAGACATGCTACTATGCAGGTAACACTGAGTTCAGGCTAGGCTCATCTGTGCTAGCTTTAAGGAAAATGTAGAGATTTTCAATTCATGCAAAAAGTTTCAGAAAGGAAAGAATTGAAAACATTGCAGCAACTCAAGCAGTGTAATACGTGTGTTTTAAGTCATGGAAGAGAGTAACTCAATGATGTGTAATTTACCCATGGTACACCAGTATTCTGTCTTTGATGAAGTCGAGGATGTTGTCAAAGTATGCCAGGTATCTGATGTTGATAATCTGTCCCCTGAGGGAAAAAGAAAAAAAAAAGTATTTCAATTAACTACCAAAAAAAAATAAATTCTGCCTTTTTTTAATCTCTGAAAAGTACTTTGAGTGAATATCAGGACCAAGGCTAGTGGGTTATATAACAAGGGATCTAAATAAATGGTTTAGCACTACAAAGCTGAGAAAAACCCTGAAGCGAGGCCACATGGAAATTCAAGCAGCTCATGAGGCTGATGTGTCTGACACCGTCCTCCAGTCCAAGTTGTTACCTGATGAGGTTGATGTGATTGTTGAAGCCTCGACTGAGACTCCTGGCGGGCATCTGGTCTAACCACAGAACTGGCTGGTCTGGATCTGCAATCCTGTGAGCACAGTGGAGAAGTCTGTTCAGTCTGTTTAGTCTGTCAACACTGAAATCTAATTAGCCGTCGACCAAAGACTCTCTGATGGAACGTGAGTTGTCTTCTTTGGTTGGAAGGACAGAAGGAAAGTTTACTTCGTTCTGTGTCTGTTTGTTTAGTTTTCTGCTATAAGCAAACACGATGTGTAAACAGAAGTGATTAAATCTTAGAGTTTACAGATTTCAGTGACTGACTTCTCAGTTCGCTTTGCTGTAATTTAGGCACATGAGGTCATAGCTGAATATGAGCTTCACTCTTGACTTTAGTTAGTTATGAGGAGTAAGCATGGTGTTGGTGGCTATCACATATCAACATCTGTCTTCTTCTTATATCTGTCCTCCCCTGTGTTTTAGGGTTATTTCCTGAAGATGATTAGGATTCTGCAGTTGCTCCTGAGCTGCACTCCATTTTTCTTACAATAAAGACACAATTTTCAGGTCACTGTTCTCACAGCGTGTCTACAGACATCAGACACTTAAATTCAATGCTTTTAAGACTTTTTCAAGGTCATTTTTAACCAAATTTAAGACAGATTGATAATCTTTTTTCTTAAATCAGGCACTGCAGGTAAGTATAATGATATGTAGTATATACAGTATGTGGTCCAGTCCAGAGGAGGGACTTATGTAGGAATGTGGTTCTTAGAGTGAGGTTAATCTACATTTTGCCAACAGGTAAGTGCAAGTTTAAAGTACAAAGACAGTTTTAGGTAGGTTTAAAGATTGGTAACATTAGAAATATGGACTTATTTTGACAAAATACATTCAAAAACGGAAAGATGTAATTAGATAAAATGCTTTTGACAATCTAGACCTTAAAAATTCATTTTTATAAAATTTAATTCAAGACATTTTAAAAGACATGCAGACATTGCATGCCTGCAGGCTTGTCTCATCTAGCCAAAACATACTTAAACATAACAGTAACTCAATCTAAATCCACTTTGTTGAGTTGTTAAATTATGTTTATAATTACTTTATTATATTTTATTACACCACAGATTAGTTGCCACTGCTGAAAGTCCAAAGGGATAAAGGTAGCACACACACCCTTCTTCAGAACAGAGTTGACAAATCTCAATTTCACCAGTTTATTCTGACCATGTCAAACAACATGTTAGTGTTTCAACCTAGTGGCCTTCATCAGAGAATGCAGAGAGTTTGCATGTTGTTTGTCAGCTCTGTCCTGAAGAAGTGTGTGCTTCCTTTATCCCTTTGGATGTTCAGCGGTTACAAAATTTGACTGTGGTTTAGCACCAGTATATAAAAAACACTGGGAAGGTGCATCCTTCTCAAAGTTTAACTACAGACTAGTTTACTTTTTCCAAAGAAAATCTAGTAACTCTTTCCTCTATACCCCAAAACATCTGTGAAAAATCTATAACACCATGTTCTTGATTTATGTCATGTTCACCCTCCATCCCTGATGTATAAATCTTTGTATTTGTGAGGGGTTATTCAAGCTAAAAAGGGGTGTTCCAGTTTCTCAAAAATTCCTCACCTCCTCCATTTAACAGCTATGTCGAACATGTCTCTCCACTGCATTTGTCTGGTCTTGCCGTTGACTCGTACTTTAGAGTTGCTCCACGTCCGATGCATAGCCTGCATCACCTCCAGGGTTGCTAAACCCATGGCTGAAAAAAGCACAAATAACTCTTACTCCTACTGCTCATGTTACAAATTATCAGAAGAGCCTCAGAATGTATCAGTGGTACCTCTGTGTATTCTCCTGTTGGGTAAGAAACCAGGAGTGTCGTATTGCATTAGCGCCCCCAAGTGGTCAGCTGTGCAGATCAGCTTTTGGACTTCACTGCTGTAGCTGTCAAAATTTTGAGGCAGCACGTCTCTGAAAACCACAAATACAGGAAGACATGAAGGAGGAACTTTGTCAAAGCTTTCATGAAGTCTGCAGTCTTTTTTTTTTTCTGGTCCATGTAGAGGGTCCCTGCCAACCTTTTGAGATGTCTTTGTAAAACAGAAGAAACTATTTTCACTATAAAAACATCTGCTGAAGAACAATGGAGCTCTCATGACATCTGAAAAGATGAAAGATAAAAACCCTGCTTTCAGAACTTTCAGCTCAGAAAATTGTGGTTGTGATGGATCTAATATCTCAGATTTCCTGATGATGACAGGTGAAGTGTAGGACACCCTGTATTAACTTCAAATACCAAGAAACTATGAATGCTATCTGTTTGACAGTATTATGTTAAAGCCCACATATATAACAATAACTACAGTTATGCTTTAATCTCAGAGAAATATCTGCAGGGACAAGGACAGCTACAGTTACGATCAAAGTTGTGGCTCCAGGTGTGAATCAGCTGAAACGGACCCATCAAACTTACTTGATATGAGGCTGCAGGCCTGGCTGTTCTTCATAGTCTTCTATTAGAAAAGGCAGGTTTTTGGCCCAGTGGTTCTTAAAGTTCCCTGGTAAGTCCTGGTCCACGTTGTACTCTGCTACCGGGATATCAAGGTGGGAGTGCAGGTAGCGAGAGTACTCTGGTGGAAAAACAAGGTGGGGCGAAGCAGAGAGAGAACATAAGATATAATATAAATGAGCAGTACTGATTTATTTATTTTTTTTTGATATTTTAGCTTATCTGACCTGAAAAAAGCAGTATGCTCAAGTTTATAAAATAAGGCATAACTTTAAGCGATGCAATTTACTTTTTATGTCGGGCTGTTCCTTTTTTTAACAAATGGACACTGTACAATATTTACATAAAATAAAGTTTCTTCAAAATATAGAATATTGGATCATGACGCTATTTTAAACATAGAATTTGAACGTTTTTAGTTTTCTGATTAACAGGATTTTTCTTTCTTTCTATCTTCTGTGTGTATATCTTTTGATCTGGTTGATGAGCTGCTGCATAAAATTGCCCTTAAATAATAATAAAGACAGGTAGAATACTGAACAAACTTTTAAATCATACACATACTGTGTAACAATGATTCATGACATTTGAATAATCCAGCGTAAGTATATATCGTCCTACTTTAGTTGACATAGAAATCGATATTCATGCAAATATCAAACACATTTCAAATTCATTATTATGTGGTTCTCACCGAGAAGCAATTTATCTTTTTTATTTTATTCAACAAATAACACAAAGATCTTGAGCTAAAACCCCACTCATGCTGTTATTAACAGTATAATTAATTATTTACAGTACTTTCCGTAGGTGATATGAAAGAATTTCGATAGAGTAGATGGCTCTCAATTACGGCTGCACCATGTGGTAAAAAAAAAAGAAAAGAAATCATATTATCATTATTTATTTTTTAAAGTTTTTTTTTATCACGATATGATTAATGATTAGTGGGAATGATAATTCACGCATCACAACTGTTATTTTCATTGAAAAAACTATTAAAGTCACGATGTGTATGATTTGTTATGGTCTGTTTTCTAACATCTGGTGAATAAGATTTGTAGTTCAGGGCATCTCTGTAGCACTACAGTGAAAAAAAGCTATTACAATTTGGATATTGGACTTGGCCACACATGCAATTTTGATAATATTTCAATTAACTGTGCAGCCCTACTCTTGATAGTTAACTTGCATATGGCTCACTATTAAAATTAAAAAGATTATAAAAACGACATCCACATCCCTATACCCAATGGGATGGGTCTCGATGACAAAACACCAGGTAAAGTTGTAAAAGAAAGAGATGAGCACATTAAAAAGTAATGTTTTTCTACATTTTTGGTCTTGGTCTTCTATGCATGTGTTCATGTGTGTGCATGCAGGGAGACCAACCTCTGAGGTATTTCACTTTGAGGTATTCAGAGCTGGCCTTCTGTCCCAGCAGAGGGTCGTTCAACATGACTTTAGTCTGAGCTTTGATGCCCTCGTAGAACTGTCCCATCGCCACGTGACTTAACCCCTTCATGTACTGACACACCTCGTTGTAGGGCTCCAACTGAAGACACCTCTGGAGGACGGATGGGAGGAGAGGGAAAGGTGAGAGAAATTCAAATGGACCAAAAAGAAGGGCTGGCTGGACAGACAGCTGGAGCTATTACACAGTGTAATAGTTGATGAACCGGTGGATGCTACAATTTTTTTGTATTACTAACTGCTATTGAAATAAAATTTGACTAATAAGGAAAAAAAACATAAGATGAGACTGTTTAATTTGACTGTGGATACCTTAAAGTTGCCTATGGCCTCCTGCAGCGAGCCGTGGTGGTACAGCATCATGCCTCGGAGCTGGAGAGACTGGATGTGGTTCTGGTTCAACATGAGGGCTTTCTGGAAGCTCTCCATTGCTGACTCAAAATCCCCCAGCTCTCTGGAAAGAGGAAGAAGAGATACAAAGAGAGCAACAGTAGACATGTGGTTAGGCAGACAGAGGGGAAAGGTACGACTCTCAATTCCTCAAATACAAACAAACATACTTCGTTCATTGTCGGGGGAAAAAACCATACGAATAACACAAACTGGCAGTACCTGTAGGCCTGTCCGAGGCTCTTATAGGCATCTATGAAGTCAGATTTCAACTTCAGGGCCTCTTTGAATGTCTCAATGGCTTCCTGACAAAGAAAAACAGAGTTGACGACCCAGGGTTAACAGGAAGTTGCAATAGGGAACAGGAGGATTAACCTAAACTTCTGACTCAGCAGATGGTTCAGACCTTGTATGAGATATATTCAGACAAATTATAGTTCACAATGTGACTCATATGTGCCTCAAGTGACCACTTCTGATAGGATCTTGATTCTATGCTCACATTTGATATAATCTGAGGGAAACTACACTGAGAAAATAACAGTTTGTTGTTGGCCATACGGATAAAGATATAACAGTCCATCTGGTACCTTCTCTTCAGCAGAGACTTAAAAAACATGAATTGTTTGGCAAATACAAATCAGCTGTGTTTGGGATATTTCAATCTGTAGCAGATGTACTGGAGATACTGAAGAGATGCCAGACACTTTTACTTAACTTGTCCTGAGTATCACAACTTTCTCTTGAGTTTTTATGTTGGCTTTGACCTTTTGCTCTTTGTCTTATAGAACAACAGTATCACAGTAGCTTGTTCATAGATTTGTTGGCTTACATGTGCAGTTTTTTAATGTATGATGATAAAACTAAAAACTGTAATTCAGACTGTTTGGCCCCTGAGCAAGGGCCTAACACAAACTGCTTAACACCTGGAACATATGACATCAATTTTCAGCATTTTCTTGACTCAGAAGCTGCAACTGGTTGCTAAAGGGGAGAGCAACTGTAGCAACAAAGTAAACTATAGCAAACAGGATATTGGCGAAGCCTGTGGTGTCACAAGCATGTCAACAGGAGTTCCACACTGCGGGTTTAAAGTCAGACAAGTGCTCTTTGAGATCTGACTAAGTTAACTAAGTTAGAGAATAATCAACTTTAACCAAAAATCTCCAGCTAAACAAGATCAAGAGTCTACAGAGATGTTAGTGGCTCTGTGAGGCTGTGCTTAAGCAAAATGCTCACCACCAAACCACAATACTGGCATGGTGATGTTTTGCAGCAACAAAACAACCCTGTTCACCACCTTGTTAACCACCACTGCTAATGAGCACTAAACACAGAGGAGAGTTGCTGAGGTTGATGGGAACGTCATTACTTTTGCAGGTATTTGGTCATAAATCAAAGTATTTGACTTTTAAATGTTTTACCTGATGATGGCTCATGGATATTTCAAAAGGAAAAGTCAGGGGATCACCAGAGTCATTAGAATAAATAATCCTGGGACCATGTCTGCACAAAATCTAGTGGCAATCCATAAAGAAGTAGTTGACATATTTAATGGAGAAAGTAAAAACTTTCTGGCCTGCTGGTGACATTAAAAGAAAATGTAAAAATTTCATGGCTATCCCTCCGCTAGTTGTTGACATATTTGAACTGAAGAGTCGACCTACAGACCAATCAATAGAGCCATGCTGCTAGAATAGCCAAAAAACATCAAAACATCACATATAAGAACTTGAGATCACTTCACATTTTTGCCATAGCACAAAACTGCAGTATTTGATTATTTACCCACTAGAAACTCTCTCCATATAGCAGTCGAGAAGAATGTTTAGTGTAAATGGAATAAAATGGAACAAGGTCAGGAGACAAAGGGCGTATTTCACACTACTTTCCTTTCTCACAGACCTGAACTGATAAAAAGCAGATTGTGCAATGTTGACTTTGTTTCCACGAGGACTCGCTGTTGCAGATTCCACTATCATGAAACAGTACTCAAGTCCAACTCTCACACCCAGAGTACATCATACTTATGATCAGAGAAACAAGTGTTTTTCAGTATGTTCACAGTGTTGTTGTTTTACAGTGAGCTGCCTGTGGGTGCTGCTCAGGGATTCCCCCAGGAAACTGGTTAGAAAAGAGTTAAAAGAGGTGTTAAAAGCAGCAAAAACCCCCTCATACACACATGTGACTGGATGAAACGCAGCAACTGAAGGAGCTTTGCAGATAAGCCTTGCAGATTAAACAGCTGCAGACGCTGCTCTGCACTTAATCTGACATCAATTTATCAAAGTGTGAAAAACATTGCGAATGTCTCGAACCAGACCTTGACGACTACAAAACAGCAACATAAATAACTGTTGAGCGATATGTATTTAGAATATTAACTTCTTTCACGGTGGAGCAATGGGTTTTGTTCTATTTGAGTTGCTGCAGTGATTAAAAGTACAAGTATTAAGTATTTTAATCAAAGGAGTAAATGCACAGACAGAGCTGAGCAGTCAGGTATTAAGCTGGCAGGCCTAGCACTGAACACTGAAGCATTGAACCCTCTGCTTTGTTATCAGTTTACTACATGGACAGACTACCTCTGCAACAAACAGATACCAAAACCTCTGGTGTGAAATGCTGTAAACTCTTCCTACTAAGAGAGGTCTGTTCAAAAGACTCACTGTGATGTTTCCCAAGAGCCGGCTGTTCTATCTGCTTTGCAGCTGCTTAATTAGGATTTAGATCAACAGATGTAAATCACATATAGGCTCCCTCATTCAGACTTCCTGAACTTGTCCCACACTATCCTCTAAATAGACTTCTGTGTCCGTGTTTGGAATACCATTTAAACCCTCCACCCTAACAGCAATCTTTGGTGTGGTCAAAGGAGACTTATCTGTATTAACAACAAGCTAATTTAGTGGCTTTCACTTATATTGAGGCCAGACTCCTAATGGAAGCAAGATTCAGTGGATTAGAGGTCTCATGCACTTTCTATAAAAAATAAAATAAAGTATACTCTTAGAGGCTCAAGTGGCAGGTTCTATTATTTATGGCAGCCATTTTTATCTTATGTAGACAGTTGGTCTCTTGTTGGACTGTACAAGCTCCATGAAGCCTGGACTCATTTGGATGGATGATTTATGATTATTTACTCCTGCATTTATTTCTCATTGTTAATTTTGTTTACTTTAATTATGACCACTAAGATTATGATTTGTATTGCTCTCTGAAAAGTTTTTCCTTTTCCATCAGGTTTTTGTCTGAAACAGCACCGTTGATGTCCTCTGCACTATTTTGTTCTATATGCAAAAGCTATTGATAAGGTTTTTATTTAAAAAAGACAATTGGAAAAAAGTAACTAAGATTGCATAAAATAAGAATTCAACACCATGAGCTTTGGTCTAGTAGTTCATGTTCTTACTGATAATGTATATCAATCTCTTTATCTAATTTTAACCTTTTCCATATGCATTAATTCTACATGTTGTAAACAAAGAATAAGTTCGTTTTTTATCATTTCCAACATGAAATACCAGAGTTTTCAGAAAGAGCTGGATTGGTTTAAAGTGACTCTCACAAAATATCCCTAAACAGCCAAAATGTTTCCAGTGGTAAGAAGACACCAGCCACAGCATTTTACAGCAAACAAAGGCCTTTTGTCAGGCTGATCATATAAAGTAACAAAGGGGAATAGAAAGCACAAAATAAGTGCTGATAATGCCTTGAGTCTTGCTAAGGTAAAAAAAAAATAAAAACACAATAAATGTTTTTTTCAAGAGTCTGACTTTTACCTTTTTTTGAATGATCAAAACATACACGACCAAATTTCCAGATGTTTTTACTGGAAAGAAAAGGTGACAATAAAAAAAGACAAAAAATAGGTGCCAGTGAGCATCTTACTTTGAGCATGCCTCTGTGGAAGAAGGTGAGGCCTTTATAAAGCATCGCAATGGGCTGATTCTTCTTCAGCTCTAAGGACTGCTGGAAGTCTTCCATAGCTGCCACATAGTCCTGGCGGGAGGTCAAAGCACAGGATCAGCCTATGGCACCATCAAAACATGTACGTACACAGAGAGACTGAACATTTGATAATCAGACCTCTGAGATGAAGAGCAGCGTTCCTCTGTGTCTGTAGAGACGGGCTGATGGCTGCAGCTGGATGGCTTTGGTCAGATCGGCCAGAGCCTCGCTGATACGACCCAGAGGAGACAGGATCTGAAGACACATTCACACAAAAATAAATGTAAAGATGAAGTATAAGCACGAAATAAACATCCGATTAGTGCAAAAATCCTGTTTTTTTAAAATGTATTCTGTTCATGGCTATTCAACTTCTTTTTAGTGAATCATACTGATTTACAGGTAAAAACAACAGAAAAGATGAAGTAGAAACTAAACATTTTCCTGTTAAAAATAACAAAAGCTAAATCTTGCAGAGTAGAATTTAAGAAAGACTCTAAATCTGATTTGATTACTGACGTTTACTGACCTATGCGTTGTATTAAGTTTGTGAAATTTTCTGATGCTTTGTTCTAAATGAGTTTCCACAAATGTAACTACTTTAAATGACTTAACGTGACAGGATAAAGACAAGTCTGTTTAACTAGTTTTGTCCCACTTCCACATCAGATTTATTACACCACAGATGTATTTGAGTCACATCTTAAAGAGGAAACAGCTCATAAAAAGCATCAAACTTTCTCTGGAGAACTATAAACTCACATGACTTCATGATTGTTTACGTGTCTACATCTTACTGGCTAGTGCTAAACACAACTGCACTTGAAAACAGAATATTTACAACTTCATCACAATATGCGTATTTTTCCATATGTTCTTTTTTGTTTCTTGTGCTCCTCTGTTTTTTTTAAATCAACACTGAAGCTGATATAATACAATATAATATAATATAATGTAAAAAACTTAACTTGGATGAGGTTAACAACCGGATTTTTACTAGAAAAATACCAACTAAAACTGAAACAAAAACAAAAGTCCCACTACAACTTCTGATTGCATCAGAAACACACTATGCAAATCACGTGGACCAGAGGCCAGTGATTTTGAGCTGATCAGACATCTGAACAGAGGTCAAAGAAGTACTCTGATTACTGAAGTACTGAATTAAAAGAGCAATACCACAGTGTAGAAATACTCTGTACACTCTTACATTTTTACTTTATTAAAAGAACAAAAGTATTTGCACCAAAAGTAAAAGTACTCATTATGCATTATATATTTCAGAATAATATTGTAATTACTGATGCATTCATGCGTTCATCACTTGAATATTGCAGTTGGTAACATGTGGCTTATGTGGTTTAACTACTTCATATAGTTTATCTGCTTGGTGGCTTTTGAACTTCCCCTTGGGGATCAATAGAGTTTTATCTATTCCAAAAAAATGCATCATCATTTATTTGTATTATACTAAACCTGCAAAGTGACCCGTAAATAAACCTGTCAAATAACTGTAATGGAGTAAAAAGAACAATATTTTCCTCTTAATTGTTGTGGAAGTACAAATTAGCAGTGAATGCAAATACTAAAGTAAAGTACAGTATGTGAGTAAATGTACTAAGTTACTTTTCACCATTGCATCTGAACATAAAATAGATCAGACATAGAGCTGATTAATGATCAGCTCCAAGTTATAAACTGTATAGAAATGAGCTACCCAAATGAATGAAGGGATATACTAGAAATGTAATCAGTTAAATTATATCCATTGTTGCCAAGAGCTGTAGTCTTAAATTATATTATGGCACTTGAAATCTCTTTCAGGGGCTTCAGAGACCTATAATAAACCACACTAAATGACTTTTGTCACTGGGTTACTCTCTCTGTCCAAGGTCAGGCCTCACCTCTGCTCTCTGTTCATAGACCTCTGGCCAGTTAGGCTCCAGAGTGATGACTCGGTTGAGCTCGTACAACGCCAAGTCAGCATTCTTTATGTCCTGGCGTGGAGACAGAGGAAGGGGAGGAGGTTACATTTTGTTGACATAAACCTTAATGCATAGTGAACAAAGCTAAGAGCAGAGCCACAAAGAACCAAACTATACACAAAACCTGCTGTCATGCCATTTTCCTGGAGGGCACACTCGTACCCACCCATAACCGCAGAGTCCTGGCAGATTGAATTTGCATTCATTGAATGACACACTGAGTCATTCTGTGTGTACCTGAAACTGCTGCTGTCGCCAACACTCAGGATGCCTTTTATTTTTTAGGCATCCAAAAAATGTACAAAGACAACATCTTCCGGTGCTGCCAAATACCAGGGTGGCTTTCAGAAAACGTGTAGTATCCTTTTAAGTCTAATTTAGGGAACATTTTGGCAAAACTCAACATGAAAAGGAGTCGACCAATTAAATTAAGAGTCAACGTGACTCAACTTTTAATGCAAATACTGTAAACGCAGCACATCAATATAGAAAACACTGACAGCAGCTTTGTAACTTGTAATGAAAAGTATGAGTCATCTGCTATGAATAATGTGAAGACCTTGGCTACAGCACAGCACTGAATGGTGGGTGTCTCTGACAAACATTAATTATCGTGCTGCAACACTTTCTCCCAAACAAGTACATAATACTTTGGAAAGACTACTTCATGTCTTAGTCATAACTTCACTATTGGGTTTACAATGTATCTGCTTTTACCTGACTGAGATCATTCTGATTAAAAGATCCCAAATTAACTGTTAACATGGACGGTGAATACAGCGATCCATTAAGACGTGTGATCCCCTTTCCCCAAAACAAATCATAATATAATATAACTTTATGGATGTGTGCATAGTGGTTCCACCAGCTGTGAAACATCTAATGTGCCGATACACATAACCCTAACCCGATAAAGAACAGGCACCTTTAAAGTGACAGATTTTTGAATGGAATTTGGCTTGTTCTGTTCTATGGGGAGCCCACTACGACAAATGCCCCTTTAAAAGTATCGTAATTTAACATTTCTTAGCTTATCAGTAAATACACTGTTATACACATCTAACAGTTGATGAAACATGACATCTTATGATTCAGCAGGCAATACTTGTAAATTCGGCATATAACTTTCTGACAAAGCTTTAGTTATTGTGACAAAACTTAATTACTACTACTTAATTACAAAATATACTTATATATATATATATATACATATATATATATATATAAGTATATATATATATATATATATATATATATATATATATATATATATATACCTCGAGCCCCGTTCAAGCAACATTAGTTTGGTGAACAGTGGTCCTGGTGACAACAGGCAGACTCATTCTAAAAGCGGATATGTTATTGCTGTAAGTGATGCTTCTCCGATTGGGAACTATGCTGAATTTATGTATAACTCTAGGTGATCTGTTGTTCTGTTAAGCAGCTTTTCAAAGATTTACACCAGCCCTCTGAAGCCAATTGAAAATTAATTCAGATTGGGCCTGATCAGGCCAATGACTTCCAACTGAGGTGGTTATATGGGGCATTTTTATTCTGGTTGGGCTATTGTTCTGATTATTAGTGATATATTAGAATCCATGTAAAAACAGCCATTACGGACCAGCAGATGGCTGACCAGAAAGGGTGCTCATAATTTATGAGGCACATTCAACTTCATTTTAATGGTTGGTGAGAGAGTTACAAGGTTCTTCGCAGTTGCACAGAAATTACAGTATCATAAAATTACAGCTCAACTGAAATATCGGTTGATATTGGCCTGTCACAGATATATTGATATCGGTGAATATGTTGCCCAATATGCGCTTTTTTTTTGACAATATACTGTAGAAAAACATGCATAAAATATATAAAATTAGTAAATTCCCAGTAAGGTTTGTCCTTTCAGATATAAAAATGATTGTTAAACTCTCAAATATCCTGTCTACATTACATATGATTGTCACAAGTGTTTGATAACCACAATTAAGGGATCACTGCAAAAACTGTGTGTGTATCAGCCGATATACGGATATTGATGATTTAACAAAAAAATCCCTGATATCAGTATCGGCCAAAGAAATCAAGTATTGTTTATAAAGAAATGCAAGAAAATATGAAACTACTCGAGATAAAACTATTTCTAAAAAAGCTTGTTTGTTATTAAAGCCAAACAGTGCAGTAGCATTCCACATTCATCACTCACCTGTAGACTTTTCTTCCCATAAGCTATCCCTCTCCCATAGATGGCACTGACCAGCTCCGGGTCGCCCTTTATCAAAGACACAACATGTCAGGAAAATACTCTTGAGATACAAAGAAAGGAAGTTGTGCTGCAATCCTAATACATGTATTGAGAGTGAATATCTGCTAATTCAGCAGTAAACTCACCTGTAATAAGAGTGAGAAGTGTTTGATGGCTTCATCGTAAAGACCGTTGCCTATCAGAACGTAGCCTATAGCTGCGACGACAGAAATGATGACGAATAACATCACAAAATCATACACGTCCGCTCGGCACTAATAAGGCTTGTGCTTAGAACAACGTGTAAACTTACCAAGTTCTTCGTTTGTGTTGTGGTTATCTACGGGGAAGGGGATTTTTTTCTGTTCTATAAACAACTTGGCCTGGTTCTGTGAGAGACAGAGAAGAACAAAAAAACATCACATATAGGCGGAAAAAAGAGACGTATATCAAGAGACGGCCCTGACACACAGGAAACAAAATAATGGTTTCCTGTGTGAAGACAAACCCACCAAAGGGGGAAGAAACACAGATACAACACTGTGGGGCTCAAAAGTGGAAAGCTAAAAACTTGTATTTAATGTGTCTTTAAGGTTTACAATCCAGGGACACTTTGCAATGTAAAAAAGTATATTTAATATATGTGTGAAGCAAATCAAATGAACCTTTGTCAAGGATATTTTGGTGAGTTAAAAGGGGTTTTAACAAGCTTTCCAGCATCTCTCAAGGTTACACTGTGCAATTAAGCATCACAGAAGAGAGAAAATCATCCTTTCTGATGTCAAGGACTCTCACTACTGCCAAGCACATACTTATGCAGTTATAAATATTCAGCGTAATGCATCAAAAAGCTAGTTTTCTCTCCTTCTCAAAGTGTCACGTTTTATTTACTCTGTAATCCCAAAAGTAGAATGGCAGCATGACATGATGCAAATACCATTGCAGGATGCAAATTTGACAGCATGCAAATGTTGCTGTGGCAGCAATTTGGGTTTCCAAATACAAAACGAGACAACTGACAAGACAAATACATTCCCACATTTATATCATCAGAGCCAACAGAAAGCAAAGTCATCAAAATGACACTGAATCACTGACATAAGGTCAAAAGGTAAAGATTTGGTTCTCTTTTTTCTTCCTTCCAAGGAAGATATACTATATGTGTAAATTACAGGGTTTTTTTCCCCTTCTTAGGCTTTTATGAGGATGAAACTGCTCTGAATATGAAGTCTTGACTTAGATGACCTCCAGTAGTTTTCCCCTGGCAACAGCGACTAAGAGGTGCACTGTGAGTGTGGTCAGTACACTCTCACATCACTGCTGAGTGTTCAGTACTGCACTTATGCTTTGTTTTCCCCAGAAATAAAAAGTCATAACTGTCATTAAAGCTCCTATATTGTAGAAAGTGAGATTTCCTGTCTTTTTTGATTATTTAACAGGCTCAGGTGCTATGTACACTGAAAGTATCAAAAATCCAACAGAGTTGAACTCACTATGACTTGAAAATGTGTTCCAAACAAACACAACTTGGACAACATGTCTACACGCTTTTCTTTTAATTATTATTACTAGTGTAAGTAGACACGGAGAAATACACACAGCCTGTATTCAGAAACTGTGCCTATAAACGAGCCATCAGGACTTCCGTTACATTATGATGTCACAACTATACAGTCACCCCCCTCAGCCACAGCCATGGTTGCAAAATCACCGGCAGAGGTGATGTGAAAACATGGTGGGCTGTGCATGCTCAGACTTCTGAGGCCTTAAAGAGATGAGCACTAGAACAGAGTGTTCAGACAGAGGATGAATAAAGGTGCTGCAGCAATGAACTGTATTAGAAAAGTAATTAAAAACACACGTAAACATGTTCTAGTAGACACCCTAAATAAAAGTGTGAACCTGAGAATATCAAAAGAAAATCCAGGGGATATGTATCAAACTCAAAAATGAGTATATAAACAAACCTTAGGGGATGATAAGTCAGGGTCTCTGTGTTGATTCAGAAATGAAAGACTGGAGTGATACGTTGTCACAGAGAGTTTGCACATGGCACAGTGTTGTGCTATTTATATAAAACAAGCTGTTAAGAGTTGACTAGAAACCACTTGTTTTTTGACGGAAATTGTTACAGGCAGTGGCTGTTTTAGATCTGATAACTCGATGTGTGAGCGTGTGTGTGTGAGATCTCACCAGGATCTTCTCTGCGTTAAGTGAGAAGACTGACTCGCAGGGCGGGTTGCTTCCCTCCTCGCAGTCTGGGTCCTCCAACTGTAAAATTGAGGATTCTGAAAAGACAAATATTCTGAGCATTTATTATGGGAAGCACTGAGCACAACGATTAATATCTGTGTGAACATTTTTTAAAATTTATATATAAAAATTCCCATCCTGCCAAACCGTTACTCTTTCAAGTTACATTTGAACAATCTTATATTTCAAAGGAAAAAATGTCTGCAATGTCAAGCGGACCTGACCCCACTCATTGCGGATTCCAATCCAACAAGGCATGACAGCAATGTGGTTTGGAGTGACTCCACCTAGCTCTTCAGACAGTTTGAGCATCTAATAAAACATTTTCATCATCCCACGGAGACAACCACACCAAAAGCTCCATTAATCTGAATCTAATGAACGTGCTACTTTGAACTGCCAAATCTAGGCAGTTCAAAGTAGCACGTTCATTTTAAAAAATTGAACAAATAAAGGAACAAACTAGTACTTTTGCATAGTCAATTTACTGCAAGCCACATGCACTTGCTCAAAAAATTTCCCCAAATTTGAGTATTTTTCGGAGTATTTTTCATGGCAAACAATTCCGGCACAGTGAACACCACGTCTCTTTTCGATATCTTCAGAATTATGTTAATGTTAAAATGATGTGAAGCATAGACATGGACTGATTTGTAAAGTCTCCTCTGCATTACCACACAAAGATTAAATATTTTTGATAGTCGTAAAACTATTTTTTTTTATTCTGTCTCAGAGTTCAGTGAGATGGTTTAAACCAAACCTGCTGATTGCCTAGGAGGCAGGAAAATCACATTAAAAAGGTTAAGAAAACAAATGATGTTAACATATGTCTTCACCTCAGCAAAGATGCACTTAACCGAGCAGCACCAACCAAAAATGAATGTGAACTTGTAAAACCGTTTCACCTGTCATACTTGGTCTCCTCCTAAAAGCTGAGATTTGATTAATAAAATAAATTTCTATAGCTGGGTGTGTTAGTAGTAAGCAGAATCCACTAGAATATCACGACCATCAGAAAAATCTTTCGGTTTCCCTTTGTTAAAGGCGCAATTTAGTGGCCGAGCGAGGCAACGCTAAAATTCTGTATTTTTTGACTGGAGTTTGGTGCTGACCTCTTGGGGTAAGCTAAAACAAGCAGTTTGTAAGTTTACCGTTGAGTTTGACTTTCCTTACTGTTTTGCACACATCAACAGACTCTCAGTGAATCTCTCACAGCGGTGCTACTCTCGCTCTCCTGTATTTTTGTTTCAAGTCCCATTTAACCTCCACGGCAGTAAGAGCCGCAGCTTATCTTAGTTATCTCCTCTGGGCTGTCACCGCTTGTTGTTATTAGCCCCTTAACGTTAGCTTACACTCGGTTAAGCTAGCCGGGTTCAGTGACAGTTAGAATCGGGGAGGACGTGGCAAAGTAACAGCGATAAGAGACACTTTACCGCAGTCCGCCGCGTACTCTTCCCACTCGGACAGCGAGCTGCATCCCTGCTTGTGGAGCTCATTGTTGAACAAAGTGAGAGTGGAGAAATACTCGGAGGAGAAGATGGCCCGAGACAGGTACAGTAGTGAGAGCGCTACCACAACAACAGCCCGGCTGGCAGGGGCCATGTTGTGCTACATGTGTGACGCCAGAGAGCGGAAGCCGCAGCAGCTCGACCAGACAGAACCAACGAACACGCCCCCCTCACGAGCGACTGGAGGCCAACGAGAAGACCGCAGCCGGAGAAGATGATTAGACTGCATGTCCCAGCATCCTCTGCGGCTGTCAAACCGGTTCCTCTACCGTCAAGTCCAGACAGAACAAAGCATTTCCGTTGTAACTTTCAAATTAAAACCGTCCATCGCATCTTTTAGCTTTAATAAGTACAACTAATTACACTAATCAAAATGAGTTAGGGACAAAATTGTTGGCCCCCACATTTCATTTGCATATTCATGCACATGCATATACGCACCCATATCCCAATACCCCTAACTAGTGATCTAGATAAGTCAGCAAATAATATTGGATCACTGCACTGTTTGACACACTGACACTGACACACTCTTCTGTTCTAATTAGCCTATGGTGTTGCAAAAATCACATACTGGAATCCATCCTTTACCAAAGTTTGAATTTACCAAAAGCATAATAATATTATAATGCAATATGTAGTACAGTATATAGTTGTTAAGAGAGTATTCAGATCATTTATGTAAGTCAAAATAGTAATAATGCATTACAATTGTCCTGCACTCACAATGTAAAGAAGTATTAGCAGTGAAATGTACCAATGTAATGTAATGTAGTATTTTTTAATAAAAAGTTAAAGTATTCAGAAGGCAGTAGCATGACTAGTGTCAGTGTTGCTTTGTCATAATTTATATTATTGGATTATTATTAGCAGTGCATTAATGTGCAAGTAGAATTTTATTTTGCAGCTACTGTATAATTTGGGTGGAGCTTATCTGAGGTTGTCTTCATACTGTTAGGTAGGTTAATTTGTAGAGATACCTTGTATTTTTTTTTTTTTTTTTTTTAAGTTCATCGTATCTGGATATAAAAACTGCATTTGCAATTTCACAGTTAACAACAGCCACTGAATAAATGTAATGGAGTAGAAAGTAAAAGATCCCTAACAGGAATAAAGTGAGGTAAAAGTATAATAATAATGAAGCTCCACAATTGACAAAAAATGCATTATAAAGGGGAATGTTTTTGAAAATGTCTTTCCTTATCATTTAATGGCAGATGGTTACTTTTATTTTGAAGGCGGAACTGTATGGAACATATTTACTTCCGCTTCGGTTGTCGGTCATGCTAGCGGCTTTTCGTCGCAGTTCGCAGGTAGAAGAAGAATGGGGAAAGACTTCAGGTGTATTGAATGTAACGAAAAAGCATCGGAGTTGCACAGGGATTACAGTAACGGCATCCTGAAGATAACCATATGTGTGCGTTAACCATTAACATGTTGGTGTTGAGTTAATTTGGTGTAACTGTTTGTGATGAAGATGCTAGCTAACACGAGTTGGCTCAAACATAACATGTATACATGTCTTACTAAGTTACAGCCTACTGAATTACTGTATTTGTTTAACGTCCGCTATGTATGGCTAAGAATAAGTCTGTGAATCTAACTGCAAAGCTACATTTCCACACAATGTCGACATTTTGTTATGGTGACACCTGTGTGTGGCTTCACTGGGTGCTCTGGTTGAATGTGGCAACATGTTATTTATAGCTTTAGTTGACTTTGTCTGTGTGTTTGTATTTTGCAGGAGTCATGCCAAAAGCCAGTGGACAAATACATTGAATATGACCCAGTTATCATCCTGATTGATGCCATTTTGTGCAAGACACAGGCGTTCAGACACATATTGTTCAACACAAGCTTGAATGTAAGTAATATCAACTGTTTTCACCTCATTGCACATGTGCACAAAGGATAGTTCATTGATATAATAACTGTTGGATATGTGGATGTTGTGTGTTCATGACTGGCCTTATGGTGGACACAAGTCATCAAAAGTAGTGGGATGCTCAATTTACAGACCTGCAGGATTACATAGATTGCTCTCATACTGTCATGTGTGTGTTTCTTCTCCTCCACCTCTGCAGATCCACTGGAAGTTGTGTGTGTTCTGCCTGCTGTGCGAGGCTTACCTCAGGTGGTCTCTGCTCCATGGCTCCGAGCAGAGCAGCGACCCTGCTGACATCATCAGGTACACCAAGGAATGGGAGTTCTACAGCATGTTTGGACTGGCCAGCCTCGGTAAGATGATAAAACCAGAGCGCCTTAACACATCTGTCAGACTGTATCACTGCCGTAGTGAATGTCTTGAGTGTTAACATGGAGCACCACAGACATTTATCTGATGGGAACACATGGTTATATTGTCAATATTCTCATTATCTAGTAGGGAAGTTGACAAGTCTATCCAAACATTAATGTAATCCTTTATTTTAACTGGTACTGCCTCTGAGAAAAAGGTTATTAAACAATAGCATGTGAAAGAGTAGTTTTTCATACGTTTTTGTTCACCCTAGCTGTATAATCAGACGGAATTACCAATTAGTTACACAGTTGTATATATATTTTTGGATTAATCAATCATGTAGTGTGTAAAATGTCAGAAAATAGTTTTAAAAAAATGTCTTTGACAAGCTCACTAAGCCCGAATTGTGGTCTTGAAACTGCTTGTGTTTGCCAACCAGTTGTCCAAGTCAAAGATATATCATTTGCAATCAAATTAAACACAGAAAAGCAGCAAATCCTCGCTTCCTTCAGAGGCTGGAACAAGAGAGTGGTTGGCATTTATGCTTAATAAGTGCCTTTCTCAATTTAAAAATTGATGTTGATTAATTTTCTGTCTGTCGACTGATTGTTTCAGCTCGACCCTGGAGTCAGTCTCCCTACGCAGAAGAAAAATATAAATGACAAACCCCTGCTTAACATAATGCTGTTCTTGTTTTTTGTAGTAAAAAGTCACTAACACTGAACAAAAACATTTAAACACTCTAATATCTGCTCCCGTTTTTCATGAGTTGAAATAAAAGATCTATGAGTCTTAAATGCACACAAAAGGCTTATTTCGCTCAAAATTTGTTGACAAATTTGTTTAAAACTCAAGATATTTCAGTCACCCGACTCATGAACTCATGAAAAATGGAAGCAAAACCATCCATCTATCTCTGACATGTCTGTCTGTGGTTTTTGTAGAGCTGTCAGCGTTCTGCAGCGGTGTGCTCTGCTTCCTCTGGGTGGTGGTGGGTCTCCTGCAGAGCGGGCCCCTCGAGCTCAGCCTGCTCCTCAGAGGACTGCTGCTGTCCTGCTACGGCAAGGTCCTCCTGATCCCCGCTGTCATCTGGGAGCACGACTACTCCCCGCTCTGTCTGGGCCTCATCAAACTGTTTGTGCTCACCTCAAACTCACAGGCTATCAGAGGTAGGAGAATATGCCAATGTTGTGCCAGTCTTTAATCTCATTTTTATTTTAAGGATCAAGACATTCTTATTACACCGAATACTGACGAAGAAAATACAATCATTTTGAGAGAAATCAGGAGTCACTTAATTTGAAGAATTACTTTGTCTGAAGGTAGGAGCTTAAACCTCGTGAGACATGAGGAAATAACCGGATTTTCATTCTTCAAACAACATGTTAAAGCACCAGCAGGTGGCAACTAACTCTGTGTTTGATGAACTCCCCCCCGCTCCTGACTACACCGACCCCAGACAATGAAAATAAATTCAATACATAACAGAAAAGTTCTCAGCGGACATTTCTTACCTTGTACAATTTATTTCTTCAGCAGCAGCTGAGCTTTGTGCAGCAAACAATGAGATGTTGTTGAGTGATTGTGTGATTTAGTTTCTGTACAGAATATTGACAATAAACAAGTTACAAAATGACTGATGTTAAGTGTAACAAAGTAGTGAATTAAGTCTTTTCACTGCTTTATTTTAAGCCCTCTAAATATACATATATATAGATACGTGTGTGTGTGTGTATGTATAGTATAATATATGTGTTTTTACAAGTTTATTTAATAGCATTTGCCACACTAATTTAACTTACATGAAAACAAACACTGTCCATAGAATAAGTGTGTGTATTCATAATCTTCTCATCCATTTCTCTCCCCTCTATCCCTCCCCCAGTGATCCTGAACAGCAGTAGACGTCTGTCACTGATGGCTGTGTGTGTCGGCCTGCTGTCAGAGACCTTCGTGGCTCAGGCCTGTAAAAAGCTCCCATGGAGCATCCAGGACGTTTTGACGTTTCATTGACTGTCTGCCCCATCAGACAAATGTCACTTATCTCAGGGATGATGAAGAGATCGTGGATGCCAACCTGTGCTAGAAAGAGGCAGTTTTTAATGAACCTTCTGCCCACGGAGCTGGAAAAGGAAAAGGACTTTTTTGTGAAGTTGTGTTCTTCCAAGTTCCCAAAAGGACACAGAGAGCAGCAGAAGAGACAATGTTTTATTTTTTTCCTGTGCTCTTTATAGAGAAAAAGATCCATCTTCATCTTGCAGGGATGTCAAGGAGGCGGCGGCCCTCCTTTCGTTTTTCATTTTGGTTTTAATGAGTTCCCAAGTCAAGATTCCCGTGACATTTTTATTTGTCCCACAGAGGAGCTACAGCATGGGAACATCCCCTGATCTAAATTATTCTCATTCTCAGGGCCACTCTAAACACAGACCCTGAGGTTGTAATTTGACAGTAACTACTTCTCTGTCTGGGCAGGAACCAGCCAACACTCTACACATTCTTTGGCTCATTGGTGAAATACTCATCGTAGCTCACACGCACACAGAAACAGATGGGCTACATTGTCAGAATAAATCAATTACTAAATAAAACAGACACAACCTTGACTTTTTATTTATAATTTATTGCAATGTTCAAAGCTAGTGATGAGAGAGAATGATCAATTGATGATCTAGTCTATTAAATGTCAGAAAATGTTGTAGAAATAGTCCTTTACAATTTCACAGTGCCCAGTTTTCTGATCAAAAGTCCAAACCCCAAAATATGTAATTTACAATTATATGAAATGGATAAAAACCAAAAAATGCTCATGGTACATGGTATCAGATCAGTGCATAGACTCGTGCACTCGCCGATACTGATTCCAGCATTTAACGCAGTATCGGAGACATTTCCAATACTGGTATCAGTATTGGAACAACCCTATTCTTTACTTTTTTCATCATGTGGCACTGAAACTAATTAAATTCCTTGAAGTGAATTGCACATTAAGACGGGGTCCGCCGTTTATTTGTTGCATTTTATAGAGAAAGTTGAGCAAAATCCACCAAACTGCAGCAAGAACCTTTCCAGATATCTGATACACAATAATCATTATGGAACATGTTAACCTGCTTCAGTGGGTAAACTTTACAAAACCTCCCTGGAGTGTTTGTGTTCAATTAGTAAAATAAACATCTGCAGCAGGCCGAGTGTCTGTGGAATGAGGAGAATTTGTTCTCTCACGCAGTTACCTTCAGTGTAAATGGACAGCTGAACCTGCCTCGGCCCCTGGGAGTCTTTGCAGGAGTCGTGTGGTTATTAAGAACTGCTGCACAGCCGGCCGGACACGTGAGGAGAGGCGAGGCAGAATTCTTTCTAAACAAAACCATCTGACGAGGACTCCCCCTCCCAGATGTAGTGATCTCCCCTCAAACACGATCACGGATAATGGCATTCAAAACTGCTGCATGTAGCATCAATTTATCATAGAGAAATTAACGAATTAACCATGCTGAGAATCCATTAATTAGTTTGAGTAATTTTTTAAGGAAAAAAAAAGTCAACATTCTCTAATCTGAGCTTCTTATATGTGAATATTTTCTGGTTTCTATGACGGTCAACTGAAATTCTTTGGGTTGTGGACAAAACTAGACATTTGAGGACGTCATCTTGTTTTATGGGAAACACTGATTGACATTTTTCACTATTTTTCTGACATTTTATAGTTGTAATCCTAAATTATCATCAAATTAAAAGTGGCACGAAAGAAATGATCTTTTTTGTCTGATATCGCTGCAGTTGTTCCCGTTTTCATTCTTAACAATGTGACTCGTCCTCTGTGTCCCTTGTCTTTTTTGTCTTAATAAGAAGACATTTTTAATCTGAATTTCACTCCTTACACCTTCTGCCATTACTTTAAAATCTAAAGCCAAAGTGCCCTCTTTCAATTCGCTGCTTGTTTTGTAAAGCAGCACTTAAAAAAATGTCATCCAGTTACAACAAATTAACAAAAATACATCCTTAACAAAGCCAGTTCAAACATGTTTTTTCCTCTGAGCGAGTCACGAGATAACAACTGTTGTTTTCCCGAGATAACGAGATTTGGTAGCTGAAGCTATATAAGACCCAAATCACTGCAGGAACCATTGCATCAGTCATCATAAAAGCACAAAACAAATGCAGAAAAACGCTCACCTGCCTACATGAATGTTATCTCGTGATAATGACGTAAATAACTTGTGATCTCAAGAAAACAAATAAGATTTAAATTGTTATCATGGGAAAACGGAGGAAATAACATGTTTGACCCATGGCTGTTTAGGGCTTCTGTGGTTGAGAGCAGTTTCTTTTTTAAAAATAATGCCATAAAAATGTCAAAATTCTACTTTTTTCCTCCTTATACATTTTCAAATGACCTGACGCTGCCATTTTATTCACAGAGAAAAGGTTTTCTCACTGGGCCTCCAGAATATTTGTTACTGTGTTCATGCTCATCAGCCTAAATATCACGTGATGTTCAAAGGAAATCTTAACGTTTAAGTGTGCCCCATTTATCTTTGCCTCCTACTAATGTTTAAAATGAACTAAGGTTGAAATAGCTGTGACTTTATGTTACAGACAAGCCCTGACACTGGGCAGGGACTGATGCGTCTGAATATAAAACCAACTTGTTGAGCGAGTTTGCATTGAGCTTGCAGAGAAACACTGGTTAAATGTTGCAATATGTGCTCTCCGAGCTGTCTGCCGTGCAAATGTATGACGGGACAAAATAAAATATTTCCATTTTTAACATAATTACTCAGATTTGTGTGTGATTATTTATTTTGTGCAAGTGTTTCTGTGTGCTGCGTCTGCACATGGATGGATACATGTTATTACAGGCCTGTGAATAGTTAAGAGACAGCACACGAATGTGGAATGTTGTGTTAGGAGTCCTCACCCTGGGTGGATCTGTGCTGCAGTCTCTGTGGAGAGGAACGCAGCCTGGATCAGTTTAAACACAGAGACGTCAAAATCAGCTCGACTGAGACAAACAAACATCTCTGTCTGTCAGAAATAAACCGGTGTGTTTATGGACTCACACAGCAGAATGATGGCAGAAAGTCCCAGTAACAAAACATTTCCAGTAAAAGAGAAACTTTGCAGCTAATATTAACATTATTGATCTTGAGTATGCATTTGAGGACAAGGGAAACTATTAAAAAATAAAATTAAAAACAGAAAAACATACATAGACATACTAAAAGAATGGATGTTTGCTTTTTTAATATCCCTAAATGATGCACACAACATGGATTAAGCATAGGAATCAACAACCTGTGTTATGTTTGCTTAACTTGTCAACACAGTGTTTATGTCTCCTGGACAAAATGTTTCTAAATGTGGAGTCTGGAGAGTGCTGGTCAATTACTGTGGCATGCAGTGGTTTAATCTAAGTCGGACTAATGAGATTACTGGAACAGCAGTCACCTCGCAGCCCTTCACCAGGTCTGGACCAGTGTGAGCGCCGAGGACTGGAGCTGGAGGGAGAATACAACCTGAAGTCTGCTGTCACCTAAAACCCTTTGGCTTCGCTGAAAATGTATTTTTGTTTATACAATTGAGTTGTCTTACCTCATTGGTACAGACATGAGGTCGTAGTTGATGTAACTTTTCATCTTTCTATTGGCCCAGTCCCTAATTTAAAACGTTGACCAGTGGGCTTCATGTTGATCAGTTAGCCTAGCATACTCTGAGCTCAACAGTGAAACTTCCCCTTTTCATTTAAAAATGTATATTTTAAAGAGGAGACTTTCTGGTGAGTTTTGAATGTAATAAATAAGCATGCTGTTTTTGATTGTTTTTTAAAAATTTTTTTTTTAAAAAGCAACTCTATGAGCCGTATTTAGCCATGCTAGTCGCTCTGATAGGCTATACGCTACTTCAGCACAGCTCAGCTTTGAGCTAGCTTGTTAAATGCTAATATCAGAATGCTAGCAAGCTTATAACAACAGACTGATGTTTTTAATAGTTGCAATGCTCATATTTTAACCATCTTGACCATCTTAGTACAGCGGGCCAGCCTAGCATGCTATAAGATTTACCAGTTAGCACTCAACACAACATAGGCCTAGTCTACAAGTAATGCTGCATTCACATGCCCTCGGTTGGTCCCGCTTGCCGAGTTTGGAAGTCGTTCTTCCTAAGTCTGTGTGTTCATGTGCGTCATGTCGTCATGTCGGCATGTTGGCGCAACATGGACATTAAAAAGAAGTTGTGTACATTTTTATTGCGTGTAAACAATATGTTGACAGCTGTTTCCAGTACTTTAGTGACAAGGAACAGCGAAGGAAACGGATCATGTAAGCCATGAAATATGTTTCACAACATATGCATGTTACCATCACCCCAATGACCGCCATGTTTCAGCAGCACATGACATCAGCTCGGCAACTCGTGCACCAAAAGTTGTGGTTGCTCTGACTTGAAGCGGCATTCGCGAGAGTTTTCCAAGTCGGACCTACCTTTTTCCGATTATTCCGACACCTTATGAACACACTAGGCTGATCGGGATGTCATCACCTTTGCCAGATTAAGATTGTAATGTAAAGTTTTTTAAATGTGTGCTTTATTGTATGTTGCTCAGTTTACTGTATTTTTGATCTCATTGCATTAATTTCTTGTTTTCATAAAAGCCATTTAGGGACAGGTGTGGCAAATTAGCATCTGCTATAAACACTATGATACCTGCTTCACACAGCTGTTTCAGTTTGTTTCATAAAGTTCTTTACGTGTCCCTATCAAATAAACAATAATAAATAAATAAATAAACAAACAAACAAACAAACAAATAGATAAATAGATAAATCTCTTTTTTTTAGATGGTGCTACAGTGAAGGGATCAACAAAGTTATTGCAATTAATTCTGAGGGAAACATGAATATTTGTCGCAGATGTTATGGCAGTCCAAACAGTAGTTTGCAGAGACATTTCATTTAAAATGAAAAAATCAGCCTCATAGTGTAAGAGTTCAGGATTCATCCTCAGTGGATAAAGGCTGGTATGTCTATTTCTGGGCCAAAGTGGTGGACTGACCGAGTGACCACTAGTTTAAAACAGACAGGGAAACCCCTTCACATCGTGGCTTTAGTTATAAACAATGTATTCAAAGCAGCTCCAGAGCGGTTGAGTCACTGTGTCAACAAGCAGCACACTGAGCTGCATGCAGACACATACATATCCAAATGAGGTTGCACATTAACCAGTGGTCTTTTGTGTGTTTTAGTCTAAAAAACAGACCTAAATCACAAACGGGTCATTTCACGGCCTCACTGAAATGCATAGAACAACACAAATGAAACAGGAGCGCACCGCCTTCAGGTTTGCAGTGAACAGAGAAAAACTCCAACACTGTTTTACAAGTATTCTCGACAATAATAAGCGTCTGGCGACTTCAGTTTCTGTGTTAATGTGATAGACAAGCGTCCCCACAGCCTCGCTCTGATGTGGCAATCTGTCCCGGCCCTCCCTGTGGAGAGAGTGATGCGCACCTTGGATTTGCTCTCTCAGTCAAGATTATGTTAATCTGCTCTAATCTCCCAACAGACGCTCAGACAGGCAGCACGAGACCAGAGTGCAGAGCAGAGAGAGAAAGACAACATGGCCTTCAAATGATGCACACTGCACAACGGTCTGCACAGACAGCCTGTATTCAAGCACGATATCAAAGTCGTGCTGTAAAGCTTTTAAATGAATGTTTTCAGACATAAAGGTATACATTTAGCCATTTATTTGACGGCAGATGTGTTGTGGTCCAGCTCCAGTGCAGTTTGACTGGTCAGTACTGGTCATAATATCCTGAATTGCTGAAATCCTGAAGCTTTACTGTTCATTTAAAGATCCAAATACTGTTTAAGGGGCTTTCCCAAGACTGTCAAGAAGATTCGAATATAGGGTTTGAAAAGAAACACCACAGTGGCTAAAGACATTTTCATGGCCAGAAACAAAAACCCCAACAGTACAGTCAACATTTAACAGTTACAAGAGTAAAAAAACAAAAACAAATACCAAATGACAAAACACACAAAAATGTAACAAAATGTACTCAATTTCTGTAAAGACCACATCTATAGTGTTCTATACAGACATTTATATCGAATTATAATGCATTTCTTTATGACTACACTTAAAATACTTTCTGATGCACTATATCAACAGTCATAAAATATATAGATGTGATTTAAAATGAATCATAAGTTAAAATGTCTCATAGATGCTTCTGACTAGTTATAAACTGGAGGTAGCCTGATGGAGTTTATAACACATTATGTCAGCCTATACGATGTGGTCTTCATAGACAGAGCTGCAAGCAAGATGACCTCTGCCAGTGCAACTTTATTATATAATATATATTATGACATTATATACATCACATTTGGGATTATCATTGCTAATGCATTCACATGTTAGCAGCATTTTTGCAGTGAAGCTAATGTAACCCTTTATACACTACTGAGTGGTTTAATTTGCTGTGTAACGATGCCTCAAATTTGATATGATCTTCATAAATTCACCCCAACACTTAAATTGAGTCATTATGTCCTCACCCTCATGTTGGTGGAAAGTCAGGTGAAGCTCTGTCATCCACGAAACATTTCTGAAGCTTCACAGCAAAACAGCGTTACAGTATTCTCCTAAACAGCTGAAGTAGATGGGGACTTGTTTTAAAACGTTAAAAAAACACAACCGAAAAACATTAAATGGCTTCACACAGCTCGTCCGGCATAATGCAAGTCTCCAGAAGGCCAGAGGATGTTTTTTACGCCGAAATCTTCACTGTCGTCGCTAACGTTAGCACACATCCCATCTGAAGCGGGTGCACAAGCTTGATCGTGTGTTGAGTGTGTAAATGATGTCTTTTCAATTAAATCTGGGATCTCTGGACGAGCTGCATGGAGGCTTTTTATGTTTTCTTTCAGTTGTGTTTTCTATGTGCTCGTTTACTTCAGTTGTTTAGGAGAATGCTGCAACTGCTGTTCACAATGTTTTGTGGACCCAACTTTTCATCAGCATGAGGGTGAGTAGAAAATTACCGAATTTTCATTTTTGGGTGAACTTATCCTTTAATTTGCAGTAATTAACTAGAGTGTTCAGATACAGGAAGCAGAGTAGAAAGATCAAGATGTATGTGCAAGTACAACTTCAACATAACTAGCATTACAACAGGCTGTGTTACACATACATTTTAGATGCACTTTATGAGCGACCTTCCTGAATATTGAATACTACAGAGTCGAATGATTGTAGCGTGACCCATTTCTTCAGTCTCACAGGGAGCCTCGGAGTGTGAAAATGTAAACAGTGTTATCATCATCAGTAATTCATCTGAACCTCACAGCATGAGGAGCTGCTGCTACATCAAAGCCGTGACATCCTGCTGCAGTAATGATCAATTAGACCGGAACTGCAGCATGGCAGCTTCTCAACACCGAAATGCAGATCGGTGCATTTAAATGCAGGTCAGAGCGAGATGCATTCAGGAGAAAGAAAAAGAAGTAGGGCAGCAGAGAGAGGAAGATTACTGCAGTTTGGGCTGGGAGGATCTTGTAGAGTTTCACTGGGGCTGGTTGGATTCTGGGAATGAAGATGATCGTTAATATTTTGTGTCGTATGATTTTGTTAATTCGTTTTTCAGCCATGTGACTGGCAGGGCTAGTGGTCCAGACTGAAATATCTCAGCAACTATTGGAAGGATTTCATGTCCCACAGAGGATGAATCCTATTGATTTTGGCGATCCAATGATTTTTCCTCTCTGCCGCCCTCCTCTGTCTTCGGGTTAAGGATGAAGCTTGTGTTGATTTAGCCAATTCAAGCATAAAATAATGGTCCAACTAATTTTTACAGATATAACACTGGTTCAGTTTCTGCTCTTTTTAGTGTGTTTCATGCAGAGGAACTCACTCCAAACCTGAACATTATGGAATCACTTTATTAAATTGGTATCAGTATAATAACAATGATAGGATTGAGACTAATTGTCCAAAGAAACAGTAGTATGGTCATTCATTAATGATGGATGGTAACAACACAGGCTTCACATGTTCTCTCAACAACTTATTTTTTCCACTATAGTGATTTAATGAATGATTAAGATGAATGATATACAGTATAGATATGAAGTCAAACATTTCACGATTCTGGTCTCTCGTTAGCTTTCCAATGACAGATTCAAACAAATTCAACAACTGGTGGATAATAATCTAAATATTAAGTATGTCAACGTTAATAATCTGTTGGAGTTTACTGAGGCTCTCGTGTGTTTCCCTCGTCTGATTCACACGCTCGGATTCAACCGAGTAGAGCCAGGCCTCGACACAGGTCAGCTAAAGAAGAGTCATATTGAGTTTTAGCGGGAAAACATGAGTTTGTATGCATTTTTAGGCCTTTTGCAAGCAAAGGTTAGCAGCAGGAAGTTTTAAAGTGAATGAAACATGGCCGATTGACAATCAAATCAATATAAATCTACCTCTGATCAAATTAATTTGCCTTTTCGGCGCACCCTCCTCCACGTCCTGCCTATACGTGTGCCTTTTGACAAACCACTTCAGCAGGAGTGTGAAGTGAACGCTGAGGCATGACTGTGATTACAGTAATAACCATTACTTAAGTCAAAACACATGACTGCACTGCACCCTGGTCTTTCGAGGCCACTCTAGGTAGAAAAACTGATCTTCTAACAATTCATTTTTTGCACGTGATTGTTCAAAGTCGGTGCAAAATGGCGGCTTTAGAAAGAAGCCCTTGTTATGAGAGACTCGCACCAAAAACACGACATTTACATTGAAATAAGTCGACCGTAGTTGCTGTAAGCATGTTGGTACATCACAAAAAAAAACACCAAATAACAGAGTGTCACATTACAATCGTGTTCAAAGATATTTTTTTGTCCCTCCAGGGTGAAAACTTTTCTCATCAGGAGCCACAAGTTTACCCTGAGATGACATCACCACATCACACATCCAATAATCACATGAAAAACGGCGTTGTAAAACACATCACTCATCTGCGATACTAGGGTACAACTGGCTGGTGTTCAATTCGAAGCTCCTCTCTAACTCTCCTGTGCTGGATGTAGTTGCAGTAGTGTTGCTGTGCAAGGAGCACCGTGTGCCCGTGTCAAAAAGACAAACTCAGAGTGGATCAGGTAGTTGTAGTTTTGCAGGATTTAACACAGAGCAACCACAAACAAGTGCAAAATCATAGCCCAACACTTGAAATGTTTGTGAGGAGTGCACCTTAGTTTTGCTAATGACATGGCTGATATTAAGGCCGTTACAAGCTTTGGAAGTTAAAGCTGCTTCATGTAGAAGATTTAAATGTACTTTGAAGGAATAAATGTAAGTTATTTCATGTTTATGTCGCCGTCCGAGTAAGGAAGGAAGAGAACAGCCTCTCTGTGTATGAAGCAACTCAAATTTCAGAGGCAGGAAGCATCAAAAACACACCACTCCCAACAGCTGCGTCCTCGTCAATAAAATGAAAAAGGAGCCTTTGACGGAGGATAAAAAAAGGAGAGCTGAAAAAGTCTGAGCTCGGAGTAAACGTCCAAATCTCTTAGCACACCTTATAAGCAGCTCTTTCTGGGATTTCCAGGATTTGTAGTGATGTAATACTCTGCCATTAGGGGATTAAGGAGGTTGCAAAAGTCATCAGGTTTCAAATTCTGCACGTAGCAGCTTTAAGAACCGAGTTCATGTCGAGCGAGTCAAATGATGAAACTGTTACTGGTTTATTCTCGTCCCCGTCTTGAACAGCAAACCTCAGGACTGAAACCCGGAGGTTGACAAAGGCACTAATTGTGTAGACATCCAATAAAACGTCCGGGGTCAAGTCTTTACTGAATCAATTACATTGTTTGATCAAATGTGCTTTGATTTGCTGATTAGACACTTACACTGTTAAACGGGCAAGTTTTCAGATTTAAAAGTGACTAGGTAGTGGTGTGTTATGATTTCAAGAGAGGATTAAAACCTCATACAGTTAAAAATTTGAACTCAGATCAGAGAGAAAAGGATTTAATTTCTACCTCAAATGCTTTGATAGAGTAGTTAAAGGAATAGTTTCAAAATTTGGGGGAAATGTGCTTATTTGCTTTCTTGTTTTGCTGCTTCCTTCTCGTCCTGAACATTACGCCCAGTGAAGCCATGTGTCCTTTTTCAACTTTGTTTTTGTGAGGATTAAATGAGAGCAACATAATGTTTAATTAGTAAGTTTTAGAGGCGTTGATAGGCAGATTCGATAGCTGTTCCCTCAGCCCAGTCCCCAAGAAAAAATGTTTCTGCAAACCCCGATATGTTGAATTTGCAGCTTTCATATGAATCATATCATACTGAGATTACATATGAGCAGTGGTAGCACGACAGCTCAGTGACACCACCGTTTGCTTCCTACAAAACCAGGTCATTTTGGCAACAAAACAAAAAACTTTAATAAAATGTAGTGACATTTTCCAGCTGTGCTTAAGGTGATAAAACCAGGTATTATCAACCCAAACCTGATTTTTTCCTTACCCTACTCAGACCTTAAGCACAGCGTTGTCACAACATAAAATAGAAAATTGACACAAAGTTTCAGTGTATTTCGTGGTTTGCAGAAATGCACAATGCCAACATTTATTCTCTGCAGCGGTCTTTAGGCCAAGCTAAGGCTTAGAAAGCGAATAAACACATTTCCTAAAATATCTAAATGTTACACAGCTGTGGTGTCAGTGTGATAACTGCTGTAGATCACTGTGAAATGATGGCTTTTGACTTCAGGGCTCTTCACACAGTAGCTGTGTGGATGCAGAGGTGTTTTACACATGAAGCAACTGAGACTTTCACTTGTCAGTCAGTGAAATTTTTTACAGAAATTTGTAACAGAAAAAAGAAAAAAAAACACATTTCGTTGTTCAGTTGAAGACATTGGTGTTTCTCCTGAAGGACAGAGACAACATCAGCTTCAAAGTGACTCGTAAAGACATTCTTCAAGACATCAGGCGTCATTTTGTTCTGTACCTTTAGAATAAAATGTAACCATTCAAGATCAGTTTAGTAGAAAATTGTGTTTTCTGCACCTTTAACCGAATACATTTCATGTTGAGAGTTGTACTTTCTTTGGTTTGTGTTCTACGAGCACACAAATAGCGGACCAGGCTACAAACGATCTATACAGACGCGACATCAACGCGCTACTGAAACTCGCCACAGCATCTCAAAGTGGTGGCTGGTGTCGAGAGAGAAAAGTCATTTTGTAGTTTGAGTGACAGAACAGCTGCTGTGTATCAAGCGTGCTACAGGTTCAGCTCAGAGCTTCGCTGTTGAGTTTAGATTTTAAAAAGGGACAGTTCACCCCAAAATCAAAACAAACATATTTTCCTCTTACCTGTAGTACTATTTATCCATCTAGATTGTTTTGGTGTGAGTTGCAGAGTTTCTGTGTAGGAAATATTTGCTCTCTACACCAGCCAGCTGTATCACAGCACAGAGGGAAGCATGTGTCTACGCATGGACAAGAGGCATGTGCTCATGACAGCTTGGGGTGGACACATTAATGGCGTCCTCCTCGGCTGAGATGTAACGTTAGCTAGCTAGTAGTTTGTTTGAAAGCAGAGCTGCAGCTTTTAAACGATTAGTTGTCGACTATTTAATC
This sequence comes from Pagrus major, assembly GCF_040436345.1. Classification (NCBI taxonomy): domain Eukaryota; kingdom Metazoa; phylum Chordata; class Actinopteri; order Spariformes; family Sparidae; genus Pagrus; species Pagrus major. The sequence goes on from NC_133236.1 coordinate 11,996,793, forward strand.
GTCAAACATTGTAAACTAATCTTAGGGTTGAGGGCAAAAATAGCATATTTGAGGACTTCTTAGGTTTTTTGGAAACACTGATTAACATTTTTCACCATTTTCTGACATTTTATAGATCAAACAACTAACCGATTAAACAAGAAAATAATCGGCAGATTAACTGACAATGAAAATAATCTTTAGTTGTAGCCCGAGCCCTCCAAGCACAACAAACCAAGGCCCATCTTGCATTATATTCGAGAGAATGCAGACATCTCTATGGTTGATAACGCCAAAATTCAGCAACTCGCATAAAAACAGTCTAGATGGACAAATAACACAACAGGTAAGAGGTCAGAGAGAGATCAAAAAATGTATTTTTGGATTTTGGGGTGAACTGTCCCTTTAAGGAAGACTGCACAGACCATTCATATGTGTAGCAGAAGTAACAAAATCTGCACATCCAAACGTCTTCGCCTGTTGAAGGATAGCGGCAAGAAACACACGTAGAGTCTGAAATAAGGCTGACGTCTAAGTGTTGAAAACACTCTTCAAACGAAGAGAGCGGGTTCTTTTCCTATAATGTTCACAGGTTACAATAAAAGCAAGTTACCTTAAATTAAAAACACTTGCAGTTACAATCTTGTTAGTGACCAGTATTGTCTAGTAAAGGAAACTCCCAAGGTGAGGCTCAGAGAGTGAAACAGCCCCTGGAAGGTTTGCAGTTATGTTCATTATACGTCTTAAATACTGTTCAGCCTGGTCTTGAGTCTGTATAGTGTAACTCCAGGTTAGATGCAGCAGAGCACTTGTTAAATAGGATACAAAGCATTATAAAGTACCCTGTTTTCATTTGATAGTTGCTACCATGTTTACAGCTTTGTGTTTACGCTGCGAGCCACATCTGAAGGCCGCAGCGACCACAGAAACAAATCAGATTTATGTTCTTTCATTTCTCCATCGCTGTCACTGTGATGAAGAAATGTTCCAACTAGCAAGTGCAAATCTTGTGAAAGGCTGATCACAGCCAATCACAGTTTCTTAATCCTTGGCAACTTTTATTTGATTTTGAGTATATCAAGAAGAAAAGAGTCGAAGCTGGTTATAAGGAAAATAGCTGAATAAGTCGTTTTATCCTGATTCTTTTGCTACTAAGCACTTGCTACCTTGTTATATTGAAAGATAACTGTTGTTAATTACAACTTGAGCCTTATCTTCATGGTTTTTCATTGTTATTACTGATAGGAATGATGGCCGTAACTATGAAAAAAAGACCCAAGTTGATATATGATGAAAGCAGAGTATAGTACATAATTAGCCGGATCGATCTGGGCCTTTTGCACCGCCCAGTCAGAAAACAGCGACACATCAAAGTTGCGAGTAACGCGTCGACAGCTTTGAAGGTTGAGGGAAGCGCGCTCAGCTTTGCAAACTGTTTCCAGCATTTTGAACATTTCACATTTTCAGAGCAAACGTGAGCTCCGTCTAAAAAAAGGCAAGAAAGTGGAGCCCTCACTCCTGTACAAAACCTCATTCAGTTTTTGAGTGTTTTTACTCTGAACAGGTTTGAGGACGTCGCCGCTTTCTCCATTCTTGAGGTCTGACAGCTTCTGTCCAGATGATTTCACCACTTTAAAGTAACACACACACACAGACAGTCGCCCCTGTCTTTACACCAACACCGACTGCAGAGTTCAGAAGTCCCGTCCTCTGTGATCCAACCTGTAAATGCTGTACCCCTGTACCTGGGTATTTGCAATACAAAACATCCGTAGAGAGTAACAGGAAATATCTTGTTATTTATATTAGATAATAAATAATACAACTTTGTTCATATATTTTGTATATGTAAAAAAATGTTCTGCCAAAAAGGGAGACTGGCTAGCAAAAACCCACTTGATATAGAAGCAGCAGCAGAGCTGTTTATAAAAAAGAAATCATATATATTGCCTAATTTTGAGTATACGGAGTCTTGGAATACAATCCATCTCAACTCCTGAGTTTGAGCAGGTGTTGTCAGAACACCGGGCCTCTCGGCTCCGCAGTCTGAAGCTCCTGGTCACGCTGCAAAAAAAACCTTCTGCAGCACAAGCAGGGATGTGTTTCACCTGAGGAGGAGTTGAAGATGAGCTGGAATTTTATTTTATAGTCTATTATGGTAATGAGATACCAATTAACTGCTGTCTCTACCCAACCAGTTCTTCCTCTGAGGCAAAAAGGTTTCCAACTTTTCCTCCAGCTTAACCCAAGTCTTTCACCCCCGAAAAATACATATCCATCTGCAGAGAAGTGCTGAGAACGAGGCCTCAGATGGTGACGTGAAAGGAGTCCCAGCTGTCGTCTTTGCCGCTCCCGTTCTTGGCTGCTGCCATTGATGCCGTCCCGTCTCCGACCTCTCCGTCTGGCTGTTCCCCGGTGGGAGTGGCGCCAGGCTCTGGGTAATACTCATCGTCCTCGTCGAAGTAGCCGTTCTCCATCATGCTGAGGCTGGAGGCGGCGCTCAGGTCCTGGCAGCTGCCCTTGTACTCCTGGATGGACTCATGGAGCGACCACAGCTGGCACAGCAGGGACATGTCCTGCTGACGCAAACCCACCTGGAGGAGGACGGATTAAGATCCTGATTAATACAGGACACATTTCTGCAGCTAACGATTATTTTCAGAGCTGCAACGTCTAATCGATTAGTTTTCACTATTACTTGAATCAACTATCTTAATAACCGATTAATCGGTTTGAGTAATTTTTCTAAAAATTCTCCACCGCCAGCTTCTTAAAGGTGAAGGTTTCCTACCTCCTTTATGACAGTAAACTGAATATATTTTGACATTTGAGGACGTCATCTTGGGCTTTGGGGAACACTGATCAACATTTTTCACAATCTTGTGCCAACGTATAGACGAGACAACCACTCGACCCATCAAGAAGATAACTGATAGATTAATCAACAATGAAAGTTAGTTGCAGCCCTAATTATTGTCATTATTTGTTTATTTATTATTTGTTTTAACCAACAGTTTGAACCCAAAAAGGATTTCGTTTATTAAGAATCCATCACATACATATCTTTCTCACAAGGGTTTGATAACCACATTTGGAGGATCACTGTATAAAAAATAAAATTAAAAAAAGATAAAAAAGTTAAGTTTAAAAAAGTCTATATACTCCACGTATACAATAAACTCAGCCAATATACTGATGTCGGAATTTTTTACTCCCCAATACTGGTCCCAAAAACCGAGTATTGGTCGGGCTCTAATTTGTAAAATAGTATTTGTGGTTTTGAACTGTTGGTCAAACAAAATAAATCAGGCTTGATTGCAATTTTTGCTACTTCCTGTCATTGTATAACTATTATTTTCAAAAAGATGAATTAATCCAAAAATATGATCAACTTAATGAATGGGAAATGAGAAACAACCCTTGCTTGTGCCTCTACCTGACATTACGAGACTAAACGCAGTCTATTTGCAGGGTTGAAAAGGGCATTTCTGCTGCATACCACTCAGCTGACAGTGCAGTATGAACTGAGGGTCACTGCATTGTCTTCCACACAAATTACAGTCGGCAGACATGCAAGTCAGAGTCAGTTCAACCAGCTGAGAGCCAGCTCTGCGCTCCATAAACTGGGGAGCAGCTTACAGTCTCTGAAATATAGGGCACTGACAACTTATTAGACAATGTGAACTACAAACCGATAGTAATACATTAACAGCAACCAAGCAATAAGCCTCGAGCAGGGAACTTGCTGCAGGGAGAGTGAAGCACGCGAGGCAGAAAAGGATTTAGTAAAGCCTTTAACCAAAAAAAACAAACAAATGTCAGAGAGTTTCTGCAACAGTTTGACTCTTTTCACCTGAATGACTGGATATGAGGAAACAAGCAATTGTTATGTATTGACCAGGAGCCATGGAGTGAAATCTGGTCTGGTTCTCTTGTGATAATCCTGCTTCTGGCAAGGGAGTGTAAAAGAGTGTGTATTAAGTGTCTCACTCTCAATGAATGTAATAACAGTCACTGCAGGATTAGTCATGAAAACAACTTTAACAGTGAAGCTAAAGGGCATTCAACTGAGCTTGGAATTAAAATCAGAACATGCTAATGGCTTAGTTTGTCTCATCCAAAGCAAAGCTGCTCCTGTTTTCTCTGGCAGAAGGTTTTCTTAACATCAGACTATATTTGAAAAAGTCGCGTTTTATCTTCCCAAGCTTACTAACGACTTTGTATGCTGGGTAACATAGAAAGTGGTACACTTTGAGAATTAACAGAGTGTTTTTATAACTTCGGCAGCCATAAAGGTATATTGCACTAAAAATAACTGGTTTAAAAATGCACAAAATGCTCGCGATTTTCGGGTTGTTCGATCGTACCATCTTGTAAAATCTTAGTGGGCTGCGGCGAAATCCATACCTGAAAGTTAATATTTTATCTATATAATGTACTGTAAGGTATATGGTATGTATGCCGAATCGATCAGGAGACTACACTAATATGTAACAAGTCTTTAGGTGTGTGCTACGAGGCGTGTAAGTTTGCCTAAAAGCCAGGCAACACCAAACTACCAGAGTTTCTTTGGGGGGTTTGGCTGGATACAAACGTGCAGCACATCGGGATTAACGCCTGTCGACAGACCAGGGGTTGAGCACTTTCTAGTCGTCAAATAAAATGAACACTCCCACAAATGTTACCATCTCTTTGCGAAGAAGAGCCAGAGCGGCGTCGAGGTTGGCCGGCTTGTTGGCCAGCAGGTTGTCGGAGTTGTTCCTGCCTCGGCTCAGGTCGTCCTGGATCATGGTCTTCTTCACGTACATCCTCTCCATTTCTCTCCAGGAGCCGCCGCTTGAGTTCAGCAAGCCGCTCAGGCTCTTCGGCAGCGGGGGCAGCCCCTCGATACAGGCCATTCCTCCCAGCGAGCCGTTCGTTGACTTACCATTCATTGTCCTGTGAGTTACTGAGCGAAGCAGCGCTGGTTTTTACACTGAAGTTGACTGTTTCGCTGGTTAAATCCTACAAACCGCGGAGAATAAACAGTCCTCTCCCGCAGCAAACACACCAAACACACCGAGCAACAGCCAGCTTCTCTCTGCCCCGGGCGGCCCGCGACGCCACGTCAAGTTAGCCGGAAGCATGTCGATGAATTTCCGGTATTGGTGATCAAAATAAAAGCATCAATGTGAAGGGCTTTATTTTTATTAAATACAAAACAAAGTTGATTTATATATATATGTAGTTTTTGAAAGACTTTTCCCCACTAACTAACGGTACAGTACAGTACCCTATACAGTGCTGAATAATAACAGCTACCAAATTAGTTATTATGGACATGTTCATTTTATTGTAGCTCAATTATGCATCACTTCTATACAAACTTTCCAATTCCCTTTAAAATAACATATTAACATTTTTGTGACAATTTCACATTTTTATAATGCAACTAGAGAGAAGAAAATGAACACAGGCAATGAGAATTAAAAAAAAACTTATGTTCCACCAGATTAAAAAAACAATAGCAAAAATAAATAAATAATAATAATAATCATTTTACATTTTTGAGGGGCCATAATAGATAAATAATTTTAAAAAAAATAAGAAAAGAAAAGAAAAGAAAAGAAAAGAAAAGAAAAGAAAAGAAAGATCAACAGCTTCAGTTTCAACCAGATGTTTTCCTTAGTGGAAAAATCCCCAGGCAGAGAACTAAATGGCCATACATTTACAAATAACATATGCATTGATAACGTGTAGATCTTGACGTGTGCTCCAGTGATATTATATAACTTTGGAAACCAAACAACATTAAGAAAAATGCCTTGTATTAAAGCCTACAGTACCGCCACGCTCAGGTTTTTATTTTGAATTTAAACTTCCGGTCTTGTTATGATTATTGTTGTACACTTGACGGTGCCTGATTCTGGCTCAGTAGAGTAAAATCCGCTTCCTGTCCTTTTAACAAAGTGGCTGCTGGGCGTCTCCCATCCAACATTTAGAGGCAGGACAGCTGTCTCTTTTTCTAAATTAAATGATTTTATCAACGGTCATATTTAGTTATCTATTATTTCATATTTTATATACATTTTCTATATCATTATCAATATAATACGAGCACTGACAGATGTTTATCATGAGAAATAAGGCACAAACTTGACATAGCCAATTTAAGTCCAAATAGAAATGACTTCTTTACACTTAAAAGTAAATCTTACATGAAACAAACTAGTGTTTAAACACACAACATGTGAAAATATCATCAATATTTGTCTTTGTTGTTAGACAGCCTGTACAATATTCTTTCTCTAGTAATGAAACTGATTATTGCCTGTTAATATGAACAGTCAATACTTTTAAGCATTAGACCAAATGTCTGCCTCATGACTGTGTTAATTAGAGTCCCTACAATAAAACAAAGTGTGTAGACAGAGGGTTTGAGGTCGTGACAGGAGTGTGTGTGTGTGTGTGCAGGACAATAGTTTGAGGACAGATGGTGGGCTTCACTTCCCGCCCCCCCAACCTGCAGCCCCGTCACAACAATAACACAACAATAACCTTGAAACCAACACACAATAGCATCAAACACACTCCTCGGCAAAAGAGGGGCATGTGTTGTACCACACAAACACACACATACACACACAAACACACACACACACATGGAGTCAGGCAGATGGATGGAGCCTGAAGCCTTGTATTGCTAATCGCTCTGTTGAAATGAATGAAACCTGACTCATTTCCTACAGACACAAACACTCATAAGCACAAAAGACACTTTGTTGCGTTGTTGCTGACACATTTGTTTTGCCAATAACTGTTTTTTTTTGTTGTTGCCTTTTTGTTGTTGTTAACGGCCCTTAACTTTATGACTAATCATTTTATTGTAGTGGGCTGGACAAACATAATTCACCATAATCTGGAGCTCAATGTATTTACTGAGTGTTTTCCCTATGTTAGCTTGCTAGCCAACACAATCCTCCTGTTTGCTCCATTGATGTTAAACACTTACTTTTAAGTGGGCTAGTAGTAAGGTGTATTCTGGGATGGATAATCAACTAACAATGTGACTTTTTTCTGTCTTAAAGTGTTTTTTGTCTGTTTAGCTAACATGCTATCAGTCAACACAGTATCAAATGTTATATTCGTCCTTGTAGAGCATCACATCCCCTCTGTGCAGCCTAATCCTGCTCTTAAAGCAATTAGCCATCAGCTGACAGTCCACAGCTGCACAATTAAAGCCACCGATCAAGGACAATCTGTTTTGCGTGATGGTTTTATGAGCGGAGGGTCTCCTCTATAAGCTTTCATCACCCACCACCACCACCATCGTCATCATCACTGCCTCCTGAGATCAGAGGATTAGGTGTATGATGGCACCCCCTGGGGATGCATGTAACCGAAGTAGGCTTGCGTTAATCTGCCTTGCTAAAAAGCACAATGGGTTTGCATCACTTAGCTAAGTCCGGGTAATAATGGTCTAAATATATCCGCTTAAATCTCTGCTGGACAGCGATTTCTTGCTGACAGCTAAAAAAATTACAGTAAGTACTCGTGTGGGCACAAAAGACCCCAGACATCACCCATCATCGCTTGCCTTTCATGTTGTCCGCCTACATTTAGCTTTATTCCCCCCCCCCCCAATTTTTGTCTTTTACTAATTTGTGTTTTACAATACTGCTGAAACAATAAACCCATCAGGATCAATTTTTGTAAACAATCACCCCAAAGTGTGCTCCGGTCCCATCTAGCTGCTGCGACTGCCTAGAACACAACACTGCATTGAACTTGGAGCTTGTCTGAGATGCACCACTGTCAGAGAGACAATAGGTCTGAAAGGAAGGAGGGTGTGTGTGTGTGTGTGTGTGTGTGTGTTTGGAGGAGGTCAGCTTCCTATAGTGTGTCAGTGTACAGCAGGTCAGGGAAGAGGAGTGGCCGGTAGGAACAGCTGCTGTCACTGACATGATTTCTTCCCCTGCTGAGGCCTCTGGAGGGGACGAGGATGACAGTTTCCTCCCCGAGTCAAACAGGAACGGGAACAGAATGAGTTATGGTCATTATAGTGACAAAAGGTGAATGTTTTATAGAATAAAGTCATGAAAAGTCCATGTGGAAGTCATGTGTACAACAAGGATATGATAAAAATACAGTCAGTGTCAGTAATGGAAAATATTACAGTACATTGTCCTTAAAATGACAGAATGTAATTCTTTATCAAATCAATGACAGAAGACGGAGTTTGATGACGTCATGAAGTTGCGTGTGATCATGATGTCGGAGTTGATGTCTTCATTGTTAAACAACAAGATAAAAAACCTATCTGAAAAAATCTGTGTACAAGTGACAAATACAATAAACAATAGAACGAGCTGGTTCTCTGACTTCCTTCCTCACTTTCCGACGATCATCTGGTGTTTGTCTCCTGTTTACCCGGAAGTTAAAGCAGTTAGAGGGGCTGAAGGGGCTTTGACAGGAAACCAAATGAAACGCACCGTAACCTCCACTTCCATCATGTTTCTACAGAAGCCCTGAAGGACAAACCAAACACTGGCTCTAGAGAGGGCTTTTTGTGTTTTTGACCACCATGGGTGAGGGTGAGATGAGGGGTGTTCAGTTGGTCAGCACTGCGAGATGCCACTAAATTCTACACACTTTAAACTTAAACTTTTGCAGCTTGCGAGGCCTGAAAAGGTAACAGTTACTCAAAATTTCACAAAAAAGCAAAGATACATTTGTGCAGCTTTGATTTTCCTTTCCGACCTCATCATCATCTCACAACCCCTCACATTTATCTGATGACCCTCTGGAGGGGACCTGACCCCTAAGTTGCGAATCATTGAACCAAACTACTGAACTAAATATAAAATAGTTAAATCCATCTCCACCTTGCTTAACTTTAACAGCAAAATATTAATATTTACACTCTAACACATCATTATTAACAATCTAATAACCAAACATTTCATATTGGTGGTTACAGGGGCCATTTTAGTACAGAACAAGTACTTTTAAATACATTTTGATGCCAAAATTTGTTCACTTTTACTAATGTAGGATTTTTCTAAGTGCAGAAATTCACGTGATCGCCCCCTGAAGTCGGAGCAACAACTCCGAAAGTCGGTGAACATTTTGGGTTTATGGTAACATGCATATTTGTGAACTATATTTCAAGGGTTACATTATACGTTTCCTTTGCTCTTCCTTGTAAAAAACATCAACACAATCTGGAAACAGCTGTCAGTGTGTTATTTAAATGCAAAACATCATCCATGTTGCTTCTGCAAGGTATGAAAAACTCTTGACTGAGAGGGAAGCAGAAAGTCCTGGCACGTAGGCCTTCACCAGGTGAGAATTACTATCACCTGATGTGAAGAAGTCAGAAATACGACATTCAAGCACTTTCTTCTTCTCTCACCATCACATTTTGGTAAAGAAAATTCATGCTTTCTTTCCCAAATGTAACCTCACGTCAAAGGGTGATGCACGTGCAGCCAGATGGTGATCAGCAGCAGCAGCAGACTGTGGTAGCTGAAATGGGTGTTTGCTGACATGCTTTGTCACCGGCTCTGGCTCTGCTCCAGTCTGTCCTGCAGGGACAGAAGGGTGTAGTCCTGATCAGCAGCTGGCCTCGTGCTGTCTGACCTCTGACCTCCACGATCCTCCCCCTTCTCTCTGCTCACTCACCAGCTCTGCTACACCCACGTTCCCTGTCTCCAGTACAAATCCTTTCATTATGAACAGTTTAGGTCGCTCACAGATGTCTTGGTTGGTTTTTTTGATGCACTCTACAAGACTCTACATGATGAGACCAGATGGCTGAGTGCTTAAGGCAACATTGACACCGTATTTAAAACTATTATTATTATCATACCAGAAAGAAAAAATAAACTAGAACTGAAAAAAACATCACTTCTGGCTGGCACAGGGAAATGTCTTAACAAATACTGGATGGTTTCTCATATAACTGAAACATTAATACAATATGAGACATTCCTGCTGCCCAGAGGATGAATCCTACTGACTTTGATGACATTTAATGTAATGGCGTCATGTGGTTTTTGAGTGTAAAACCTTGATAATAACTACTGATATTAATGGACATTAATGGATAAATGTATTTTTGTTTTATCAGTTGTTTGATACCTGCAGGAATGACAAAATATCAAGGTAAATAGAACAATAAAAATGTTTTATTTGACAACAGAACCTTAAATATCCTTTAAAACAAACACAACATATGAAAGCTGAACATATACATTTGAAATTCTCATGTTGTTGAACACATCCTCAGTTTTTCTCCTGCAGATCTGACTGATGAAGCACATCAGTAATATCAGAGCATTACTGAGGCACGATCAGATCCTCGTGCACCTCCCGACGTGCAAAAATAAATAGCTGGCGACTGTGAAACCTGAGTCCCTCAGATCAGCAGGTCAGACTGCAGCGTCTCCTGCTGTCTGAAGGGCAGCAGATGCAGGTTTGAGGTGGAGGAGGCATCGATCTACAGTAACCCAACCCAAAAATAACTTCTATACACATAACACAGCAGCTTCTGGATTTAAAACATACCTGGTCTGCTTTCACATATCACTGATAGAGTTTGACTTAATTCTTCTGCATTATAATAGCGGCACCTATCAGACAAACATATACTCCCACACCGACGTATCTGTGACAGACTCTTATTGGTCGGGCTCCACCAGCAACTCTTGTATCCTACGAGGTAAAATTGCTGTTTTTGTCAGTGGAGTCTGGTGGATACGGCGGATTTTAGTAAAACAAAAAGGATCTTACTCCTTAATGGGTCCATAATGTTGTCAGACACTTAGAATAACAATCTGAGTGGAAGAAACAAGCACTGTCAGTGAACTCAGTCTGACGAAGCACATTTGGCCTCAACGATTATGTTGCAGTCATTGCAGAAAGTTTTGCGGCTGCGTCTGAGGTGATCTAATGGACAGATTCCCAAACTTTTTAGTACCTATGAGTCATTTAGACTCAGAACTATTTAAAGAAAATGGAGCCCAAGTTTAAAAATACCCTTTAACTCTCATCAAAGTCCAACGTAAAGAAACCTGAGACCTATGACCTCCAGACAGGTTTAGGGAAGCCCTACAGTGAAACACATGATGAGATATTTCACAGGACTGAGTCGTGTGATGCCGTCCTTTAAATGCTTCATGCCTCAATTTATCAACGTTTACTGGAATTTTGTTTAATTTTCCTGCCTGATTAAAATGACGTTATTAGTTAAGTAAAAGTCGACCAACTTACTTCACTTCCTCTGTTGAACCCTGTTGTCATGTTGTCACACTAAGGCACAAACTGTCCGACAGGCACTTCTGAGTGAAAGACTATCATTATGACATCGAGGTTAAAATACTGAAAACCACAAAGAAAACCATCCAATCTGGTCATAAAACTGTATCTGATCTTTCTCAAATCAAAAGTGAAATCATTTCACTAACTACCCAAGATCTCAAAGTTAAAACTCAAAACTCAGCACCATAAATTCCCTGAAACTTCTTGGTGTTACTGCAACATCTCTTTTACTGCACACTCATTCAGGAGAGGCAGGAGTCAAGATGCTCATTGATCTTTGACTCCTGCACCTTCGCTTGGCACACAGGACAGCTGACTGTCAGCGCAGAAGAGGAAGACGAGGAAGAGGAGGGGGTAACAGTGTGCAGTCCTGCGGAGGAATGAATGGAGGAAGTAGAGGAGTTTGAGGAGGAGGTGGTGGCAGTTCTTTGCTGCATTGCAGGTGAGTTTGTCTTTGCAGACTCCCTCGAGGCTGCTGAATCGCTGGCTAATGTCTTCTGGAAGAAGTTAAAGATGGCGGCTGAGCTGCTGCGGTCGTCCCACGGCCTCTTCCTCGATGCCTGACCTCCACCAGCAGCTCCTGATGTAGTGTCACCGTTAGAATGACTGAAATACTTGGACTGTTTCGGTTTAACAGGGCTGCCTTTGGTTCCTGCTGAAACTACAGATGAAAACTTACTAGCCTGACTTGGACTAGGGTTAGACATTCTGGGAGAGGAAGCTGAGTGGTTGCTAAGTTGATTAGGTACAAAGGAAGAAGAGGAGGAAGCACTCGTTGTACTGTTTGGTGAATCTCTTTTAGTTTCTGTGTTTGAGGTGTAGGACTGACTCACCGACTTCCTGGGGCTTGTGTTGCCAAAGAGTTCTTCGATGGACCTCTGTTTGATTTTGTTTGTGTCTTGGCTACTGCTACTACTGCTGTGGGGTTTGGGGATTCTCACTGGTGATCCGTTGATGTTGATGAAAGCCCTTGTGTTACTAACAGACCTTTTTATAGGAGGCTTCTGCCTCGTGGAGGTAGTAGGTCTGACAGGAGGGAAGGCGCTAGAGATTCCTCTGTTACCCTGGGTAGAATGAACAGGAGGACTGAGACTTTTAGCTGGAGATGTGGGGGTGAACAGTGTCTTCTGAGAGGAGATGGGGCTGGACGAGGGTGCTTTCACAACCGGCCCTACTGCTTTTTGAGATGGGGAGGAGGACGTAGAGGACTGGGACTTCCCTCCGAGTAGAAAGCCTTTGCCAGCAAATGGGATGATGTTTCGTATGTCCTGTGATCCAGAACCTGAGAGGGAAAAGGTACAAATTAAGACGCAGGCAACAAAAACTTCTTTGAGATGTCTCAGCAAATAAATTGTAAAAGGCTTCTCTAAAACAGGAGCTGCTACTAAATCTGAAAGCTTAAAACAAAAACAGTTATCTGCCTTAAAGGGACAGTTCAACATTGAGGGATAATCAGTTATTTACTTGCAGAGGAACAAAATCCTCACCTGTAGTTGTACTCGAAGACTTTCCATTTCCTGAGGCCTTCTTCTCTGAGGTCTTCCCGTCCTTTTTACCGTCCTTCTTGCCTTTTTTGCCATATCCTTCAGGCTCCTTGACCTTGGTGTAGGTCCCCCCACACGACCTCCTGTGGTCCTCCCACCAGGGATCCTGAGCAGACGGAGCCCGGTTCATGGCCCTCTTCACAAAGCCAAAGTAGGGCTTGCGGTACTGGCAGGGCCCGTCGCACTTCCACCAGTGCTGCCGGTACACATCGACCTCATCATGGAAACTGTGGTAGACCTGAAGAGAGGACAGAGGGAAGACAGAAGTTTCAGAGGGTTATTTTAATATTAACATCTCTGTAAAAGGCTGTGACAAGATAAGGCAGTTTCAGCTATAATATGTACTAGAAGATACACCTACAGTAATCTTGGTCCCAGTGGCCTGGTTGATCCGGTTCATGTGTTTGCAGAACTCAGGGCCGTGGCCGTCTCGGTCTCTGTTGTTCTGGGTCACGAACAGCAACGCGTGAATCATTTCATGAAGGAGAGTCTGTGGAAACAAACAAACAGAAAAAAAATGAATCTCGCAGAAAAGATTTCCAGTCCGATACACGGACACACAGTCAAAGCTGGTTCATCAATAGAAGAGATGCTATTATGTATGAGAGGAATTTTGAGTGTATCTTACAAAATCTAACCTTAGATCTGTGGTAACTATCCACCTCACCTGCACCAGGTCTTTTCTCGGTCTCAGCTTCAGCAGAGGCTCACTGAGTCTGATTGAACACAGTCCTCCTCGGCCCTCGTAGGAACACACACCAGCACACCTACGTGAAAAAGAGCAGGAGACATTAAAGAAAAGTCCCACAGCCTTTTCATAAACCCAACTGGAAAGATCCTTTTGCAGCCAGCATCACAGATTAACTGGGCTGACACAGCCCCTTTCCTCCTGTCACACCAGACCCCATACAAAATTCAGACCATTTTATTTAAGTGACAGCATCACTGCACTCAACTACAAGTCAGTGAGGACAACACAATAAAACATGACAACCAGTCACTTACAGTGTCATTCTTGGGCTCCACTTCACCTCGACACCGCTGAGTTTCCCCCAGAAGAACGTGGCATTGAACTCCAGGAACATGGACCTGACATCGGGATTGGGGTCCAGCGTCTCCCAGGACTCGTCCACGATGGACAGCGGCCTCTCTGGCCGGGCAGTCGGCTTCCAGTAGGGAACAACATCACTGCCACCTCCAGCTACCTCCACTTTCCTTTTCTTACTGCTTTGTCCGAGGTCGTCATCCTCAAATCCGTTTGAAGAAAATAAAGACGTCTCGTATTCATTGTTAAACTGCTCCTGTAGCTGTATGGCAAGCAGGAAATCATCATCCATCACAGCAGCAACAGTGGAGAAGGTGATGAAGGCTGAGGCAGCTAGCTACGTAGCTTTAGTTAACGTTTACGTTAGCCTGCTGACGCTAACTAGCTAACGTAGCTTGTAGGCTCTCAAATAACAGTGACAGAATCACCGGAGCAACAACATAGTCATATTTGTGTTATGATTTCAGCAGTAACGTCCATATCTTCATGTTAGACAGAGATTGTTTGTTGTTAATGCTAACTGTCAGTCCAAAGCTAGCGCCAACACTTCAGTGTTAAGTGTGTCTCAATACAACCAAAGAACATCCGTTGTGGGTTTCAAAATAAAACTTCCGGAAAGACAAACATGGGCCGCCAGGTTTTAAAGGGGAGAAATGTGTGGTCAATACATATGTTTTGGTTTTAATGTCATTTCCAAATAAAGAAGTACAGGTGTTTGTTGTTTTATAGCATATACGTATGCTTAAATTAAATCGTTGGAATATTTTGCGTTTATTGTGACACAAGTTTCCGCTCTACATTTGAGTAACTCTCGTACACTTGACAAAACTTTCGCCCGTTTGAAAATAATAGCAAGGCATTCTGGGATTTGTTGTAATTTTTACTAGTTGGCCAATCAAAAATGCACTCGGGGTTGAGCTGTTGTCGTTGAAAGACTAAATTGAAAAAATTAGGCAATAAGTCAAGTCTTATCTATGCTTTGTATTTTGAAATTTGTAATAAACACAATCTACTTATTAACAAACGACTAACTTTAATTTAAAATTGCTCCTTTGCACGCGATTTGTTGGCCAACCGTTTTTCTGAATCCCGTGACGTTCCAGCCAGGGTGTCAACTTCCTGTTTGGGAAACAAGCGGAAATTAACTAAGGGGCGTCCATGAACTCTTCCTCTGTCTACATTTACCTCTAATTTGTAAGATTTTTGTCTAAATAAGAAAACACATTCGCAATAGAAGATGTCGGAAACGGGGAACCGACTCCGGAAACTGCTCGAATCGCCGAATTTCGACCCACAGAACTACGTGAAGCAGCTCTCGCAGCAGTCTGATGGCGACAGAGATTTGCAGGAGCACCGTCAAAAAATCCAAAACTTGGCCGACGAAACGGCTCAAAACCTGAAGAAAAACGTCTACAAGAACTACAGGCAGTTCATCGAAACGGCCAAAGAGATTTCCTACCTGGAGAGCGAGATGTACCAGCTGAGTCACATCCTGACGGAGCAGAAGAGCATCATGGAGAGCATCACTCAGGCCCTGTTGTTGACAGACAAGGATGAGACCTCCAAAGAGATGCAGGCTGCTTTCCCTAAAGAGACAGAGGAGGTGAAGCAGAGGACGCTCACCTCACTGCTGGAGAAAGTAGAAGGGGGTAAAAACATCATGGACACCCCAGGGAGGCACCTAGTCTACAATGGTGACCTTGTGGAGTTTGATGTTGACAACATGTCCCCCATCCAGAAGGTGCACGCTTTCCTCATGAATGACTGTCTGTTAATCGCCACCTGGCTGCCAAACCGCAGAGGAACTGTGAAGTATAAATACAACGCCCTGTATGACCTGGAGAGCTTCGCTGTGGTCAATGTAAAGGACAACCCTCCCATGAAGGACATGTTCAAGATCCTCATGTTCCCAGACAGTCGCATCTTCCAGGCGGAGAACAGCAAAATCAAGAAGGAGTGGCTGGAGATCCTGGACGAAACCAAGAAGAACAAAGCCACCAAGGACAGGCACAAGAAAGAAGAGGAGATCCCCACTTCTCCCGTCAGAGCAGAGGTGTCCACCAATCCTTTCGATGTGGACGATGACGAGCCAGCTGATGCTGAGGAAAGTGTGGACCTCAGCCTGGAGTGGATCCAGGAGCTGCCGGAGGATCTGGACGTCTGCATCGCCCAGAGAGACTTCGAGGGCGCTGTGGACCTGCTGGACAAGCTGAACGAGTATCTGAAAGACCAACCGGTCACCCCGAGGGTCAAAGAGCTGAGGCTGAAGGTGGACGAGCGCGTGAGGCAGCTGACAGAGGTTCTGGTGTTCGAGTTGTCTCCAGATCGGTCACTTCGAGGAGGACCTAAAGCCACCAGGCGGGCTGTGTCCCAGCTGATCAGACTAGGTCCTGCTATGTTTTAAAAAGCCAATTTTTCTTTTCCACAGTGACACCACTGCACATTCACCTTCTCTATTTGCATTAACTTTGCATGAAATAGTTAAATCTGTGTTGTATTCTTGGAGCGAGTATGCAAACATTATTCAACAAAATTACTTTCAGATTATGACCTCAGAGGCTGTTTAGCTGCGATAAAATGGTGCCTCCAATTTTTCATACATATTTAGTGTTTATAAAATGCAGCAAAATGGAGAAAATTGTCCATGACAGTATCCTTAAGCCCAAGAGGATGTCCTCAAATTGCTTGATTTGTCAAACCAACAATTCCAAACCCACATAACCCAAAACATATTTAGTTTATATTTAGCTGCTTGAGATAAACAAAAGTCACAAATCCTCACAACTGGGGAGCTGAAACCAGTGAATTTTTGGCATTTTTTTGCTTGAAAAACACACATTTGATCAATTAATAAAATAGTTTTAGATTTATTTTGTGTCTATAAACTAATAATGTAATCAACTCATCATTACAAATCGAGGTTGCAGTCAGTATTCCTGTTCCTTGGGTCTTTAAGAATATATAAATCTAGCTGTCCTCTTATACTCCTCGTTGTTTTGTTAAACTGCTCTAATAGTCAACTCAGGTTATCTATCTTCAAATTAATTATAATTAAGTAATTTTGTTTATTTGCAAAATCTTATAAAACTCTGATATTTGATAATGTTGTTTGGTACAGACAATACTCCCAGACATGGATTAGATTATTTGGACCAAAATTATATCTTGGAAACATACAGAGAAAAATACAAATGACCAGAGAAACACATCAGACAGGGACCCAGCCAGGAGGAGGAAACGCTGAAGTTGTGAATCCAAGTTGTCCTAGAAGAACCCCTAAGAAAGACATTTTTGACCTGCTGGGAACCAAACTCTGTATGATTTTCACAGAATAAAAAAAAAACAAAAAAACAAAAAACCTTACACAAATTTTAAATTCCTAAAAGTTGTTTCAAAGCCATCTACTGTCAGATATTCAATGTGTTGTCAAAACAACACAAAATTCCTTTGAAAATTGTTTTTTCTTCAATCAGTCACATTTTAAGCTATTTAGTCAAAAACATAAAAGAATCAGCCTTCAACTCCACAGAAGGTGATTAGAAAATGTAAAACTCTAAAACTACAGCATAAACGCTATGAAAAATCTGCCCTGTGTCACCACATGAAATGAAATATTTGCACTAAATTTCAGTTGTTTTCGTCTGTTTTGCAGGTCAGTCCACCAAAGCCTGCGAGCTGTTTCTGAAGAACCGCGCTGCCGCCGTCCAGACGGCCATCCGGCAGCTTCGCATAGAAGGAGCCACGCTGCTCTACATCCACAAACTCTGCAACATCTTCTTCACCAGCCTGCTGGAGACAGCCAAGGAGTTCGAGATGGACTTTGCCGGGAACACGGGCTGCTACTCAGCCTTCGTGGTGTGGTCCCGAACAGCCATGAGGATGTTTGTGGACGCCTTCAGCAAACAGGTACGTAGAGCAGGTAGACTCTGAACTTTGGATACTTTTTTGGTGGCCAAATTCAAAACCTGTGAAAATATGTCTTTGTAAAATTGCAAAAAAAATATTCTAATAAAATGATTTTTTTTTTGTCTTTATCAGGTGTTTGACAGTAAGGAGAGCCTGTCGACAGCAGCAGAGTGTGTTAAGGTGGCTAAGGAGCACTGTCAGCAGCTGACCGAGATCGGCCTGGACCTGACATTCACCCTGCAGTCCCTGCTCGTTAAGGACATCAAGGCAGGCCTGCTGAGCTACAAGGACATCATCATGGAGGCCACCAAGCACAGAAACTCTGAGGAGATGTGGAGGAGGATGAACCTGATGACCCCTGAGGCTCTGGTTAAACTCAAGGTGGATTTCAAGTGGCTTTGTTTTCCTTCAACTGGCAATAGACATGTTTTTTGCTTTAAAATATACTTATGAAGTAAATGTTGATCACACAATGCACTGGCTATAGAATAATGACATAATTGGCCTTGAGATCAGTTCCCTATAAACCTCGCTATAAAATATCAGAAATTAAAGTTCTGTTTTTAACTTTACTACATTACTACTTTTTTCCTCAGGACGAGATGCGCACCTGTGGGATGGGCTGCTTCGAGCAGTACACCGGGGATGACTGCTGGGTGAACCTGAGCTACACCATTGTGGCCTTCACCAAGCAGATGATGAGCTTCCTGGAGGAAGGCCTGAAGCTCTACTTCCCCGAGCTGCACATGGTGCTGCTGGAGAGCCTGAGGGAGATCATCCTGGTGGCCGTGCAGCACGTGGACTACAGCCTGCGCTGCGAGCAGGACCCCGAGAAGAAGGCCTTCATCGTGCAGAATGCCAGCTTCCTCCACGACACCGTGCTTCCCGTGGTGGAGCGGAGATTCGAGGAGGGCGTGGGTAAGCCGGCCAAACAGCTGCAGGACCTGAGGAAGAGCACCAGGCCGGTTCGGATCAATCCGGAGAGCACCACATCTGTGGTCTGAGACTGTAGTAAAGGACAACTGAAAAAGAAACACTTACATGTTCTTTTACTGACTGTTCTGGCAACTTCAACTCCCATTTAACAAATAACCACTAAATATTGGTTATTTTGAGATGGCAGGACAGAAAATGACAGGATGCAGAACAGCAGAATAAGATACCTGAAGATAGGTATTTATAAAAAGCTTCTTTGCACCTGAATTTGTACCGACTCACACAAAAATACCTGTTGATATAGGGTAATAATGATGAATTAAAGATGATCTGGTATTAGTTTATTGCTTTCAGAAATCCATATTGCTGCATCCAATATTTGTTGTTGAGCTGTTCCTGTTTCCATGTCGGTGTGGTGAAAACCAGGAAGTGAACTGTTCCTCAAGTTTGTGTAATTGTGCAATGAATACATGGAAAAGAAAGTACACATTTCAGACAAACAGCTGATAAATTTATGTTAATTTCCGGATTAGACTGGCTGTGTTATTTGCAATTTAGTGCATGTGACCCGTGTTTTCTCTGAATTTTAATCACACAGTTTTATCAGAGACATTGGCAGAAACCTGATCTTAATGGAATGTGTGTGCTCCCCTTAAAAACCTAATGTTTATGCTGTTTTGGAAGCAATATAATACTATGTTTGATTCAAACTCACCCAGCAGTGATTTTGATGCCTCTGGACCATTATTGAACACTAAATAGTATTCTAGCCTGCTAGGACTGATTTAAAAGGGATGACTGAAAAGCAAATGCACTGGTAAATGTTGGCTGTTGTTGAGTCAAAGTTTGTGTTTGACAAAAACACATGAAATTGAATAAACGTCATCAAGCATAAGTGCAATCTTGTTTTTGTTTTTTTTCTGTATTTATCGGAGAAAAATGTCAATCAGTGTTTCCCAAAGCCCAAGACGACGTTCTCAAATGTTTTTGTTTTCTTCACAAACCAAAGATATTCAGCTGACTGTCATGGAGAAGTAAAGAAACCAGAAAATATTCACATTTCACATCAATCATGAAAATAGTGGATCTGAGCCTAAATACAAAAAGTTCGTCCTACAACTGTGTATTGCCAGTCATCTTAAGAACAACACATGTATTTTATGTTTGATTTATATGTTTGCCTGGTGAGCATCCAGGTTTTTCATTTTCTTTCCTGTCAAAAGTCTCTCCCTTTTCTACTTTATCTAAGGAAATGAGAATAAGATTCATGTTTGCAGCAAACACTTTGACTATTAATGGGAGTTTTTGTTCTGCAATGCAGCAGTTAAGAACCATGAAATACAAACTGTCAGGAGTAAAAAGGTCTTTTCAATTTCACTGATCATTTTTAATTAAATAAATCAGCAAAGAGAGGCACTAAACCTTCAACAGATCTGTGTTGTGATGAATGGAAAAATCATATATCAATATACTCAGAAGTGGATGTTGGATTGAAACCATCTGTAAACCTTTAACAGAAGGACTGAAGTATCGACGATACCTTCATGTGGTAAAAACACGTTTCTGTTTGGCTGAACAAAATAAAAGCGCTGCGGTTCATACAGTTTATTTATTGATCATGGATTCAGGGCAATGTTGCCCTCTTGTGGCTGCTTAAAATGTAGAATAAATAAATACATGGATTGAGAATAGGCTTTAATAATCAAGTATGTGTACACACGTGACTGCAGTTTATATTGCTCTCAGTATACTTACACAGAAAAAGACACACTGCTAAGAACATAGATAAGAAAAACTGAACAAATAAGATAAAGAATGATATAAAAATAAATAAAAAGTATGGCGATGACCAGTATGAGTACTGGACTGTTCTGTGTGTTTTTGAGTACAAGTAATGCAAAGAAATGAAGAATAAATGCTGGATAGATATGTGTGCATTATATGTATATATACATGTGCACTATATATAGTGTGCATGATTCATATTGACAAATAATTTGACACATGAACACAGGCAGGACATATGTTAACCAACAGTGCATGATGATATGTACCTTATGAAAATATGTGTTTAAAACTGTAAAAATATAATTAGAGGATGTTTTAGTGTTAGAGGGTTAATGATACTGTACAGTGGTTGATAGACAGTTTCCAGATGTTAATTTAGTCCTTTTGGTCAGTTTTATAATAGCTTTTGATCAGCTCCAGTGTGGTATTATTTCCTGGAAAACAGAATAAAAAACAACATAAAATTATTTATGGTTATTTCTCTTGGATAAAGGGGAAACAATTGTCCTTAAAATCCTCATTTAGTTTAAAACAGCTGGAGAAATGTCTCAATCCAACCCTGCGACCCGTCTGCCTTGCAGTTGCTGCTGCAGTAAATCCAATTTGACTTGTGTTATTGCAACATGAAAACAATTGCTCCTCTCTCTGTGTAGAACACTTCCCAGGAGCGACAAAGCCCAGCGCGCCACGATGGCAGACGGCGATATTTTTAGACTACGCTCATGATTCAACACATGATTGTTCTCTCTGCTTCACAGCTCATCTCATTATAATCACTGATGTGATCGAGGGGCTCCAGGAAAGCCTCGGGTGAAGTTATCAGCTTATCCTCGGAGAAGAAGCATCAGGCTGCTGGGATTACTCCAGAAGAATGCACTCTGAAGGAATGTTCAGTAAATATTTCACGTGATGAAAAGATGAAAAGATTTTGAGTCTTCATCAGGAAAAGAATCAGACTGTAGTGAAAATGCTGCGTCTTTATCAATGGGGATTTAGACCATTCCTCTTTAATCACAGAGCAAAAACATGTTTGATTTTTGAGATAACTGTTTCCAGACTCATCTGGCATCACATAAACACAGTTTATTTTTTAGGTTCGATTACATTAAAAACTGTACAGAGTGCGTTACTTACAATATAGCTTTATTCACAAAGGTGTAGTTATATATTACATCTATGTAAGGCAACAGTTTGTAGAGTAACTAAGTACATTTACTCACTTTGATCCACTACAATTCAGAAGCAAGTTTTGGGTCTGAACAGTGAAGTCAATGCAGAAGTGCTTTAAAGGTGCATTCTTTCTAGTGACCAGCAGGGGGTGACTCCATTGGTTTCCAAAAGAAGTCTCATTGTATGTAAGCTTATGAGAAAATGACTTGATTTATTACCTCAGTAAACAGTTTCCTGATGAGTTGATGGTCTCAATCTCTAGTTTCAAGTCTTCTTCAACACACATTGATGTCCATTTAGAAAATTATGGTCCCATTTACAGTAGTCCACAAACAACAGGTCACATCAGAGTAAGTTTACACCTGATTTTTACTTACTCCACCGCTGTTTTTCAACTAATAAAGCTGCAATGTGTAGGATTTGAAAATGCTTTACTTTTGGACCATCTGGTGGCAGATCAAGAATGACTTTTGTGTTTTTTTTCTTACAAACAAAAGCTCATGTCATCACAATAACTGGTAAGCTTTAACATTAAAGCTGCATTGACTCTTGTTTCTGTCCAGCACCTGTAGTGTTTAATTATTTAAAGCTGGTGTTTTGATGTTGACAATAGGTCAAATGACGAAGTTTATCCGAGAGAGGTTTTGCAGTGATGAAGCCACAGATAATCTTTTAAGCTGAGGATATGTCAGTGTTGTGTTCTGCGGCCCCCAAGTGGCCGAATAAATAAATAAATATTGTTGAAGCTGCTCTTTGTTGAATTTCACATTTCTTTTCTGGTGCCAACTGTTGGCAGTGTCAAAAATGGTGCGTCTCCAACAGGATTCTCTCATTTCCCTACAGAATGTCACAACATGTGCGTCCAGAATAATTTAAAAGTTTCATTATCGTAGAAACTTCTACACATAATTACTGATAAGCAACTGATCTTTGATTCAGTTAAATCTATCTGAGCACTTTAACTTGCTGCTGATAAAGATAAGCACATCCGGTCTGCTTGTCTTTTCCCTCTCCTTTGGACAACCCTCTTCACTTTGCCATAAAATGGAAAACAGTTCAGAAAATGAAGTCTGATTTGTTATATAATATACTGTAGTATAAAAATAACCCCAAACAACTCTTCTTTGGCTGTAATGTTAAGGGGTCCTGTTGGGTATTTGGATTGTCCTCAGGAGCATCTTAAAAAGATTGCTACACTTTAAAAGGCCATTTTCTTCTACATTACTGTCAAACTGGCAATTCAATTAAGCTCTCATCTCACACTGAGCTGTCTTGGAATGATTTACAGCCCCGCCTTTCATTTTTTATGAGTACATGTCCTCAAAAATGTCAGAAACAAGAGGAAGAGCCTCAGATTGTGGTTAAAGGTTAGTTCAGGCAATGAAAATAATCAGAGGAAGTTCTGTAACTAGGTATAATGGGAGGCTAACAGGGCTAATAAATGTAAAGGCTGTCCCTGTGGGTGGGATTAATGCTGCGCCCCGAGGGACTTCAGTCACGGCAGCTGTCTGCTCAATTAAATGTTTAGCTAACACCGAGAGCAAATGTCACACAACACAACGGTGACGGGATCCAACTGACAAATCTCAGTGGAATCTGAGCATCTGTCCTCCTCGTCCAGGCAGGATCGAGGATCTTAACCTCTGACAGCTTCATTAGTCCGTGCTGAGGGTTTGAACTTATCTTTGTTTGATTTGTTTAAGTTTTGATCACGTGTCTCAGACTGACAGGCAGAACAAATGCAGAGGATCAGGCAGTCAAAATAAATGAGTATCATTATCATCATGACCACCATTACTGTTGACATAGAGATCAACTGTCATGGCCGCTCTGTTGACTTTGAGGGGAACGAGGGGACCGGATTTGCAAAAATGCTAACTGATATTCTGGTTTTAGGACTACAAACTACACCACTCTATTAGATATACTATGATATTATTTAATGTCCACTGTTCATCTTTATTGAAAGTACTTACAAGCCCTACTATATTCACGATTGTTCTAGTCTTATCCTTTGGAAACTCATTTCTTTTACTATACAAATACATATATATATAATAATGGAGACATATTATTGAGGACACTGAGGTCATGTTTTTCATCATCTTTTTAAAATTTTGTAGTTTTGTTTTGGTTTAGCAATCTTGTTGAATACTACATTCATTGAGGGTATATGGTGACTCAATAGGCCTACTGTATATGTTTCAATTTTAGTACTTTAAAGGCCGACAAAATACAAAACAAATCAAGCTTCAGCATTTCTCCCTCTGAATTTTATTCCTGGCAGTTTGGAGACTTTAAAGACAGACGCCTCAATGCTGGAATATAATTTATAGGTGGTAGCGGTTAAAGGGGCACTGTGCAGTTTTGTAGAAGAAATTAAAATTTTAATATTTACAAAATTTATGAGGTAATAATACAAACCTAGAAATATTTATTTTTTCCATAGCTGAATAAACAAGCTGTTCTCAGAGGAAAATAAGGTCCCCAGAACACTGTTTGAAGCTAGAGAGATGGCAGGGTCTGCCACATATAAACAAAGTAGAACAGTATGAAATTGTGTTGTCCTTTAAGGTCAGTTTGTTTAAAATAAAGAGTTTGTTTTTTCAGTTTGTTCAGGCAGAAATAATCAGTCAATGAAGATCTTTCTCTTTTGATTAAATAATCATCCCCAAAACTACATAGTGACCAAACACTCTTGGGCTCAGAGCTCCTCTGGTCTGTGGTCAGCTCTCTGAGAGTAAATTAACTCGATCCATCAACTCAACCACAAGCCCCTCTCCCCGCCCCTCTCCGCGCATGCGCAGCTCGTCTCGGGGAGCTGTCCGTGTCAGTCGGTGCTGGAGTGTCGTTGAAGCTGCTTCTCTCCGCCGGTCCACCGACACAGACGGGAGCGATGGAGGAAGAGTTAAAATGCCCCGTTTGCGGTTCCCTCTTCAAGGACCCCATCCTGCTGCCGTGCTCCCACAATGTCTGCCTGGCGTGTGCCCGGAACATCACGGTCCAGACCCCGGACGGAGAGACCCCGGTGCAGAGCCGAGCGTCGGGCAGCTCTGACTACGACTACCTGGACATGGACAAGATGAGTCTGTACAGCGAGACGGACAGCGGGTACGGCTCCTACACACCGTGCCAGCTCAAGAGTCCAAACGGGGTGCGGGTGTTCCCGCCTGCCAACCACCACCGACACTGCTCCCTCACCTGCCCGCTGTGTCACAGGAGCGTCTCCCTGGACGAGCGGGGGCTCCGGGGTTTCCCTCGGAACCGGCTGCTGGAGGCCATAGTGACGCGGTACCAGCAGAACCGCGCCGCCTCCGCCGCAGCCGCCTCCTCCTCCTCCTCGGTGAAGTGCCAGCTGTGCGACCGCAACCCGGTGGACGCGGCGGTGATGTGCGAGCAGTGCGATGTTTTCTACTGTAACGCCTGCCAGCAGCGGTGCCACCCGTCCCGCGGTCCGCTCGCCAAGCACCGCCTGGTGCCGCCGCGGAACCAAGCGGCAGGAGGCGGTGCGGCGAGCGGAGGTGGGGGCGGCGGTCAGCAGCCGCCCGCCACCGCGCGGAAACCCGCGACCTGCCTGGATCACGAAGCGGAAAACTTCAGCATGTACTGCTACAGCTGCAAGGCTCCGGTGTGCATGAAGTGTCTGGAGGAGGGGAAACACAACAAACACGACGTCAAACCGCTGGCTGTGATGTGGAAACAACACAAGGTGAGCGAACACACACATACACACACACACACACACACACACACACACACACACACACACACACACACACACACACACACACACACACACACACACACACACACACACAGATCCCTAAAGGCCTAAATCCCTTATAAATGCCTAGTAAGTATAGATGGTGACCAACAATTAGGCTACTATTGAATACTAAAGAACTGTAGGCTTGTACACACCATCTCTCTCTCCCTCGCCCCCCCCCCCCCCCCCCCTCTCACACACACACAGGCACACACACTGGACCATGCAGGCCTAAATGCTGTTTAAAGCTATAATTATATTGATAGTAAGTATAGATGGTGATCAACAATTAGGCTACTATTGAATCCTAACACACACACACACACACACACACACACACACACACACACACACACACACACACACACACAGGACACACACACTGAAAAGGCTTAAACCCACGTTTATGAGACATCCAGGCTTTCAATAGCTTCTATCAATCACAGCTTTTTAGTCATTTTAAGCTGTTGTCACATCAGTAACAGTAATGTGTATTAGTCACTAGCCATTAACCTACAAATCCTCCCTCCTCATCCTCATTATATGCATCCTGTAGTCATATTTGCCTCGGTTATTTAAAATGTGTCATGTTTCTAGTGATTTTACCATAAAGGTAGAGGATGCTAAGGTTGAAATGTCACTATATAGGTAAAAAAAACCTTTTTAATCCTGTGTTGAGTTTGGGGCTATCTCGTAAATTAGAGTGCCCTGACTGATTCACACTTGATAAAATAATTACTGTAGGCGTAAAAGCCTCAGTGTGTATGCGTGTGTGTATTTGTGAGTGCAACATGAGTCATCTCTTGAATAGGTCACACACAGTTGCGTTGCTGTTTCATGTATTACTGGCCCACATCTTTGTATGTGTGATGTGAGTAGTGATGGTGGTGTAGGAGGAGGAGGAGGAGGAGGATGAGGAGTACCTCAGGCTGGATCAGGATCAGGAGCACAAATTAAATCAAAGCTTTTATCAAGTTTGAACAAATATGGTTTGGAAATGTTTAAAGAGCATATATGTGTATTAACAGTGGTGGATTTAAATACAATTTTGAGGAACTTCACTTGGGTATTTCCATTTTATGTTACTTTACAGTTCAGAGAGAAATATTGTGCTTTTTACTCCGATTTAAATTTCCAACAGTATATAAAGTTGTTGACATTAGCTGTATCCTGATAACATTTAAGGCTGCTCTCGAGTTGATGAATCAACAGTAAGATTCTAGTGATATACTGTATACACAACAAATATAAAAGTGGTATTTGATTGGTTTAAAATAGGGATGTTAATGATTAATCGATTAATCGCCATCAAGAATTTAACCGATATATGTATAAAATGTATCAGTCGACAATCAGAGATGAGCACAAATACAACTTCAAAAAGTGTCTTCTATTAAAATACGAGTAATTTGTCATTTGTTGGACCAATTGTCATTATTTTGTTTTATTAAGTCTGTCAATCAAATAACTTGGTGATTACTTTATCTGTTCCTCCAGCTCCTAATGTAGCCAACTCTGATTTAACATTGAACACAGATCTTATCAGGGTTAAAACAATGTTCTACTGGAAGAAACGTCCAATATATTTGACATATTATTAATGATTAACCGATTATCCATTGTTAAGGAATCCGACTATTGATTAAAGAAATTCTTAAAATTTGTGTCCCTAGTTTAAAAGGGTCATTTTTCCATGACTGGAGAAATCCCTGAAATATTCTACTATACAGATGATCAACCATGAATTGGAATGGCTGTTTGAGACTGAGGTTTACTAACTTTGCCCCACAAACTTGAAAAAGAAGCCGACATGAACATTAACAGACTAACTATTCACATTGGTTGCACTGTTGCACTGGTGCACCAGCACATAATGTAGCTGCACCCAATAACACATATTCATTTAATTTCTTAACACATTATATAAATGATAGTAAACAGGAATAAAGGTGCAAATACACATGTTTTTCTTCATTTAAATGGCATATGACAAGATATTTCAATAACCTCAATTGTTAAAAAAATACTGCTACATTTCAGGCGCACCAGTGCGACACAACAAAGATGTTTAGTCATACTTGACAGATTTTTGGGCACATGTGGGACCCAAATAGTCTCACCCTAGAGCCCTGATTAATTCCTTAGTTTGTATTTATTCCAATTTCTCCAAAATCATACAGAAGACTGATATATCCGTTTGCTGATATGTTTGACCGATATTGGCCTATCGCAGATATATTGGTAACAATGTCATTGTCCGATGTGCCATTATGAAAACGTTTTACATTATAATTCAGAAAAAGATGCTTGGGGCTATTGATGTATTGATACTAAAATGTTTGACTTTTTTACGATTATCAGTCGGGCTCTTATTAAACAAAGGTTCAAGAATTTTATTGAAGGAGGTCTGAAAATCTGGTTGCAAACACTCTTCACATTGGTGTTATTTGAAAACATACATACAACACTCTGGATCTGGCTTCTGTGAATTTGGAGCAGTTGCATTCATGACACCAAAATAAAGAAAATCATTCATTTACTGTTCAGTCATCTGGGACAACATTTGGCTCCAACCTGCACCTTGCTTTTCCATCCAACCTCATCTCTTCTTGTCTCTCGCCCTCCCTCTGCCAAAAAAATCACCCGCCTACTTCATTAAAGGATGATTAAATTGATTTATGGTTGTATTCATTTTTTAATGACTCTTTCATTAATTTAAAAGTCCGCTTCAGTGTTGGGGTCAGCTCAAGTTTACTCCTCTCAGGTTACAGTCGAGCTGCCATGGCAGTTAAAAATTAAAAAATGGAGGTTGCCCAATTTTTTTTACATCATTTTTTTATTCTGCAAAAATACGGGATTTTATAGCACAAGGGGTGATTTAATATGTGTAGCATTTTAACAGTGTTTTAACATTATAATTAACATATTAATTATAAGATTATGGTGCAAAAAAGACCCCAAGGGCAGGAAGCAAGAGGGTTTAAAGCCAAATTAATAATACTATTAATAGTCATACAACAGCCATACAAGCCCATTATTTAATCAGAACACTTCCTGTGTTTAAGGCAGCATTTTACAAGGCCATCACCATCATGATGGTCACACCAGACTTCCTAAGTGTAAATTAAAAGCCATTTTTGTCTCTTGCTAAGTGGGTCACTGGAACTAATCTCTCTGTCTGTCTCTTGTTTTTTGTGTGATTGGACGCCTCCAGTCTCTCCATTCATCATTAATCTGTCACATGGTTTCAGCCTCTCACTTCAGCTTCCTTCAGACTCATCATTCACCTTCTCTACATGTCTGCATCTCTTTACCTCTCTGTCTCTTATTTACACTCTCTCCTCCCCCCTCGTTTTACCCCCTCTCCTCTTGCCCTTCCTCCATCTCTCCCTGTCCCATAAATGGACCGTGAAAATCCCATCAGAGTACAGGAGTGAGAGGGCGTTGATAAGTAATGAGCAGCGTATGAATAAGAGATGGCTGCCACTTAGTTAATATGGTGTCCTTCATGTAGAGGGAGATCGATGACTGGCTGTCTTCCTCTCGCTCGGTCTGCACTCGAACAGGCTCTGAGCGTCATGTGCGTCTTTGAAATGACTGTTGAGTTTTTGAAGTGTCACTCTTTGAAGTCAGTACTGCAGAGGTGGTTTTTATTATGGTGGGTAGCGCTCACTTCCTGTTTTGTTCACCCTGTTTTTGTCAGTGTCCTTTATGTCTTTCAGTCTGATCACCAGAATAAAATGGCTTCTGGTGTACATTTGTACATTTGTGCAAACCACGGATATGTTAAATTTCTACTTTTCCTGTGTATCATGTCAACATTTCTGCAGTATGTATGTATATGAGCTGACTTTCTTATCGGGAGGAGGAGGCAATGATGGTGGAAGGTCCACCACTGTTTGCTTCCTGTTCAACCAGTAATCGGTACTTTAACCAGCCGTGTTCACAGCAACAGAACTGGATATTTTTTAATTAAGACGGCTGCCGAGATTACTGTTCATGACATGGCTGCCAACTGAGAGACTACTGTTCATATCCCGTTCAATTAGTAATTTTAGTGACCCTCAGGACATTTTTCTGCCTGGTTTGAAGCAACAAAACTGGATATTTTCAATGAGATGTTACCAAGCGAGAGACCGCTTTTCTCTTCTTGTTTCAACCAGTAATTTTAGTGACCACTTGGACGTTTTTCAGAGTTTCTGGCAATGAATCAGGATAATTTTAACGGGATTGCTGCCAAGCAAGAGGCCACTGTTCACGAGATGGCTGCAAAGTGAGAGACCACTGTCCCATTTCAACCAGTAATTTTAGTGACCTTTGGGAAATTGTCCAGTCAGGTTTGTGACAACATAACTAGACATTTTTTAAATGAGACGGTTGCCAAGCGAGAGACTGCTGTTCACGTCCCGTTTCAACTGGTAGTTTTAGTGACCATCAGGACTAGCCAGGTTTGTGACAATGAAACTAGATAATTTCCACAAGACGGCTACCAAGCGAGAGATTTATCACCAAACCTAACTTCAGAAATGTTAAGTTTCAACATATCCGTGGTTTGCAGAAATGTACAATGTCCACATTTATTCAGGTGATTTTGTTGTTGTCTTCTGTCTGTTCAAAACAAAATGCTGCGTCTTCTTCCTGATACCACAAGGATTTTTCTCAGGACTAACAAGATATTGGGTGTTTTGTGATAGCTTTACTGAACAGGCTGAATCTTGGTTCCATTGTAGTCTGATTTCGATTATTTGTGCAGCCATAGTCTTGACTGTGCTTTTTAATCAATAATTCACCACCATTGGGGTTTGAAGACCATTCCAGGCCATGAAAAGGCACAAATGTTGTTCTGTAGATGTAAATAATATTCATTTATTTGCTGCTTATGCATTAATATACATGGTTTTGTACCAACTGAGGCATGGCAGCCGTGATTCAGCAAAGGATGTTTGTATTTAAGGTCTGTGTGTGTGTGTGTGTGTGTGTGTGTGTGTGTGTGTGTGTGTGTAACCTGGGGGTGTAGACTGTGAGTAACAATATGTCTCATGTGGTTTAAACAATCATTGATTGTCAATCAAATTCCTTGGGGAGTGGACGAGCTGAATGAGTGTAAGTGTAGCTAGTAAAATATGTATGATTAGTCATTTTTTCAGCATTTTGTGAATTTCTGAGTATGTGTTTGAATGTGTGTGTGTGTGTGTTTTATGCTTTACAAATCCGATATTAGAGAATTCGCAGAGAGATATCAAGGGAAGACGTTTGGCTCATCATTGTAGTTATTGTAAATCAAACATTAAGTACATCATGATGGAGCCCGGGGGTGACTATCCAGCCGCTACACATTCAGAGGGACTCTCTCACAGACACACATGCACACACACACACACATCTACACACACACACATTTGGAAGGCATACATATGCATAAGTGAAGCGGATGAACTTTTGCTGAGGGGATGCAGAGGAAGACACACTGATCCAGTTTCCTCAAATCAGTCAAGCAGAAAACACACTGTCTATTTAAAGCAGCTCACACACATACACACAAATGTACGTCCTTTGTGCATTTCAGTGTGTGTGTATATGTGTGACCTACCTCAGTCCAGTAAAGAGCAGCTAGCTCTGAGTTAAATATTAAAAACCACAAATGCAGAGTTGCCAGTTCTCGTGCTGAGTGTGTTTCAGTGTTTGCATCGTCATCATAAGATCATTTTAGATTTTAAATAGGACAGATTGGACTTTTATCACATTAACATTTGTGCTGAAGCATTTGTGACGGATAGCGGAGGAGCTGATAAGTAATGTTTTGTGTCAGTGAGAAAAAGGAAACTCTAGAATTAGTGTTTCTTGGAAAATGTTCTTAATAGCTCGGAAAACCCCCAAAGACAGCATCTTCTGTTGTTAGAGCTACAGCATATGTAAAGACAGTTAACTCACAGTCCTGCAGGGTGGGATGCTGGAAGGGATCTAATGTTCAACCATGTGATGCTTATTAACCTGCTATCTCCTATCTACCTCTTTCATATTATTTTTCTTATGAATATGAGGTAAACAGCTCCTTTACACTGATTTCATTTTGCATTCTTGGTGACTTTGATTTGATCACAGCTTTAAGTTTAAAGGATTGTTCCAGACATTAGATTTATTCTGTACATGACTAAATCACAACAGAAAACATGTTTAAGGAGAATTGTAATGCTGCCTGGATTCAGTTTAATATAAATGTTCTTAAAGGTGACACGTGAGAAGTAAAATGCTCACTGATGATGTATTTCCAACACATACTCATACCTAAACAACTAAATAGGTCCATCGCCAGCGTTCCCCAAACAACATATATAACAATATTACTGTTGAAGCTTATTAGCGACAGACTTAACAGTAACCATATTTGTCGTATGGTTGAAGTTGGTTAGGTTTAGGAAAACTTGGTTTTTGGCTTAAAATATAACGTCACTCATGTAAATTCAGCTACAAATGTACGATTTAGGAGAGGGGGTAACTTGAGATATGTTATTTATGCATGTTAGTGAGTCAAATGATCTCATTGTTGACTTTTGGTTGCATGCTGGACACGAACAGTGGCCTCCAGGATGAAAGTCCTTCGCTTGTTTATCCCAACTATCCACCCCAACCTCCTCCTTATGCAGACATGTTTGCCCTTTAAACTACTTCATCTGACTTCCTCCTTTGCTGCCATAATAATTACTACGGCCACTAGAGGTCACTGCTTAACAACAAATGTCATCAATATGGGTCCTAATAAGCTGCTTTTCCTGATGCGGACCGGCTATGCATTTTATTTGTTTTCTTACATTATTCACTTGGCATTTTAAAATTAGGTTAAGATTGTTACATTACCAGACAGATGGATTCCCAAGATCACGGTCATGTGATCTTGGGAATCCATCTTGCCTGCCTTCAAGCTATGTGCTTGTGGCTAAACACACAGATGTTGAACCAATCAGTGTCTGATGAGGAACTACTGGCAGCTACAGCTGTGGATTAGTTGTGACGACCAGAGAGATATCTTGCTGTTCGTTTGAAAAAAACAGTTGTGGCTCCTCAAGACGTTAGCATAGAGGCTGCTATAGCATCAGTTATATCAGAAGTGGAGAGCATATTTCATTGAAAGAAGATCAAACAAAGGCGATGAAGGCCTTTCTGGATAGAATGATGTTTTCACTTCTGTCTCTACCGGCTTGATTTGATTTACAATCAGGATCCATTGGTGGTAGAGCTCTCTTACTGCTGATCTGATTGGCTGAAGTAAGACCATGATAGACGGTGACAGAAAGATGATTCATCCAATAACCTGCCAAATATTTTTGGAAAGTTCCTGACCTGTAGGATTTGGGATATAAACCTTCGGTCTCCTGCGTCTAAATATCTGCTCTGCACACACACCATCCACCCTAACCACAATCCTCTGAAGTATTTGCACCACCTGCGTTGGATAAACACATTGCCACTGAACATCATCTTGGCAGCAATTATGTTTCCATCCAAAAATATTAGGCAAAAAGAAACCAGTGTATAAATGTTAATTTCTTGCCCTTTGTCTGCTCCAGTCTGTATCCCTCTAATGCTCCCTCCCTCATAAAGATCCTTCACATCCTCCTTCTGTAAATGAAAAATCCTTCTCTCTCGGCTCCAAACACCTTCAACTTGGCTGATCAAACAGTATGTAATTTAACACATCTGCCTCTCCTGTAATTGCATTTTCCCAGTAAGTGTAGGCTTGTATCTTTCTGTATGTGAGCAGATAAGCCTTGATCAAAATTGGCCCTTTTTCCCCAAGATATTAGCTTATCTCCTTCTTTGCCCTGGAGGCTCTTTCAGGTTTCTGTGTGGTACCTCAAACATTGGACCATTACTGGATGAGGGATGATGTGGGGTTTGTATACAGCACCAAAATTTAATGGCTCCCTTGGTATTCAGGAGGCTGTTTAGAAATTATGTCATGTCTCTCCCTACGCTTCCTTCTGTCACCTGATTTATCTTCATGTTCTGCTGGGACTTGTTCTCGAGTTTTCTGAACATTTTCAGTCGACCGTTGTTGTTGTTGTTGTTGTTGTCTGCTGGTTTTTACAGGGAAACAAAGCTGCTGCTGCTGCTGTTGTAGTCAGTTCTCTCTTTTCTAGAATAGAGTGTTCAGCCTCGCATACTGTTAGTCCCTCTTTTGCACCTCAGTCACCTGCTGAAAATCATTTTCGTCAAGATCATGTTCCATGGATTAGAAACCACTTCTTAATTTCCTCTAGGTAAGAAATAGCCCATGAAGTTGGTGAAACCTCTTATTATTTTTCAGATCAATAATGCCTTATTTTAAGTAGTTGTTTAGGTGATTTGGTAGATGAGAAATGGGGAGCTGCCTGCAATTTTGTTTGCAGATATATAAACACTTGCCTGTGCAGTAGTTAACTTGTTCGTCAGTTGCTGGTCCCAATCAAGTGGCAACCTCTGGGGCAGAAAAAATTAAGCCAATGCAGAAGTGTCAGAACTGCAGTTCCTCAATTAGCCACTTGAGTCAGTCCCCACAGCAGCCCATATTACGGTGATGAATTTTCTATATAATGTACTCGTTTGAATCATATTAAGGCTTACAGTCATATATGATTAAAGGCGTTGGCAGTGAATGATAGCTAGCCGCCTCCTTCAGCTTGACCAATGCTTCACCTCTTGAATGAGCCGAAAGTTAGGCTGAGTAGGACACAGTCAAGATGGTGACGGTCGGAGCCATAACTCTGAGTGTCACAATCAAGCCCCCAGGAAGAGCACCAGGCTTTAAAACCAGCTTTTGTAGTCACACAGTTAATTCACTTTATTTCCATTAAAGCTAGCCGGGCGCTAAACCGGAAGTTAGCTGCAGAAGATCTGGGTAATTTTATACCGGGGAAGTCAAACTTTTTTGGCTTCGGGTGCCACTGAGCAGCTTTCAGAGGACGAACGGGGCTCCGTCTCCAGCGCTGTATCAAGATTTTAATTGTTAAGTCCACGATCAAAATGGCTCATTTGGAGGCTGCATCCTTGTCCGACTCAATTGATTCTCATAATTTTTCCCAGACTTAAATCTTGCAGTGGAGGTTAAGCTCATAACTGTGCTATCATGCTAGTATTCCACTGTCCAATAAGTTCATATCAACTAATGCAGTCTCACATTGTTTTATAATTTATGTGCGCAATTTAATGTTAAGTGAAGCGTGTTAGTTCACAGAAATGTCAGCCAATAAAAATGGAGAGAGGAAAATACCATATAAGTATTTACTCAGCTTTGTGTGGCGTCACCAAGTGTGTGGTAGTGAGAGTAAAGAGAGAAATCCAGATGGTCAGTGGGTGTGTGGCTGATTTTAAGATTTATTCTGGTATAGTATATAACTGTTCTCAGCACAGTTGGTGTAGCAGGAAGGCTGGTTTGTATTAAGTCATGTTTATCCTGGGAAACGCAAAGACGCAGATTTGTGACACAATTCTGGCATCAATCATGAGGTCAGCAGACGAAGAATCAAGATGGAGAACTCACTGTGTCGTTTTTTTATTACTATCTTTAGATACAAATCCTTTACGTTCATTGGTGTCTTTAAAGTGTACCTCCGGTATACTATACACTGAAATCAGACTTTGTTTCCCCACTTTCTCTCATGTTACATCATTTAATATTGACAGCAAACATCTATTCTTGCTTGTTTCTCGTCTGTCGGGACTGACAAAACATTTTGACAAGCATGTTACGATCTACGCCGCCTGCCGCCTGTTTGTTGTTGTCTGTGATGTGGTTTGTTTCCGTTCATGACGCTTTCATGTGGATCTGAAATATTTATAGCGATACTGTGTGAAGTATGGAATATTCACCAGATCTTCAATACATATAGCCTGCATGCATTTGTGCATCGATCGACTTCACAGAATCACATTGTTTCAGGACATCACAGGGGAAAAACGTAGTATTTATGGGTTGCATGACAGAAGTGAATTTGCTCCTGCAGTTTGTGATATAAAACCAGAGTGGCAGCTTTTGGTCTCAGGTTAGAAAGCACATAAACATCAGCTGGTCAAATAATTGTCAAATGACTCGTACTTCAGTAGTAAACAAGCCCCTTTTTCTCTCTGTTATTTTATGCTAAAAAGTATAAAATATGAAACTCTTAGTCAGAAGAGGTTTTAATGATGACTTAAGACTGACTTTAAAGAAAAACCAGGTGACCTCGTGTCACGTCTTAGTATGACCACCGCAAAAAAACCTTGTGCTGATTTCAGCATTTCAGCGCCTCAGGCCGTATTACAGAGAAATTACAGTTTTATCGCAAAAATAGGAGCTTTCATCTCTCGGGGACGCTGTAACTGAGGTAATTTAGAGCGAGTGCTGAACTGTGCCGACCGGCCGTGCCTGACTAACCTCATTCCAGATGGCAGCTCGCCGACCATGTCAGGTCAGCCTCACTCGCCTGTTGTTACCTCAGGCCCAGGCACGCACACACAAATACGTCGGGCACTACTTGTGAGGACGTTCTGTTGATTCATGTCAGGGAACTACTGGGAACCTATGAAACATGAGGGCTTTTCACCTGGCTGAATAAATGTTTGTGTAAAACCTTATGTTAACCATGACCCAGTCTTAATTCCGTTTTGGACTTTTATTTATTTCAAGTCCTTATTCAGTGCAGCACATAACTGCATTTTGACATCAGTCAGTTCATCCTTATCCAGGTTCAGCTTTCTTTATTAAAATATCTTCTTTAACTGTTCCTACATAAATAATTCAAGAAGAAGGAAAGTAAGGTCGGCTGTCAGAGACACATGTAAAAGGAATTCACCATTTTTCCCTGAATGGTTAAAGGCTCTGTTTTAAAATAGAGCTCTCAAAGAATTCAAGCATTTACATTTAAGTTTTTGTCCAAAGCGATCTACAAATGAGGTACAATCCAGCAACAATGAGGGTTTTGCTTGGAGGGCTCATACCTCTAGCAAACATTTATAACATAAAATGTTATATCTCAGTGGCTCCTCAGACCTCTATGATCATGGCTGGATGTTAACAGTCAGCTGGTATGCCATGTTTTGATGAGAAGGCAGTATGTGTAGAATATAAAACAGGGTTGCTCTGACACTGATAGCAGTGTCAAAAATGTCTCTGATACTGCCTTAAATGCATTAAATCAGTATCAGCGAGCGCTCAAGTCTTTGCTCTGATGCGATAACACTTAATTTATTAGAAACAGGACCCTGCTAGTTCCCAGCAGCTTCCCATACACCTGTGTGCAACTAAAGAGATTTTCTTACAGGTATGGGAATCAGTATCAAGAAGGAAAACGTGGTAATGGTACATCTCTAAGAAAAAAGGTGATATCTCTGGTTCTGTTGCATTAATTTTGATAGTTTTTTTAAAACTGTCCATTGCGAGTCCAACAATGTTATAGAAGTTTGATACGCTTTTGACAAGATAGATGATGTGGAGTCTATTTTTAATTCTATCATTAACCCTAAAACCAGGTCTTAATCCTAAAATGAATTGTTAACCTTGTGGTGACCGAATTTTTGCCCCCACGTGGGAGCTCAGTCCCCTTAACATGACCGTGTTAACAAATTTCCTGTTCTTACAATGTCATGAGAATATAGCACACACACTAACACACTCACTCACGTGAACACACACACACACACACACACACACACACACACACACACACACACACACACACACACACCACGGCGCAGAGTGACTCAAGGCTGTGCTGCTGGACTGGTGCGTTGCATGTAGGTTAATGCACACTTTACTACACTTCCTCTCCTCTGGCTGCAGACACTCTGCAGAAAAGGCTGTGTGTAACTGTTGTTAGCCTAGTCTAGTGCCATGTGTGTGTGTGTGTGTGGTGTGTGTGTGTGAGAGAGTATTTGTGATCTATTTTTGGTAACAACATGAGTGCTGATGCCAGACCTCTAAGGAGAGTGTGGACATTCAATACTGGAACAATGAGCATCGTTACCATGGTTACCAGTGGCTGCTCATTCATTAGGAAACCCAATAAATTAAACAGCAGATTATATGCTTATAGATGAGTCTCGTGCGTGTGTGTGCCAGCCTCTATGTTAGCTTGTGTTACACTAACTGTAGAGTAACAGTGAAGGACACAGAACACAGAAACATGTACAATGTCCCAGTCCATAATAGATTTATCATCTCCAACAAACCTAATCTGCACTCGTTTTACGACAATTACGCCCTCGGCAGTATACCTACCCTCTGCATTTATTAATATGGAAGATGCCCTGATCAATTATTGATCAGAGGGGCTGTTCTTCTTTGCTCTGCAGCACTTTTGTTGCCTGGGCGCTCTCTCCCCAGAAGCTAACCCCCACGAGGAAGAATCAGGGTGATAAAACGATGCTTCCTCCTTCCTCCTGGAGCTCATTCAGGCAGCTCTGGCTGTATCCACTGATCCCTGTTACGGTTTATCGGAGACGACTCGGGAGGAATCCATTTCTCTGGAGAGGATGTGACAGTGTGTTGTGCTCTGGTCGGGTGGCAAACTGTGAAAGGGCTCATCATAGGAAGAAGACGTGGGAGTGTTTGAAGTTGCTTTTTCTGTCTCTGCAGGGACTTGCTTTTGATTTATAGATAAATAAAGGAACATGAAGGTGAACTTGAACGCCACATTTTACTGTGATGTATTAGTAGTGTTTTTTGGTTCATAATTAACAGGCAGTTAAAATGTTTATGAGCATGTAAAAGGTGCTGACTCATGGAGACGACTGAAGTGGACCAAAAGAAGTCTACATTAACTCTTTCTTTTTGCACAGCTGCACCGGACATCGTTGAGCACTGAACTGTATATGCTTTAAATATTGATGTTTCACGTATAGATGGTTAAAAAGCTTCCTGTAGCAGTTTTTAATAGTGTTGAGGCTTTCTGCTCTGCATGCAGAATAACTTCTGCTCCACATACATATTGGTTTTCTGTGAGCAACTCTTGCAAAACACAAAAGTCAATCTGTTTTTTTAGTCACTCTAGTGGCGCAGCTCTAGTTAAGACGATGTCGGTCAGAAGGTCGCCACTTTGGTCTACATCTATTGGATGGATTGTCATGACATGTGGTTCAGGAAATAATGGTGTCACAGCAACATTATAACATTAGCATTAGCTTATTATTTAGCTTATTAGCATTAGCTTATTAAAAGCTGATGTCCAAAGTGCAAATTCCAAAATGTAAGGAAACAAAAGGCAGGCAAAGGCAAAAACTAAAGAGAAATACAAAACTGAAGACAAACCGGAAGTAACCGGAGTAAATTAACATAGATGCTGTTGTGCTTAACTCAGTACACAAGCTTGTTATATTTATCTTTTCATAAATATCTGAAATTTTATGCCCTTGTGGTATTGAATATTGAATTTTTTCAAGATATTGTATTGAAGTTTGACAACACTGCATAAAAGGCCTGTGTCAGTCTTTATACTATGGTCTTTGCTTCCATCATTACCATGTGTGTGGATTCTTCATGCCAAGGCGAGGCAAAAACGTGACACTTACACGTTATCCTTCAGTGGATTGGCGTTTCTGTTGGATGGTTTGGAGTGATACTGGGCTGTAACATTATAACTACTTCACATCAGCATGCAACTTTGTCATTGTGAGCGTGTTAGCATGATGATGTGGATGATGCATTTAGCTCAAAGCACTGCTCTGCCTGACAGAGCAGCTAGCATGGCTGTAAACACAAGTCAGACAGAATGACACCAGCAAGAAAGGATATTCTTTACTAATCGGTGTATTTGTATCTAAATGACACATAGAAATGTACATATACATAGCTGTTACTCCTTAATCCCATCCCAGTCATATTTACATCATGTCTCTGAGAGCTAATTTCTTTGCTTTTGTTCTAATATCAAAACAGTGACTACAGACAATGTGACGAATCAGAATCTGGAAATATTTATTTATTTATTGTGGATCTGTTTTTCCTAACATGTAGGATTTTTTTCTTAAGCTCAGCTGGTAGATTCTTGTTTTGGTCAGGGTTAGGCTAAATGGCACTTATGTGGCATTGACACCATTCATTTGTTTGTATTGTGACTACTGAAGCTGTTGTGTAGCAGCTGTATTAGCCTTAAATGGCTGTGTAGCCGAGCAGCGGAGGATTGGGTGGCTGGGTGATGGTGGATGAGAGGATGAAGCGGAGGAAGGGGAGAGGAGATTGGTTTTGACCTCCACCAGATGTGAAACACTAATACTGTAACACAGCTGGCTGACTAGACTGAGGGAGGAGGGACTGATTAGTTCTGGTGGCTTCTAGTACAGCTATACACTGTGTACTACAGTCCTATATATTAGTTACATTTAACCATGTTTCCGTCAGTTTTTATAGCAATTGCAGCTTTGACGACACAAGCGTTCATGTGGTTGTTTGGTGAATTTTGATTAGACAAACACAGATGATTGTTGGGTGAGCCATGACTGTCTGTGTTTGTTTGACAATGTTTGGGGATGTTTGGTCAGATTCAACATGTTCAGTCTTTGTTTGTCTGTGTTTGATGAAGTTAAGTCAGTTTGCCATGCTCTCAAACATACAATTACACAGACAGCAAGCAAATAGTATGCGTATCCATAGCAACACACCTCGCACATGCCCAGTGTTAGTGGTGAACTCATTCATATTCCCTACAGACCCCAACACATGTCACGTCATCACGATTTTAATAGTTTTATGAAAATTGTGATGAAGATTGTCATTCACATTATGAATCACATCACAATATCTGTCAAAATAATCACAATAAGATTTTTTTTTTTACCAGACCATTCAGCTTTACACCTGATTGAGCTAGCCTAATTGGTACTTGCCAGAAACCTCAAAGTGACCATCAGTTGCTCCTATGGGGAGATGCAGTCCTTTAGTCTGTTAATAGTATTTTGACACCTTATGGTTGGTGTAAACTTTTCCAACAGCCTGTAGTTCTTCTTTGGGGTGACTCGAAAGAAGATTACAAAATCAGATCTGTCTTTACTTTCCAGCTCACAACAAAAATGAAATACCCCCTTGTGTTGTTTTTTTAATCACTGCTTGCTCCAGATTTTCTGACAATGTTTCTGATATTTCTTGTGCGTTATAGTCATCTTTTCACTTTAAACACAATAGTACAAGGCGTATTTAAATATTAAATCTTTTTTACACATGGGTATATTGATGTCTAAAACAGAGCTGTGAGTGTGCACCATGACGCACAGAGAGGAGACTGTGGAGGCAGCTGCATCATCTATATCAGGAAGTGGCTCTTGGCTGTAGCTGATCTCACCCTGCAATCTGCCGCTGATTCACTTTGGCTCTTCATGCGGTGTGTGCTTCATGTGTTTTAGAGCACCAGAGCAACATGTGAACCAAATGTGCTATTAATTTATGGTGCTAAATGGTTGGCTCTGTTGATTCTTTTGGCCGAAGTGGATTCAGTAGGCTGTTTCCGCCTATCACGAGAGAGGGAAGAAGTAGATGTGATTTGTCAGGACTAATTCTAGCTCCTACGAGAATATCAGAACCAATTCAAAAGCCCTCATGAGAAGAGAGGTGTTTATGGTGAATGAAAAAAGAGATTAAGGAGGACGTAAAGGCTTCTAAATGCAAATGAGAGGAAATAAGAGGGGAGGTGGGGAGGTACACGAGGGGGTTCAGCCCCTCCTCCATGTCTCCTGGGTATCATTTTGACAAGGTCAACAGCACCATCAACTACTCGCCAGCTGACAGCCAACACATAAGAGCTGCCTATTGTTCTACTGTGGGTCACAGTCACCCCCATCTCCTCTCCAAGATTACTCACCGCAGCTGTTCCTCTACAACATTAACAAAGTTTTGTGAAAGTGAACATTCAATTAAGAAAATAATCTTTTAGCTAATCCAATCAGAAAATGTCCCTGACTCAAAATGGACCATTGGACCATGCTATATGTATGAATATATTCATAGTTTACTCAAATTCATCAGTAATAAATCGGACCTCAGCCAGTACAAAACATAACCACAACTTAGTCCAGCAATGATCAACTGTCTCTGTGTCTTAGTGTCCACCTGTTGAACTTTAACCTGAGGTCTTGAGGCCAACAAAGCTGCCAAATTAGCGACCAGTGTTTGAGTCACACTACTAGATATTTGTAAGGACACATGGAGACATTTCCATCCATTTTTGTGCCGTCTAACCCAGGGTCTTTTTTAAAGAGACCTGCGGGCATTTCCAGGGGTTTCTGTTGCGACTGAAACTATTTTTTACGGGAAGTCAGACCATCTTCAGCCATAACTGGGCGACCAAAACAGGTATTTCAAGCCAAACCATGATGCTTTCAATAGAAAATTCAACACAAACAAAGAGAAAGTTGCAACATAAAAAAATGTTTTAACTTATATGTTGTTTGCAGAAAGGTACTTGGCTTATATTTATTCTGGCGATTGGGTTGGATAACAAGGAATGATCCAATTAAATATCAAATATTTTGCGAACATTTCCAGAACAGAAATCTGACTAAAATAAACACCTCAGTGTGTATTTTGGAACAATCCTCCACTACTCTAAAAGAAAACATGTAAAGGAGGCAAAATAGCCCAAAATCTCAAAATTGACCATTGCATGAAAAGAATAGTATTTGTGCCTGTACTGTAGTTTCTGGCCTTAAAAATAGCGCTAACACGTAAAAACTCATGTTAAAAATTACTCATTGTTCAAAGTCATCAATGAACAATGATTCACAAAAGTTCCTTCTCGGATGTTGGACAGGACTCAGACAAAAGAGAGGCTTGTTCCGT
The DNA here is from genome assembly GCF_040436345.1 of Pagrus major. NCBI lineage: Eukaryota > Metazoa > Chordata > Actinopteri > Spariformes > Sparidae > Pagrus > Pagrus major. Next base: position 12,039,008 of record NC_133236.1, read on the forward strand.
CTTTATAAATACATTTATTCACAAGTTCAGCTGTGTGAACATACATTTTGCCACAGGCTTTTACAATACTGTGAAACACAGAACAATAAATAGTCTCTATTGAACATCCAACCCACATCGATCAATCACAGGTCAGAGTAGATGGTCAACTTTTAAGAGAGCGATGCTGTTAACAGCACTTCAGTTGAATTCAATATGTATTTCATGTAGTGTTGTCAGTTTTGTGTAGGCTTACAGGCCGGCGTCTCTGCCTGTCTTTGACTGCAACTATCTTCAACAGCGCTACCAAAGAATAAAGAATTCAAACTTCAATTATTAAACTACTATTTAGTTAGTCTCATTCATGTTTTTTGCAACTCAACATAATGAGGAAATGATTGGTGAGCTTGGGATGCACAATATGGATTTTGACAACCTGAGAATGAGACCCAAGACAGTTTGTCTACATTACATAGTGTTGCTTTATTTGCCCACCTTAATGCATGCACACTGGTGTGCCTCGCCTTTCCTCTCTACCATCAACGTTATCTGCTTTCTTCATCAGCAGTAGGTATTTTATAAAGTCGCCCCAAAACACACACCTCATGTTGAGGATTTTGTCACCTGCGATTCCATGAAACCAACGACATCACAAAACTAGGTGCACTTACAGGTTTGTATAAAACAATGGCATTAGTACGCCTACATCAAATAGGAGAGGTCACATCACAGGAGTGTGATTACAGGAGGGATGTAATACCAGCGAGCGTCTCTCTCTCTGCAGAGCATGTGTGATGACAGTATACAGGAGGGGAAGAGCGAGGGCAGGTTTTCCACTAGTTAATCAATTGCGGAAAGCGTCGTTCTCTTGGACAGATACAAAAAAAAAAGTGTAAAATGCTAAAATGGTCACCAAATATACTTGGACGGCTGTTAATATACCTGGGTGGTCCACCCAAGTAAAAATATATATGTGGGAAACACTGGGTTTGCACTTCAGAGTGTCTGCAACCTTGCAGCATGTTATATCTCAACATATCTGCAACACGTTTACTGAGAATGTATCTTGTTTGTTTTCCTGGTTGTACTTGATTGTACCTACTGAAGAATGGTCTTATGGTTATATTTAGGCTCTCAAAGCACTTGGTTAGAGTTAGGAAAAGATTGTTTTCTTGGACATATCTACAGGAAGTCAACAGTGACTTGAGGAACAAGACAAAAGTTTTACTTTTTCAATAATTAACCAAAATCATGATCCTTTTACCAAAGAGTTGCCTCAACCCAATTCCAGGAGGTGATCCTTGGTTTCCAGTATATGCTTGTGTGTAGAAGAATGTGACACTTTGTGGAGTGGAATAGGGGTTGTTATTGTAGTGGTGTGTTGTAGTCTGCACTACCAGAATAGACAGACTAGTTTACATTCTGCAATGTCTCTGCTGAATATTTGATTTATTACCCTCTTTAAACCTGTAACCTCACATCCTTTATTGGTGCAGAGTAAAGGCTAATGTGATCGTATCTTAAGACATCTATCATCCTTTTTTACTAAACATTGAATTTAGCTTTTGTAATTGTTGCATGTGGTCAGTTTCCATTTACCAAAGATTCTGGAGGTTCAAACTCTCACCCTGCTCTCCACTTAGCCGTTGTTTCAGCATCAGAAGCACTTAAACCTCCTGAACCAGTTTGCTTCCTCCTCCCTTGCATCCTGATATTTGTTGAGCTCAAACCTATCAGTGCACTAACACAGCTGTGCCTCCATGAATGTCACTGCTCTCTCTGAATGTCACAGACTGCATAAATGGTCCTCCAATGCTCCTATAATAAGATAATGAGATAATAGCACTCGTCCCTGAGAGCAAAGCTGAGGGTGCTGACAGCAGGAAAAGAAAAATGACACTCCTGTTTGGAGGAGTAATAAAGGATGAAAAAGGTCAAGGGGAGGAGAACAAAAGAAACAAAAGGAGGGAGGAAATTGGAATTCTGGATGTACATTTCTGCTCTGCAGGTGCGTTGATCTTCGCTCTGATGAATTTCTCATCATTTCTTGTTATTTTTCACTTTCAATTTCCCTTCCTCTACATGATTTTTCATGTTTCCGTGTTTCTTTTTTGTTACAAGTCTCTTCGATGGCTCGCTGGTTCTCTTCCTGCAGGGCAGACTTGTCACATTTCAACACAGTTATACGCAGTTTTACTGGGATCTACTGTACGTTGATGCATCGTGACTGTGGCCAAATTTAGACCTGGATACTGTGGTGGTGACTGTGTCCAGGCCTGGTATGAAGAGGGGTCTTATGAACACATATTTTAAACCTTTAAAAACTGATTCTTGCAAAACCCCCTTGGATCTCTGTTCTGGTTTTGACAGCAATTTATATATGAAATCAGAATGTTATTTTTTAATAATATAATAATAAAAGAAATTATGATGAATTTTGCTACTTGACCCCTTAATCTGTGTTACCAAAAGAAAGACTAAGGCAACAACAACAAACCATTAGTTAATCAAAAAGGTATTTTCATAGCTTTGCAATAAATAAAAAAGCTTTTTGATGTTTACAACTTTGAGATAAGTGCTGTAATCTGTCTAAACAGCTGCTCAATTACAGCTAATTAATTAGACCACATGCCGGGCTTAAGCTGAATATCTCCAAAGTAATGTTATTGTTATGTGTCTCACAATAGTTCATATTTCCATGGCGGAAATCTTCAGCAGCACATGGTATTGTCATGTAAACAGCTAAGAATCACAAAAGAATACAGCAAATGTTGAGTATGAACTTCTTTACATGTTTGCTAATGTGAATCAGGAGCGTATAAGCATAATTTCGAGGAAACCTGTGTATACAGATTTAGATGTTCGTATGTCGCAGGAGACAGTTGTCTCCATCTGTTTCTGTTTTTGTATCGTGTTTACTGTTGTAACAATGTTTTATGCTCGTCAGACGTGTGCAGTCAGAGTAGTAGGAACATAAGTGACCCAAATGTAGACGCCAGGGGCAGAGCTAGTGCAGTTCAGTGATTTTATTTAGACAAAAAGGTACAAAAGCTTACAGGATGGTGAGGCAGACAAGAGTCAAAACCAGGAAAACAGTCCAAACAGGCAAAAAAATCTGACAGGGAGCAGGCAAGAATCTAAAATCAGCCGTTCAAGGAAAAATAAGCAAATATCCAAAACCACCAGAGGCCTCATTTATAAAACAGACAATCAATTTTGATTGATATTTGATCTTAAACCTTACATTGAAGTGGAAATTATATTACCCGTAAGCAAAGTCAAAACTTAACATAGGTGTTTTTCCTACTGGGTGTATGAACAATGTGCAGTGGTGACACACTCCTAAGTTGTGTGTTTGGCTTTGTTTGTCAGTCCACTACTGAGTCTACTGAATAATACATGTTGTCTGGCTTTGGTCTACTCTCATCTTCCAAAAATTGTGCTGCATTATATAAGGTGATTTATATATATATAAGGCAGTTTAAGATGATTTGATATTTAAAGATTACAGGTACATAAGTTAAGAATGGGATTCTTAGAACCTGTTCAAGCTAGGGTTTAATTTGTCAAATAAAGCAGTCAAAAAAGACTTATTTAGAAGCGCTCCTACTCGGGCATCACGTGACAGCCTCTTCTGCTACCACGGTGCTGATACCAGGGACTGTGACCTGTACTCTCCCCAGTAAACATACCACCCTCTTCGGTAGCCCTTGGAGAACAAAACACAAGGCTGGAAAGCTTGACACCGGGTGTAAAGACGAACTGACACTGAAAGAGTAGAACAAAGAGACTAAATACACAAGGGAGGGAAGGGTAATGAGGGCAGGTGAAGCTAATCAGAGCGGGATAGGCAATCACACAGGTGGGAGACTCACAAGGGCAGGAAGTGAAAAAAACTGAAACAAAGGAAGATCATCAAAATATCAAAATATAATGGGAAACAATGAATGAATGACATGAGACAAACAAACAAAAAAAAAAAAACATAACCTAAGTAGCAGTGCAGAATTTGACAATGCTGCCTCTATGGCCAGGTCTTTTTGGACAAGAGACTGTGACCACTGACAAAATCCCCTCACAGCCTGCCGTCCACACAATGGATGGGATAGACTCCAACTCACCAATACTCTGTAGCAAATTAACTAGTAGGTTAAGAAAATCAATGAATTAATTAAAGAGTCAACTATTGTAAATGAGGGAGGCAGAGGTCAGGCAGGTGGGAGGATGTAGCTCAGAACTTTGACCTGATGAGCAGAGCTGCCGTCAAATGAATAAAGAACCAGACTGAACAAATCGGAGGGGAGGGGATGATGTGCCAGGATGGCGCTCGTATGGCACATCCGTCATCCCCTTGTTAGCATCTTGGCATGCAAACACTAACAAACACAGACACACACACACACACAGGCCAGACAGCTTGCTGGGCCAGATGGCCTCTTGGTGAGGAGCAGCGAGAAGCTCCACAGAAGGGTTGGTTTGATTCATGAACCATGACCTCCAATCGTCCCTCCTCCTGACTCCGGACAGCACGTGCACACAAGAGGGATGGACAGGGATAAGATCAGTGTGTGTGTATGTGTGTGTGGTGTGGGGGTGGAGTGGTTATTTTGGAGATGTGGAGAGGGGATTATGCATACAGTGCACTGACTGACTGACTGTTTATGTGGTGGGAGATTTAGTTTTATATCCAACAGTGGGAATAGTGAAAGTGAAGAAATGTATAATGATCAATACTCTGCAAGATGATTTTCTTAAGGTTTATTGATCATTTGTATATTTTCTACATTTTTCTTTATTATTCACAGAATCCTGTTTTTTTAAATTACTCTGATATATAATCAAAAAATGTCTTATTGACAGGAGATTGTTAACGAAAGTATTCAGTTTTTTACTCTTAAAATTTAAACAATCATGAATTTAAAAAAACATACAATAGTTCAATAGATGTGTGTAGAAAAGGAAGTAAACCAAAGGGCTTATGTAAATATTATACATTATATTAATTCTGACTGCTGCCTAACATTAAATGATTACCTAGAGCGATAAACAAATGATTATCGGTCTTTTTTAAGCACTTTTTTGCAGTTGTAAGACAGATGATTTGTTGATGTTTCCTATAATATGATGCATGTGGATGTGTTTATGTTTATCCTCTTAAGATTTTCAGATCTAGTAGATTTATTCAGTGTAGAATCTAAAGAATATGATGATCACGCCATGATTCTGATCTTTGTTCCATGCAGCAAATACAGCTGTTATTTATGATATCTAGTAACAAAAAGGGAGGGACACCCACTTGATATTATCGCCTTCTGGCTGTGTGTGCGTGTGTGTGTGTGTGTGTGTGTGTGTGTGTGTGTGTGTGTGTGTGTTCAGAGAAAGAGGAGCAGGTGGGGAATGTGGGTGTGGCGACAGTGGAGCAGATTCATCACAGCTTGGCATGTGTTTAACAGTGTGCATTTCCTTTCTTTGTCCTGTCTACCAGTGACTGATGCACACACACACACACACACACACACACACACACACACACACACACACACACACACACATGCACACACACACACACGCACGCACACACACACTTTTCTGACCCATCATGCTGCTCAGTGCCCTAAAGTTAGGTCTCCATGTCCTGTGTCTTATTAACCCTCCACTCGCCAACAACGACACCATCGTCATGATGTTTCACTGTGGACATCATCATGTACCTAATTGGTAGACATTGCCCAACCGTAATTTCTAAAAGATACTTTTTAAACAAAGGAGGTCTTTCAGCCAACACCACAAAGTAAAACGTTACCATTGTCATGAAAATCATCATTTATAAAAAACTTCATCAGGTTTAAAAATGTAAGAACCTGATGACTAAACATCAGGTGTTGTCCGAGCTGCTCTATTTATTTTTGTTGAAGGATTTTCTGTTTGAAGCTTGTTGGACTCTGAAGGCTTAAATTAGGTCCGTAAATATGCAGAGAAGGAGCAGGACTGCAGAGGTTCAACATGTTAATTAACTCATGTTTATAGTTTTCACAGCTACAGTATTTTATCTGCGCTAACAGCTGCAGGACCGGGATGTGCTGCACATTAGCTTCCTGTTCACTGTCATCTTCTGTTAAGCTGCTGCTCATCTTTCAACATGCAAATTATTTCTTTAGTATAAATAAATGAATACGATAAGCTTCATTTTTAAATTATTTTGTGCTTTTTAAGAGGTCCTAGGTGTTAATGAAGGAGTCGGAAATCCACTGAGAGCTTACAGCCCGCACGTTGTGTCTGGAAATTAACTGGAGACCAATAACATGAGATTATTCAGTCAAACAAATTAAAGGTTGGTCATCATTTTTGCTCCCTGACTTCACTTTTACAAGCATCAAATCAGCAGACAGAAGATGCAAACAGCTGTTGATAGTGATATAGAGGATATTTTAACATCATAAATATACATCGCCCGTAGCTATTCTATGGAAATTAGGTAGAAAATTGGAGGAAGCGCTCCAATAAATAGAGACAATTAATGAGGATCACAGAGTGACAAACGCATTAGCCTCAGTACGGAGATCTAAGCCCTCACTGTTTGGCTCATAATGAAGATGATATATATATATTTTACATTGAGGTGACATGCTTTTTTTGCTAATAGTAAACATTAAATTATTTTAAGGTATTTTTCCTGTGTTAATCCGATGTTTACATAATCCTAATTTAGATATTATAGATGTGGGAGAACTAAATGTAAGATTTGTTTTTTATTTATTTATTCTGTCTTGTTTGTTTAAATCTGCCATTGATTTTCATTTATATCACATACATAATAACAGAATATGCAAGAGAGGCCAAAAGCCAGTTTTGATTCAAAAATCAAATACAAATATACAACTTATTACATTTTTGGACACATATTTAGCTTCCAAACATAATATCATTTTTGTAGAACTTAAAGTAATATGAACCTAAATAATCATTAGAAAATAAACAAATAGCTCAAAGAAAATAGCTAAAAGTAAGTCTTGAAGTGAAGGAGCAACAAGTGACACTGTTTTCAAACTCAAGCATGGATTTTCTGGACTCTAATCTAGATTATAAAGTCAGTCCCTATTATTAAAACAATACAGAGCCTTTCCCTTTTTCAGGGTCAGACGTAATCTGAGCATACAAGGAGAATGGTCCATTGGGTTAAATGATTACATAACCGACCAGCGCCTTAGCCTCAGAGCCTCAGCGCTTCACTGGTTGTACTGGTCTATCCTAGAAGGAGAGGAGCCTCAACCATACAGTAATGTGATCATGCCCAATGATGTTATTGGTTAATTTCTTTTTATCTGTGTGTCTCTGCAGTGCGCACTCTCCCAGGCCCTGAACGGTGTCTCCGACAAAGCTAAAGATGCCAAGGAGTTCCTGGTTCAACTGAAGAACATGCTTCAGCAGATACAGGTAAAGGCACACCTGTGAAAACACCTGTACACTTAATTCTTTGTGAAATATACTGTTTACACACATCTTAATCCCATCGGTAGCTACATGTACAGTTGTAGATTAAAACATGTCACCATTGTTTTCAATTTGATATGATGAACTGTTTATGTAATCACATCCTCAATGACCAATCCTGTGTGTACTGAGAGGAATTTATGGTAGAAGATGCAGATACCAGAATGTTTCCCAGAATGCAATGCAACTACAACATAAAACTGATGGATGTGGTCTATCATAAAACTAAAGATTATCCGGCTTTGGCAGACATCTGTTTTTTTCAGGATACTGAAGCACAAAAGTTGACTGAAAACTCGATGGATTTTGTATAATACTTTAACCCAATAAAATTACACTTAGCTGTGACCCAGTTCCAAACTACAGAGTCATTCTAAGCAGGTTTTGATTCTGTAGTGTGCAACGATGGAAGAAGCACTCAGGTCTTTAACTCAAGTAAAAGTAGACATAAGATAGTCGAGTACAAGTTGAAGTCTGTCATTTAAGATTTCAATTAAAGTGGAACATCTACCTCCCTCGAGAATTTCTAAGGGGTATTATTGTTTCCGCTGCTGTTACAAAGACTATTGGGTAGACCAATTATCGGTATCTGAGATCTGTCAGATTGCTGATAAAATAAACTAATTTAAAAATGTGCTACTTTGGCTCTGATTCAACGTCCTCTGACACATTGTCCCACCATCTGATTGGTAACACGTAACAATAAATAGCCTATAAACACTGAATAATCTGAATCTGCAAAGTAACTAGTAATTAAATGTATCAAATAAATGTAGTGGAGAGGAAGCAATGTGGCATCTTTATTATAGAAAGTTACATAATCACATAATGTCATATTATTGGAATATTATTACTGATGCTTTAATCTATTAGCACTTTATATAGAGTTCGATAGTATGATATTTAATAAATTAATAATATGTTTGAGAGAGAAACTTCTCTCTGTTTGTAAAATCTGAATCTGTGTGACTCCAGCTGTCAGATAAATTTGATGTAAAGTAAACAGTAACATTAACAGTGCAATGTTGAGTAACATTAAGTTGAAATACTTAAGTTAAGTTAAAGCACCTTGCAATTTTAGATTACAGTACAGTACTTCAGTAAATGCACTTATGTTACTTCCTACCACTGTAGACAGAAGAGGCACCGCTCACAGCTGGAACAGACAGACTGCGTAGTATAGTTATATAAAGTATATAGTTTGTATGCCGATGTTTAGCGACACACCTCTTGATTTTTCTCAGACCAGAGGCGTCTTTTCTGAAAGTGGTTGTTTTAAAACTTGCAGCCAATCACGTGGCTGCCTCAGGATTCCTCTGGTCTCAGGATCTCCATGAAGGTCTGGCTGTGTAAGATTGTTCCAGAGCCTATATCCATGTCTGATCAGGTCCCTCCACGTGTAGAGGTCTTTACATAATTTTATATCAGCACTCTTGTTTTTCCAGACTAAATAGATTTAGCTGTGGGGGACCGGCTGGTAATGGGCTATGAGCTCCAAATAAATCAGTCACAGACAAACATTTGGACTCCTCAGACTGCAGCAGGGCGGTAAATCCACTGACTCGCTAACCTAAAACAAACCATATCAGCCAAAAGTGTGGAGTGTGCGTATATATCTGTGTGTGTGAGTGTGTGTGTGTTTTGCCTGTGGACAGCATCGCAGTGCAGCTGATCTCTGCCGCAGCATCTGCCAGTCATGCACACACTCTTGCACACACATACACAGACTGCCTGCACTGGCACTATGAGCAGGCATTAAGAGTCTTATTGCAAAATGAAGAGGATTGCATTTAAGTAAAAAAAAAAAAGAAAAAAGAAAAACCTACTCTTTGCACTACTTTGCTCTGTCTGAGAGCCAGAGAGCACAGAGAGAGAGAGATGGATCTGATAAAGAGAGAGAAAAAGTGTGGGAGTGAGGAAATAAAATCTCCAGCTCTCATCCTCTTTTAAATCTAAAGTGTGTAACTCGGCAGAGGAAGCTTGATTGGAAATCACTTTTAACTAGGATCTCATCTCCTCATCATGTGGGCTCTAAGCAGAGATGAAATACTCCCGTGGATCCTTCATTTACAGCCAATTACTGTAGTTTCTGCCAACAGACCTACAGTAGCAACAAGCCCTCCGAATGAATTAACAGTTTCAAATAGGAAATAAAAAGGGGGGTCTCCTATGTTGAAGTCCAATGTTTTTAAATATATCCATCCACCAAAACCTCCTCCCTTGCAGACTTTGAGGCTTTTCACATTTGGTTTTAATATCCATCCTGGGTGATCTGATCACAAGTGGACAGCTTCAAGCCCGTCAATTTACACTTGGCATTAAAGTCGTCTCGACACGCGTCTCAAGTGACCACTTGTGATCAGATCTCCCCTCGCTCTATATGCAAATATACACCTACATCACTGGAACAAACAGATATGTTTTTTTACAGAAAGAAAGAAATATTTTCGTGCATTACATTTGCTGAAGTCTGAGTCTGGTGACTTTCTCCACAGACAACAAAAAAGTAGCCTACATTAGTTACTGTTCACTGTATTTGTAGAATGTGATGTATTTAGCATCATTATATTATTTCCTTTAATGAATTTGGTGTAACTGGTAAAATCTCTTGAAACGGTTTTAAAACAGCTGTTGGGAGGTTCGATGCACTGAGACACAGAGGCAGACAGGCTGTTACAGCGATGCCCTGACAGACTGTTTGTATTGTATTTAATGGCCAATTTACAAGAAGGCACCACTGATTTCAGAATTTGCTGTCCCAAGTTTGTCAATTGTCCCCTCATGCAACAACTCTTAAAATCGCGCAATTTGTAAGGGAGTCTGGGATATTGCCGTTACTAGTTCAATGGTGAGTTGAAACAGACGTATGCTGCGAATACTGGCAGGTTAAGTGAACAGTGAACCACATGGAAATCAAAGATGTTACATATTATATGTTTAGATTTATTCCCTAAAAAAGAAAAAGAAAAACATTTGAAAACATCTCATGAAATGTGAGCAGACAAATGATTTCGAATCAAAATCATCAAAATCAGGGTTTTTCTTTATGTCTTCCTGTGACTTTTCCCAATAAAAGGCCCAGATTCTCCAATGTAGACAACAAACTACTGAATTTAAGCAACTTTAATTATATTATATTTGTCAATGTGCTTATGTTTACTGTACTTGATGATGTATGATATGGATGTATGTCTTGAGGGAAAGAGGCAGGTGTACAAACAGATGGTGAATATGATGTATGATTTGTTTTTGTCTGCAGTCTGTTGAACACTGGGTGTTAAATTAACAAACACAAAGCAGCTCTGTGCTGCTAAATGAAGCAAAATACACCAACAGATGTATTTTAGTCACCATTATGAAAATGAGGAAGTATTCCGATCCTTTATTTACTTATAAGTACTAATACCACACTGTGAAAATACTCCATGTCAGTCTCTGCATTAAAAAAATGTTTGTAAGTTTGGAGGTATAATACGAACAATGTACTTTGTATTAAAAGTAGACAATTGCCCAGAGCCCAAAGTGACACCTTTACAATCAATTCTTGTTTTTTCCAACCTACAGTCCAAACCTCAAAATTATTAAAATAATTAAAAGGAAAATCAGCAAGCAGGACAAGCTGAAACTGTAGCTGCCAATTACTTTTCAGACAATCAGTTATTTTTCATTGTTAGTTTAGGCTGTACATTTTTTTCATGTCTTGTGATGTTTTTGTGATCTGATTGTGTGTTTGTGTTGTGCTGTTTCAGGAGAACGGTGTGGAGTTTGAAGCTTGCCTCGTGGCTCAGTGTGACTCTCTGATCGAGGCGCTCACCAGACAGAAAGCCAAACTGCTCACCAAAGTCACCAAGGAGAAGGAGTACAAGCTAAAGGTGAGACTGACTGATCTCTTAACTGCACTATTTATCAGCATGGACCCTGTTTTTCCCATGTTTGTGTGTTAAATTAACTAATGGGGGCAACAACACAAATTGGTCCATACTGTACAAGACTGTCTGCAGCCACATGGCAGGCTGCAATGTAATCCCTCTGGGGGTTTGCACAAAAGTATGTCCACTTTAAGTGCTTGTTTTTGCCAGGACAGGCTCAGATTGTTATGTTAAGTGTCTGGCAACATTACAGAAAGGATCCCTGAAGTAATACACTTTTTTGTTGAAGAGTAGCATCCTTTTTGTTTAACCAGGTCACTCTGTTCAAAACTCCATTGACAGAAACAGTAATTTTGCCAAGCAGATCATTTTAAAGAAAACTTCATTCAAACTAAATATGCTCTGCAAAACCATCTTGGTCCCCATTTCCACCGTTCCAACTATCACCAACTCTAGTTTGGTTGAAATAAACTCTTGATTCACTGAGTTAGATGTGAAATTATCGGAAGAGGAGCTGGAGGGAGGGTTAACTCTTGTCAATTCAAAAAAGTGAGAACAGCACAGACAAAACCCAAATACAAAAATCTCTCTCAGCAACTTCTGTTTTATAGTGAAAAGCAGATCAAAAAAATATATTTTCAGTCTTTTAATACCTGAAAAGGTCTCAGCCCCTGAACTTATAATTTTCTATCACTTTTTTACTGTCCTTTGTAAATCCACCACTGGGGTTTTCCTAAGTCACATGGACGCCTGCCTGGCCTCAACGTGCCCACCGACCGACTGACCGTCTGGCTGATGGAGGAGGGGTGGGGGGCATTTGGACGGAAGCCCCAAGGACAGCTGTTGTCATTATCTGCAGGCTGGGGATTGAGATGTAGCCAGAGGGCAACGAGCTGGAGGCTGCGACGGAGGTGGAACAACGGAAGAATAGCGGCTTGTAGATGGCTGATAAACTAGAACGCGCTTTGACATGAATAAATATTCAGGACGCTGTTTATCTCTAACAGATGAAATTACAGGCTCCTTTTCATGTGGAGACAAAAGAAAAAAGACAAGCAAAGGCTTAAATGCTTCGGCTCCAAACCTAAATTTGTCAGCCAAAGCAGCTGAAGACGCTGCTGTGTACAACATCCTGCATTGAATGTGATTTCTAAGAAAATTAAGATTTGACAGGCAGCATAAGTGGACAAATGATATAAAACAAAAAGTAGCAAAACAAGGATGTAATATCCTGCATTTATCATTAAAAAAAACAACAAAACAACATGAAAGGGACCGTTTACCCCCAAAATCAAAAATAAAAAAATTCTCTCTTACCTGTAGCGCTATGTATTCATCTAGATTATTTAGCTGTGGGTTGCAGAGTTTTAAAGATACTGGATGTAGAGATGTCTGCCTTCTCTTATATAATGAAACTAGGTGCCACTCAGCTTGTGGCGCTCAAAGCTAAAAAAAATATACATTTGAAAAACTCAACATGAAATGTCTCTTCACAGAAATCCAGGCCCGGATACTCAAGGTAATCCACAGACCATGTTAGGAGCAGTTTGATGCAGGAAATATTTTCCTTTTACTGAAATACTTTGCATCTACTCATGGATGATAGGCTCGTGACAGCACTGGATGTAAACATGAATCGCGTCTGCCTCGGCTGAGCTGTGACGTTGGCTAGCTTAGTTAGCTTGTCTCTCATCCATCAGTAGCTGCATGCTTCCTTCTGCGCTGTGATACAGAAAAGAAAAAAAGTTCCTACATAGAACAGCTCACAACAAGATCTGTGGGTTATCTTGAGTAACCTGGTCATGATTTCTGCAAAGACACATTACTGTGGAGATTTTCAAATGTTTTTTTTTTTTTTTGGTGCTTTGAGCACCACAAGCTGAGTCCCACCTAGTTCCTTATATAAGAGAGAAGGCAGAAATCTCCACGGCCAATATCTCCAAAAAGGCAAAAGGCAACTCACACCAAAAAAAACAAACAAACTAGAGGAATAAGTAGAACAACAGGTAAGAGGGAAAATATGTATTTTTTGATTTTTGGGCGAACTGTCCCTTTAAGAATTTATTTACATGAGAAAAACTCATAAATAAGGTTAAAACAGTAAACAGTAGTAGAACACAGTGGAAGTTAAACAAAAATGAAGCCTGCTTTTTAAAAAAAGATAGGTTTTAAGATGTTATTTAAAAGACATCACTGATTCTGCAAACCTGAAGGTAGATCTTAACGTAGGTGCAGTTCCAGAGCTGACTACGAAAGCCTGATTACCTTAAGTCTTCATCCAGAGCTAAGAAACAGCCAGCAGACTCCTGCCAGAGGGCCTGAGGCTGACTCTGCCTTGTAGCAGAAGAGTAGTTCATCATCAACATTAGAGTCCTAAGTCCTTTTCTAAAACTGCCCAGAACAGAAGGGATATGAATTAAGCTGCATTTTGTACTAACTGATAGCCTGAGTTTGTTTTCTGGGCTTAACTCTGAGTACAATGAATTACCATAATGAAGATGCAATGATATTAAAGCATGTATGACCTTCTCAACACCTGATTTATGAATGCATGGATTGATGCTGCTGTTGGAGGAGCTCAATCAGAAGTCAATCTGTGTTTATCAGTGCTGCTGCTCTATGTGTGTGGCTTTTTTTGACTGGATGTGTTTATTTTCTGTGATCTTTTTCTACTTATTTTTTATTCCTCTTAAACCTCTGAACTACATCAGTATTTGTCAAAATACTATCAGGTTATATTTAAATGGCTGAAAAATAGATGACATTGGATGCAAATTTGATTTTAACCAGGAATCTTCACACATTAGTTGCTGTTTTTGCACTTCACTTAGTCAACAACTCAGAAAAAATACAGTTTTGTGTTCGTTCTTGGACGACCTCAAACACAAATGTAAGTTATGTAACCGCAGTTCCAAGAAAGCACAACTCTTTTTTATTTATTTATATATAAGTGGAAGTTAAAGGTTCAATCTTTAAAAGATGATCTATTTCAGTAAATCTTCAGACTTTCTGACTGTGAACTCACCTTCGCCCTTTACCTTTTTTTTCCAAAGCACTTCCAAGCTTTTTAATCTGTTTCTTTAGATACCACTGTGACCAGACACAAACCCCCCAAAATAATAAAAAAATCTAAAGACCGTCTACACCAAGAAAGACAGATGTTTATGACATTCACCACAGCCAAAGCTTAATCCGATAAAAGCAACATATTTTTGTTTTCTCTTTTAAAGAATAGGCAGAATTACTCGTTCTGTTAGTCTGTGTTAGTGTATCTGGCTGTTCTCAATTCTCAAACCATTACAGAAACTTTTAAAGTGTCACAGTTGAACTGTCATCCATTACTGTTGTTGCTTAAGTTCAACTAGTGTAAGACTGGTGTGTTGAGTACGGCGGCCCTGGGAGTTCAACGCACAGTACTTAAGAATCCACATGCAAATGGACAAAACACAAACAAATGAAGACAACACCTACAGCATATATCATCTATATAAAATGCTGCAAACTGAAAAAACGTGTATTTGTTGTGTTTCATCTAATTTCATGTGTTTTATTAAAGTGGCACTATACTAGTTTTGTAGATGAAATTCAAACTCAGAATTTTAATATTTACAATATACATGAGGTAATAATACAAACTCAAACATGTATTTTTTCCATAAGTGAATAAACAAGCTGTTCTCAAAGGAAAATAAGGTCCCAGAACACTGTTTGAAGCTAGAAAGGTGGCAGGGTCCGCCACATATAAACAAAGTAAAACAGTATGAAAGTGTGTTGTCCTTTAAGGTCAGTTTGTTTGTTCAGTTTATTCAGTCATGAAAACAAAGAGTTGTTTAGTTTGTTTAGGCATTAAAAAAAATCAGCTCTTTCCCTCCTGATTAACATTTCTTCCCCAAAACTACATAGTGCACCTTTAAGTTGCAGTGTGTTGAGCTCTCCGAGCCACCGTAGTCAAGAAGACTGGAAGATATCTCAGTATCACATATCGAGGGCTGACTAAAGAAATGCATACAGTAATGTAACATAGGGAATATGTGTGTCAGTGTGTCATAGGGTTGTGTTGCTAATCTCTTCTGAGCCACTAACTTGTACTTGACGCACACATGTGTACTTGTATACCTGTGAGGACCCTATTGAAATAATGCATTCACTCTTATCCCCTTCATTAACACTTGGTCTCACCTCAATCGTCTGACAAAAGGTGTTTAATGCCTTTTGTTCATGGGTATTCTTGGAAAAGAGGTTTAAGAAAAAAAACCTTTCTTAATATCTTTAACCTGGGAGGAGTTTTCCAAATGGTCCGTTTTCAGTGACCTAAAATGCTGTTAACGTCTGACATGAGGCCAAAACGGCTAAAGGCTATGTTTTAAGAATTACCTGTGAACGTGTGGATTGGGCATAAAGTAATGAAAACAATGATTCTTAGTTTCTGGTGATTAAACACTAATGGAAATTACATCTTCCATTTCCACCTAAACACTGGACCTTTAAGCCTCACAGACCACTATTAAAATATACCCACGTTTCAAAATGTCCTCTGTCTAAAGGTCTGTAACTTTGTCCTCACAAAGATACATGTCGACACAGAAACACACACACACAGATACTGTAGTCTCAGCCATAATCCAGCAGCTGATGGATTAATATTCACTTCTCTCTAACTCGTACAGATGAGAGTGTGTCTGAGTCCTGCTATGAATGAGATTAAGATTCATCCGATCTCAGTTATTGAAGCCAATACTGTCATTTTTTAGAATCAAAACTGACAGTTTTTGTGATTTTACTATTGTTTCTTAAGTGCCTTTCACACTGACAGACAGCTGAAACATGAATTGCACATTTAATCATGACACTTAAAGCAATATTGCATCCAAAAGTGACAACAGAAACAAAAAAAGAAAACCCAGTAACAGGCATGAAGAGCATTTGTGTTTCTGTGTATGTAATTTAAATTTTCACCCTAATTAATTCTGCATATAAACCCCTTCATCCTGGTGTTCTGCCAACATAAAGACTGTGTACTTGCGCTTTAAAAACTAACAAAAATAGACAAAATCCACCCGAAATACGGCTCTACCCTGATCTGAAATGTGGTTCAGAGTGTGATGAAGAGGCTGTGAGTCACGTTAGCGATGTGTCTGGTATCTCAAATCTGGGCCTGCATTAACATGTTTCAGTATTCGCACCCTCAAATTCATTTCGTATGCATGTGGAGCATATTGAAAAATCCCTTCAACCAGACCTGCAGGAGAGCGTGGGAGGGGGCTGACGGCTCGTCTCAGCGGGACAGAAGGAAATTGAAATAAATCTGAGATTTGCTCAGGCTTCACGCTTCACACTTCATGTTGTTTACACAGGAGATAAGAGCGGGCTTCTGCCAACCTGAATTGAAAAGCTAATTTTCTCTTGGTAAATAATTTGAGTGCCTGTGTGTGTTTTGCTATAGGGAAATTCCAGCTGCGCGGTGGTGTCGAGGTGACATATGGATAGCTACACAAAAACATGACTTAATGACCTCTGGTTGACCTTTCATTCAAGACATGCAGCAGCTCTAAACCAGACGTTTTCATAAAGACACTAGTGATGTGGATCCCACTGATTCTCTTTCTCTCTGAAGTAAAACCCAGGCTGGTGCTGATACTATATGGTAACAGTACTGAATAAAAAGCTTAATTAAACAGCATCCACAAGGTTTAAGAATGCAGGAACTCCAGTTGTTTGAATGTCGACACACAATCTGAAGCCAGACAAACGTGAATCACTTTCCCAAGGTGGGTAAATGTCACCGACAGCTACACTCTCTCTGTCTGTACCTGGATAATTCCTGCGAGTGCCAGAGGACTCAGTAATTGAACTCTGTCTCGCACCAGCAGCTCCTTTCTTCTCCACTTCTTCACACCGCCACTGTATAAACTCATGATAGTCTGTATTGTGATTAAATCTCAGATGCTTAACAAGGTTCATGGTGTTTCCACAGAACCTCACAGTCCTCCCACACATCACAAACAGCGCTACTGAAAGTGCTCTACACGCTACTGCGTTTGATGTCAGCCGGCACCACTTGTCAACTCCGTCCAGTATTGTCAGGAGCGTTATCAAGTGCGATTGGCTAGAAAGAGGTCACGTAAGATGTAGGATCCATATTTTGCTATCATACATCTGACAGCGCTGACTCCGTCAGTGGACCCCGAAGCATTTAAAGAGCTGTCGTTTGCATATGACTAATAGATCCTATCTACTGGTATTTAGACTAAAGCCTGGTGACAGTGTTGATACTTCCGTCTGTGTCCCTGTTGTTGATTAAAGATACATTTACTCAAATTACTTTATATATCGTATAAATATATCTATCTTTTAATATGAGAATAAATCCTAGAACAGAAACTTTTTGGATCAGTTGTTATTACCATATAGTTTTGCACACCACTAACATACACAAACAAATAGGTGTAAGAAACAAAAAAAGCCTGATTTACGAAACTTTATTCACTAATTTAACACAAAACATAGGAATATTATGATTCTGACTGATACTTTAATGCATCAAAGTGGAACATTGAAAGAAGAATAATAAAGAATATAAAAAGAATATCAAAGTGTGAGATAAGAAAGATAAAAATACATGAAACCTATCAGGCCATCCAATATTTCTGCTGTTGGCTTTATCATATAAGTTAGTGATGACCTTTGACCGAGTGTACACACATACACACACGCACGCACACACACACACACACACACACACACACACACACACACACACACACACACACACACTCTGTAGATTGTTTTGATCCTTTATCAGTCGACTCTTCACGCTCTTCATATTTGAGTTTATACAGCAGTTGACAGGTAAATAATTAACTGTGATCTCATTAACCGTCAAATAAACGAGGAAAGTAATTTCCAAGACTTTGTCTAATTGAATCGCTTAATCATTTAGATGGCCGTTGGTTAACGGTGTAATTAATTATCACAGATTCACCAACATCAAAAGACGTTTTCTGTCTAATCTCTCACTTCACCTCTGAAAACTAGATGTATTTGTTATGTACATAAACATACATACACGTTCAGTACATATTAGACACATGTATAAGTTGTACTTTGAGGAGATAGTTAAAGATCGCTGATCAGTTGAAATGTGGTGCAGGTGTTATTAAATGTAAACGAAAGCCTATTAAGGCGGTGACAGTTCGCTGAGTTTCAATTAGCCTCGAACGACTGGCTGTGACACCCGTCCACATCTCATTCCCCTCCCGCTCCGAGTTCAGACAGCAGATAGCATGTGATGTCTGTCTGTGTGTGTCAATGTGTTTGAGACAAAAAGGAGAGATTCAAAGAGCTACAGAGTGAGAGACAAGTCACACCTGTCTGGTTATAGATGATAACTAAAATTCTCACCTCATCTCAGGTCGTCCTGACAGCTGTGCTGTTGATTTATACACTCTTTTTCTTGTCTGTTTTTCCTGCCAGCCATAAACTCACCTGATGTTTCAGCCAGTTCCAATCTCCTGATCCACACTCATCTGCACACCTGCTCCCCATTCACTAATTACACTCCCAGTATATATAACAATATGCTGCCTGGGGAAGCGTGCCAGTGGTGAAGTCTGGCTGCTACTCAGAGCTGGTTTCTGTATCTTCATGCGATTAGCAGCCTGAATTTGTCAAATATAAGCACATTAAAATGTCGAGGAACATTTTTGTTTTGTCTGCATTCAGTGTTTTTTTTTCTTCTTTTTTTTTTTTTTTACCTCTATCTGCCCTCTGGATACTAAGTCCCATACTTTATCCTCCTTTGGACTTGGTTGCTTATTTTTGTTGGCTCCACTTGGTCATGCTGACATGAAAATTGTCATGAAGCGGCAAGGGCGAAGAATCCTTTTTAAAAGGAGAACGGGCAGCATTTGAAGCAGTCGGTATGATGATGAATCTCTGGCAAACTTTAATCTCCTGTCAGCTTGTAAGTTTTGTTGAGGACGCTACTCAACCTTGTCTATTTTTCTCTTTGCTGGTAAGGTTTTGGAGTGCACCTGTTTATTACCTGGCTCCCTCAGTAGGTCAGTTTGCATGTAGGTCCTTGTGTTGCAGAGCCATTTCATACAGAGAAGTCGGGTAATATCAAAGAATCTTACACCTCACACAAAGTATAACCAAGTATATTACAAACCAGAGTTGGTGATTGTTGGAAAGGGTAACAAAGATTGTTTGGGTGAGTTTTACTTTGTTTCTGTTGAGTTTGTATTTATTGTGTTTTATGACGATAAAATAACCTTCTGTAAGTGGAGTCTGGTGGGTTGGCAAGAGCGAGACAACGTTTGTTTATGGTTAAACAAAAAGGCTCTTCTTCTGCAACAAAATGGTGCATCACTTTAGGGATCTATCCCTTCTGTTCTGTTCTAGCACTTTTAGTGGACCCATTGCCAACTGAGACGATCAACTGGACCAGTTCTAAAAATGTTTAGTACCTATTAGTCATTTACACACCATTATATGTAAAAGATCAGGCCTAGGTTTAATAATGACACAATTCCTCTTAAAGACTTCTTGTTTGTTGAGAATGTGGCTTGAAAAACAAGCTATATTCTCTGCAGGTCTTTTGTTCTCTGCACTCACATTCAGCTCAAAGATAGTTACGTTACGGGTTCAATATAATATTATATTAAAATATCATAATTGTATTTTTGAGTTTTAAAGGGGCTTCATGTAACAGTTTAATTTTTAGCAATTTACATGTATTAATCCATTTTTTAGTGGCCATATGTGAGCAGATTGTAATGTGACATGAAAAATGAGACCTTCCCCGTCTCTCTAGGTTGTCTAAACAAGCCTGTGGACGAAGTTGTTTAATGCTGCTGGAATGTGGATTTCTTTGTGAAGAACTCTCAGTCCAAAGGATGTGACTTTATGCACGCTCTTGAGCGTCTCGTCCGCTAACAGAGAGCAACAGTAGCTAACGTTAGCTTAAAAATGGAGTCCACCAGCATAAACAAACGACCGGCTTCCAGCACGACACAGTTTCACTGAGACCCTTTAACGTCTGATTTCTCTGATATGTTTCTCTATCAGGTGGTCCGTGACCAGATCACCCACTGCACCATGAAACTACGTCAGACCACTGGCATGATGGAGTACTGCCTGGAAGTCCTCAAGGAGAACGATCCCAGTGGTTTCCTCCAGGTATCTGACCCACTCTGTATGTGTGTGTGTGTGTTCATATATGAGGTTGTGCGATTGTGAGACTTCCTTCATGGCATCTGAATGCCCCCCAATGTAGGTCCTCCTCACATAGCTACCGGATTAAGAAAAAACTTTATTTAAACCTTATATTGCAGTTTCTAATTTTGCATGAAGGTATGGAAAGTTCCAAACTGTCATTTCTTATGAAGCAAAGTACAAAACGTTATTGTTCCTAACGGGTAACGGGGAGTTTTCTACAAGCAAGTATCTCCAAAATGTCAACTTTGCATAATTAAAGGAGGAGGTTCAGTTTTGTGCCAGTGCATTTATCAGATGGTCCTGTGGGTTAAACAGTTAAGACTTTGGAAAATGTTCTCAGCTTAAAAGCGTCCATGTTTTCCTTCAGTTTATATGAGAAATTCAAATTAAAGGATATTAATTAAAGTAGAGGGCTGGGACTGTTTTATTCATCTATTATTAACAAATACCCTGAAGAAACTAAAAGCATTAATGAATGTATCTTACAAGCAAGTAATATCATGCAGCCTCTGTTGTGTTGAACTTCATTATCAGCTTATCATCATCTATAAATGATGTTTAACAACAGTAATGGATTGTTATGGAACAGAGCCATAAGAGATGTCACGCTATGAAAAAATTAATTAATTCTTTTTTAGTTTCTTCAGGGAAATTGCTGAATAAGCCGTGAAAAGATAAACAAACACCACCCTCCTCTTTAAAACTAAATGAAGACTTCAGTTTTACAGATCACAAGGCAAACACAGCATGACGTCTTACTGTACATTTTAAAAAAACAACTTGTCCTGCAGCATTTACAACCAAAAATGTAAATTTGTAAAGTTGAAAGGAGGGCGGGAGCGTGAAAACTGAGAAACCTTTGAGTTCCTTTGAGCTTAAAAGCAGATATCAGCATTGTGGGGAGCCTCTGAAGTTGATGTGAGAACAACAACAAAACAGACACACACACACACACACACACACACACACACACACACACACACACACACACACACACACACAGACACACCAACACAGGATGCATCTGATTTGCTTTACTAATACTGCAACTGATCTATTTTTAATTTACCTGACATGTTACCCGACAGCTGCTTGATAGCTGATCAATACTAATTGATCTGTGCATGTTGGGTCAAACTAAGAAAGGTCAAATGTGACATTTGCACCTGCTTAGAAGTAAATGTGACCCTTGTGTTGCTCTTTAATAGCTCAGAGAACACATTGTTTTATCAACCTGTTACTTCTGTTCGCTTGTAGACATGATTTTGAACTACATTATTTCTGTCTGACCACAGCTATGAAACATGGTTAAATGCGATTTGTTAGATATGACCAGGGTTAAAATAGATTTTTATATGCTCTGGATTTATGATCAGGACTTTAATGGAGCACTTTCCTCTTCAAGTCTAAATAAGTCTACTTGCTGTCCGTTCACCAAAACAAAATGTTGGCATTTTACGTTTCTGCAAATGTCAGATACGTTCAAACACATGTATTTGAGCTGACTGTCATGTTAGATGGGATGGCGGTGGTGTTAACAGCAAGGTGAGACTGTTGCAAAGCCAGAGACCATTGTTCAAGATGTTTCAACAATTGTACAACAATTGAGTTTTACTTTATTGACCAAAACACAAGTTCAATCAGGAGAAACTTCATTCTGAATGAATAAAGAGTATTTTTATCACCATGTGCACGTCAGATAAGAAATATGAGTCTTTGGTGATTAGGCCCCATAGTGACGTCCACTATATTTAAAGAGGAAAGTTGAAGCAGTAGGTAGTAAAGGAAAATGCCCGATAGAGCCTAGACGCTGGTGGTGGTGAAGGGTTGAAGGGGGTGAAAGATGGTTGCAATGATTTTACACTGAAATGACAACAGCAGAGAGGAGAACAGGTTAAAAGTTTGACAGCAGCGACATAACTGGTTGATCTTATCATGGCAAAACCTGGTTGGTTTCATACATAGCATCATTATTATTTTAATTTTTTTTATAACCTTAGTTTATAGTCATTCCTACCTTTTGTAAAATATGCAAGCCCAGTTTGTGGACATGGAAGAGTTACCACTTCTGAAGATTGGGTTTTAATATTGATTTTGATGATGATAATTTTGATATTTTTGTTTTTGTATGTGTTAAGTGTGTGTGGGACCCAAAACAGCCAATATCAAATGAACACAAGTGTTAAATGGCAAGAAGAAAACACATTTCCTACAGAAAGTAAAAACATAAAGAACAGCTGGTCTTTTAAACTTCTCCATCCCCTCAGCTGTGTTAATGGCCGTCTTTCCGATTTCTATTGAATTATATGAGATAAAGGTCTGGTGTCTGTACTTCTGGTTATGAATCATTTCTCCTCCTGGACAGAGACAGCAAGAGGAAGAGAGTGAGGTGAAAGAGACACATGAAATAGAGATCAAAGACACTCCTGAGGGACACACACACACACACACACACACACACACACACACACACACACACACACACACACACACACACACACACACACTTCCTCTTGCTTCCATTTCTTCTGAATATTTTATAACGTATTGATTATGTGATTTTTTATCGTTACCAATGCCTCGATCCTAACTGGAGGCTCTTAAGGAATCAGAGGTGGATTTTGATGCTAACTATGAGTTCAGGAACATGTGTAGAAAATAGTTTTAAGTGGAAGCAATTTACGCTGTAATGCTCGAGGATGAATTTACAAATCCTCGGCTCATGTTTAAAGAAGACAGCAGCGCCGTTTTTTTGCAGTTGAGTTAATGTAATGTATCCACTTTATTTTTTCTCCTGAGGCAGTGGAGCTCTTACCAGCAGACGAGGGGTCTAATTCTTTGCCTTAAATATTTGAGCTGCACTAATGCCTGGCTCATTTCACTTGTCAGACACAATGTAATGACGCCGGGCTAATGGAACAGATCCCAGGACAGAGAAGCTGTTCTGTATGCAGCGATCGTATCACAGCCTTACAAGCATATTTAAATGGAAATATTGAATGCAGATGTTCTCATTTCCTGCGTTTGTTTGACTGTGCATGTCTTTTCCCATTCTCATCATCCTTCACTGTGTACAAGTGTTTTTATCCTCTTCTACATGGGTATATCTACACACTTTAACTTGTCTCTGTGTGTGTGTGTAGATCTCCGATGCTCTGATAAAGCGAGTCATATCGTCTCAGGACCAGTGGGTGAAAGGGGCCCTGGAGCCAAAAGTAGGCCCTGAGTTTGACCTCACCCTCAACACCGACTCACTGCTACAGACCATCCTGATGCTGGACTTCTGCCAGGGCAAAGGTGAACATACAAAAACACACATTTCACCTCCAACTGACAGTTTTAATCCTGTTTTAAGTCCTATTTTATAACTGCAGTCATGACTACAGCATCACCTGAACTTTACATTGTTTAATGTGTTTCTGTGCAATATGCCTTTTTACTATACTTTTCTGTATTGATGCCTAGGTTAATGTTTGTTGTTTAAAGGAGTACTCCATTGATTTAGTATTGAACTCATGAAGATGGGGGTCTCTCAAGGGAAAGGTTGAAAAAGAACCGTTAAATTCAATATAGCTGAGTATGATTTATAGTTGATTGTATGGGGTCAAGCTCCAGAAACACTGGATCCTCCATTTCCCACAATGCCACTCATTTGTGTCATTATGGAGCATCAACATCATGTTGTTTATACCATGGGTTTTCAGAGTCTGAGAATGTCGCCTGCACCTCAGACAACGTTTGGATAAAGGCAGTCCTTCACCCGCCTCTTAGTTTAATTGTTTAGTTTTGCTCAATTCCTGGATGCCTATTAGATCATGATCATGTTGTTTGAGCCCATAAATACTCAATGTTTGAGCCAAGATTTTCTTATATTGCTGTTTGACACAACTTCAGATTACACCAATATACATGAACAGGTTTTCCTGGGGCATTTAGTAGTTTGGACTCTGGGAAAATGGGAAAAAAAACTGTAAACTATCTTTGAACTATCTCTTTAACTAGGTTTGACAGATTTAGGCTATTCTATATGATCTCAGTTTGATAACTGATGTAATATTTTTTCACTTCTGTTCAATGAGCCCACTTTGCAACTTTTGAAGCCTCCCTCAGACTTTGAAATTATGTGTAACCAAGTTGGTAAAATTTCATATGAAATTTGTCAAAAAGATGTAAAAACAGATAAGCGTCAACAAACAGTTTGCAAAATGGCTGCAAAACCTCCATCGTTGGCAGTTACATTTAAATAACGCCAAAAAATTAACACTACATTCAATTTGATTAATTTTAAACCAGCTATATAAACTTTGTTTGCATCTAATTTCACTAGGTTTTATGCTAGAATGGAAAGGTCAAAGGAATGGGGGAGGGACTCTGTGTTGGGCTCTCTTTTGTGATTGGTTGTGACATCCTCATTTAGTTAGATTTAGGACTGAGGCATCAGGCATAGAGGCTGTATTATGTGCAACTTATCTGAAGTTTAATTGGGGTTGATTTGTTTAACAAACAGTCAGTGGCGGTGCTAATACAGGGGATTGTGTCCTGTAGTTTCCCCTGTAAACACACCAACTTCTTCTGCTGTCACAGTCCCTCCTGACTAGCCGGCAGTTGCTCTTCTCGGATTACGCTAGTGTTCCAAAGCCTTTCAGCCTTTCACTAGTTAACGAACAGCAACACCTCAAAATTAGCTAATATTGGCATTTTTTTAATATAACGAGCCTAGCACAGGGGTGACCATCTTTGAATAATGCTTGAACACTCCCAAGACAGACTGACAGGAGGTTTTCCTGTTCTCACCATTCTGCAGATCTTGTGTTTATGCAGCATTAGATCCGTCCTGCTTGGTAAACACCTTTGACTGATGACACTGTCAGGGTTTGTCAGACTTTAAAAAGCTTCCTCCTGACCCACAGATGACTTTAAAACACTGTTTCAGAGTTTTAGGAGTAAACTGAATTTCATGTATAAAATGAGTAGAGTGCCCCTTTCAATGGGCTCTATAAATAAATGATCTTGTCATGCACAAACATACACAAACATCTCTACTTTTTGTTCTACTTCTGAGGTTTCTTCAGGATGTTACAATAATGTGCTTACCTCATTAGCTATTCATTGGCTGTTGCTACCCAGCAACCAGTTGGTGTGCATGAGTAAACACAGCATCCTTTACATTCATTGCGCTGCAGAGATTACCCAGATGTATTGTTAATGTACATTAAATATGTAATCAGCAGTGTGCATACATAATGTGATACTGCTCCACTGAGGCAATAAAGATCAGACGATTTCCTTTGCAGATGGGTAGTCAACCTTGCTAAAATACTAAATAATTGAAAATGATTCGTTGCAATCAATCCTTAAGACTTCATATTACGGGCAATATTTTGTTTTCTTAATGAGCTGTGACGCTTCATTAATTCGAAAATCATTGCAAATCCATTAAAAAAGGCAATATAATCAACACATAATCAGAAAATTACATTCAGTTCAGTGCTGTGTAGTCAATGATTATTTTATCATGTGATTATAATGATTATTCACTCATAATAGATTTATAATATGCTTATTATGCCTCATGGTTCCTTATGAGAGCCACTTAAGGTAAGCTGTTGAATTTTAAATATATATATTTTTTTATATCTCTGACAAATTCCTCAAAAGTGAGACAAATTCAAGCCCGTAAATAAAAGAAATGGGACCGACATCTGCAGGTCATTACCCTGGTTGAGGTGCATTTGAAATAGACCTTCTCTAATTTCCCTCTGTCAAGTGAATCCAATACACTTGTAAGTAGTCGAGAGGCTTTGGTCGTCCCTCCTTTGTTCTCTAAGGCCTGTGACATGAAACACTTTTGTACGTTTCACCACCTTCACAACCTTCACATCCAACTGATCATTGGGAACAAAGCGACAGGGTTTAAAGATAGACCATTGGATTCCGAGTCTTTGATTTTTCAGTCTTTGACATCCTGAGCATTAACATAGTCAAGGAAGTGTTCTGATTCACAAGTAGCCTGAAATTATTCTCACTCATCATAAGTAAGGACACTGAGGACGACTGTTCTCAATGGTAACTACAACCCTGCCTCTTATTAGAATTTCAGTTTCAATTTCTGGACATTTTGGTGAAACGACACATCCTCTTCAATGCTTCAGTAACTTCTTATGTCTCTAATGCAGCACATCTATATTTTTCCACTCCCTGTCAGATCCAACTGCTTTTAAACATCCTCTGTTTACCTATTTTTGTATTGAAACTTCCAAACCCACGTCATATTTCCAGATGTGCAGGAGAAACCGTTATTGATTCAAATGCAGGCAGCAGCAGGCAGTGGTGAGGCTGAGATGGAGACAGAGAGCCCAGGAGGTATTTCGGAGACTTTTCCCAGTAAACCTCTGTTTTCCCTCCTTGAGTTGATTTTTGTCACTCCTCCCTCGTTCCCTCAGCCCTGATAGTCCCTCACGGGCATTCTGGTTGGAAACTCACTTGTGTTTTTGTCCCACAGCGTCTACCTGGTCTCTGTCCTCTGCATGGTTTCTGTTTTCCAGTTCCTCTCCAATGAATGGCACCTCTGCAGAATAGTGATGCCTTCACTGGAATGCAAAGTTTCAGTTACAGACATTTGTTGCCCGAAGTACTTTTCTGTTTCCCATGCTAGTATTTGATTACTAAGTAATCATTTTACTACTCCTTCTCTAAGCTTTTTCATTTGCGTGCGCTAAATATCTTTTTTCATTTGCCATGTTTTCACATATTTAATGCTCTTTTGCACCTCTTCCGCAGCTAATGTTGCATTGCATTGTGGTAATTCAAAAGACAAAATGTAATCATAGAAAATGTGTATTCAACATGGTCCTCCCAACAACTGAGAAAATGTATAGTGAAAAATGGCAAAATGATTATGATTTGATGATGAATGATGAAAAGAAGACATTACTTTTCTTTAAATAAATGTAAAAAGGGTGTTTCAAGATATAAATACTATGCTACAAATAATATTCACTTTCTTGTGGTTGTGGATGACATGAAGTTCTTCTGGCTACAAATGCTGTGAAAATTACTGAATTTACTTATTGATATGTCCAAATTAGATCGATCCTGCACTGTTGTTCCCTCCGTCCTGACTGCTGCCTCTCCTCTGTGTCTTCACTCCTGTTCTTTTGGTCGTGAAAGATCAGATAACAAATAAAGAAGTGGTATGAAGCAGACGTCACAAGCCTGAAATCTCCACTTGTGTGTTCAGTGGTTATTTTTACCCTGTTTTTGTTGTTTGTTTGTTTGTTTGTTTGAGCTCCTTTTGGAGTGCAGTTTTCTCCCCGCCTGTTAGCACAAGATATGACAGATATGTCTTTATATAATAAAAATCCTTTGATATGAAGCTGGGTTCCTCCCTTTCCTGAGTCGATAATCCTGCCCTGACTTAATTCTAAACTATTTCATCAGACTGTCTTTTGATTGGGAGTTTGAAGCTCTTTTGGGAGGTTTTCTGAACGTATCGTACATACTCCTTACCAAGAAATAAGCCAAATAGAGTTGAATTATTTGCCTTTGGAAGCTTCATCCAGACGTCTTCAAAGCTTTTATCAGTCAAACCCTGTGGACAAGTCGCACTACCACCTCAATAGGGGGTGTAATGTCCTCACATGGCCTACTTAAAGCCTTCACCCAGCTGTTGCCCTGTAAATGAACCCGGAGCTCAATCACCTTTTAAGTCTGTTTTTTTTATCTGCTGGTAGATCCACATTAAAGCTCCTCTTTCTCTCCCTTCAGTCTGTTAAAAGGCAACCAACCAGCTGACGACATCACCCTGTCTGTCTTCTCCTCATCCATCCACCCTATCACCTCTCCCTCCTCTCGTCCTCCATCCCCTGCTTACAACCTTTAAGTCTCACCTCATCTATTCCTCCCCACAGTGGAGTCTGGACCCACGGTGCCGGCCGCTCCGCTCCTGCAGCTGGAGAAGTGCTGCACCAGGAACAACAGCGCCACCCTGGCCTGGAGGGTGATTGCGCCCCCTAGCAACCCCATCGAGGGCTATATCCTGGAGCTGGACGATGGCAACGGAGGACAGTACAGGGTCGGTGCCTCACAAATCACACACGGAGTCAGAATACAAATGATGTCTATCCTGAAGCAAGTCTTTTTGTATTTGATTATTAAAAATCCATATGCTGCTCGACTCTGAGTAAAGCCAGAGGGTAGTGTGTGTAGATATGTGTGTCATCAATAAACATTCATTTTAAGTGCGTGACTTCTTGAGTCCATGCAGCAGCGAACATACACGTGCATGCACTTAATCTGCATCTGTAATGGTTCGATTAACATTTGTGTGTGCCCTCAGGAGGTGTATGTTGGGAAGGAGACGGTGTGTACGGTGGATGGTCTCCATTTCAACAGCTCCTACAATGCCAGAGTGAAGGCCTACAATGGCATCGGTGTGGGGCCATACAGCAAGACTGTGGTGCTCAAGACCTCTGATGGTAGGTTGCGTGGTAGGTTGTTCTTGCTATTGCGAGATTTTTTTTTCTTCACTTTTGTGTGTGATAATCTTGATAAAAACAGGTTTAATGACGTTCATTAATTTGTGAAAATTCATTAGAATTTCAAGGAAGATTAATTGAAGGTAAAGGAAGATGATTAAGATGCAATAAAGCGCATTTCACTCTAGGACATAGACATTGAGGAGAGATAAGGAGAAAGGATGAAAAGATAGGAAAGAACAGGAGAGGATAGGAAGAGAGAGTGGCAGACAAAGGAAGGAAAGGAAAGGAGAGAAAAGGGAAGTAGGGGAGAGTAAGGTAAAAGGACAGAAAAAGAGAGGAGGAAATGAAAGGGAAGGAGTGGGCAGGAAAAAAGGAGATATGGAAAAGGAAAGAAAGGAGCAAAAAAGAAGGGAGAGGAAATAGGAGGGAATATAATCAGGAAACAAAGACGAGGACAGAATAGATAAAAGAAATGAAAGGTAAGGAGAGAAGAAAAGGGAAGCAATGGAGGGGTGTGAACAAGGAAGAATGGAAGGGAAAAGAAAAGTATAAGAAAGAGAAAATAATGTAAAAAAAGGAGAAATGAGTCAGATAAAGGGGAGAAAAAAGGAGGGAAAAAAGGATAATTACAAAACCTTTCATAACTGCTACAGTGGGATGAGAGTGCAGAGTTTTCCTAAATCACTTCACTCCACACACACACACACACACACACACACACACACACACACACAACAACAACAGGCGTTAGTCTGTTTTCTGACTGATAACCGTTCATCCCTCCCGCCTCTTTCTTTCTTCTGTCTTTGTCTGTAATTCTTTCTGCCTACATCGACCTCTTTTTCTTTCACTCACCCTTCATCGCCTCCTCCTGTTCCTCCTCTTTCCTCTAGGACTGTAGCTTCCTTTCAGCTACACAGAGGAAGGAAATTATGGGATGTGACACTTGTTGGCATGACGAGTAATAGAGGAGGCGACAAAGACTCTGAATTTGACTTTGATGCGCCAAAAAAAATTCAATTTGTGTATAATTTTTCCTGTGTGTGTAAATATTGGATGTGTCACCTTGTATGAAGCATTTCTGTCCTGTGTCCTTGATGTTTCAGCCTACAGCGTTCGCGTGATGTGTCTTTGTGTGTGTGTGTGTGTGTGTGTGTGTGTGTGTGTGTGTGTGTGTGTGCATGTGTGTGCTTTATGTGTGTTTTTAACGTATAACTAAACTCCCTCACATGGCCTGCACGATATAATTTTACATAAAAATTGCCAGACAAGGATTTCCATATGTACCTTGTCTGAAAAATGTGTTAATATGTTCTCTGACTAACAAAAAATAAAAATGGGACTTGCACATTTCACTGAGTTTACTTTACATTCAAAAATAAATCAAAGTGAAGATTAGCAGGTGGATATAACATCACCAATGTCTTCTGTTTCCTTCCTGCAGTGGCTTGGTTTACCTTTGACCCCTCCACAGCTCATCGGGACATCGTTCTCACCAATGAAAACCAGACCGTCAGCTGCAACAGCTACGATGACCGTGTGGTGCTGGGAACAGCTGCTTTCTCAAAGGTAAACACCCTTTAAAGTCACATTTATTATCAGATTTGTAGGTGACCAAATCAAGCTTCCATTCTTTGGTACATGAAATTAATTCTACTTCCTCTTTAATCTCAGGGCACCCACTACTGGGAGGTTGCCATCGATCGCTATGACAACCACCCGGACCCTGCGTTTGGTGTGGCGAGGATCAACACCATGAAGGACATGATGTTAGGGAAAGATGACAAGGCATGGGCCATGTATGTGGACAACAATCGCTCCTGGTTCATGCACAACAACTCCCACACCAACAGGTAGGTGCAGACAAATGGCTGATTATGTATGTATGCCAATGTTCGATAGCTTAAAGGTAACAATTTTATTTTGTTATGTATTTAGTGAGTAGGTAATATTCGATTTTTTTGTGGAATAAATTTGATATCAGTCCCTTGTTTAGTTTGCACAGATGCAGGAAATAAATACGGACATATTTCCTTTTACGTCAGTCCTCCTCAGGAGATGGAGTTTGTGTGGTTGTCAAAGAAAGATCTGAAAGTTCAGCCACCTTTTTAAGGGGAAGAATCAGCTTTATTGGCCAAGTATGTGTACAAAAACAAGAGATTTGACTAGGTTTGCTCTCTATGTACAGTGAAGTTAAATCTCAATATTTAAGCCAATAAAGACAAGAACTCCTCAAACAAAAAGGTAGTTTTGAACATCTATTATTGCGTGAGTCAACTCCATTGTCTGAAGAAGATGCTACAGCTGAAAGCTCCAGAACAGCTACTGAGTGGACCTTGCGTCAGGACTGTTTTGTCAGCTGTGGTTTCTAAGGTCAACTCTGTCAATGGTCTATAAATGTATAAATACTTATAGTATTAGCGGTAAAGAGTTGACCAAAATCCATTTATTCAAAGTTAATATTTATAGATACAGACTTGAGTATTTTAGTGGAATACCTCTTTATCAATAACTCAATACTCATTTTATAATAGAAAAACATTTGCAGTTATAAATGTCAGTAAATCATTTACCAAGAGTTTTTTTTTCCAACCTGGCAACTCAAAAGCTGTATGTACTGATGTTTACAAACATAAATAGATTATTTAATAACCAATAAATAAGCTAGTTTGTTAAAATCTTTAAACTTGTATGCTTTGTCAGAAAGTGATACTCATCTTTTGAACTAATTTATTAGTATTTATTATATGTCGATAAAAAATGCAGGAGACAGAGATTTTGTGTGGTGATGTTTTCTGCTGTGTACTGCATTCAGTCTCACATAGCAGAAGTAAACACAAACACACACAAACACACACACACGTGCTGGATAATGATACATACACAGGATGACAGCGAGACCCCGGGGGTTCACACAACACCAACTAACAAACACACCAGGGAACAGCAAAAGAAGAAGACTGCAGACATCAAAACATCTCTGCAGCGTCTCTCTGTGTCACAATGAAACTATCAACCCCTCATTAAACATTTATTAACAAGAAAATGTTCTTTCTTCACAACCTCAGACTTTATTTCTCTTCCTCCACCTCAGACCATCCAGCCTTAAGATTTATTCACTACGCCATTCGCTCTCATGTTGTTAATCATCTCAGATCTCACCTCATCTTATATGTTGTTATTTACCACATATTGATTCTTCGTCTCTCGCTGAGCCCAGTCCTGAGGCAGGCATCACGTGTTTGAGCAGGCAGCGTAGAGAAACAAATTTATAAAGGAGGTTTCACTCCTTAGCTTCCAAGCAAAGGGACAGTTTCAGTAGCAACAGTCTGTGATTTGTTAATTTTTAACAGGGGGGTAGCCCAACAGTTAGGGTTCACCCTAACGCTATTCTATTACAGAGGTGGCTTGGTTTGGGGGTGTATTTTCAGCACAGACATTACTGAATCACAGAAATATTATAGGAATACCACAGGCAGAAGTGTGCCTATATTATCCTCTTGCTCTTCTCTTCTGTTTCTGAAGATAGTTTGTTTCAGGAAATCAGTCAGTGTAGCAAACAAACACAAAAAGGGGCTAAGGCTGAGGCAAGACAGGCTGGAAAACAGGCTCAAAAAGAACTCGGAAATCAAACACAAGAGAGGATTCTGGAACGCTTGCAACGAAGGGCGAAGATGAACTGGCAGAGAAGACGGGGAACAGATTAAATTCACGAGAGAGGTGGGGGATAATTGGACACAGGTGAAACACATCAGGGAGGGGCAGACACACAAGGGACAGGGAAACACACAGGGGCAGGAAGTGGATCTGAAACGAGAGGAGGGTTAGACACCAAAATAAAACAGGAAACGGAACTGAAAGAATGAGGATAAAACAAAAACATAACCTTAGTACTGACGAAGCTATTTATAGTAAACGGTTTAGAGAATATTATAGATCCAATATGAGACTGAGAGAAAAAGGTGCAATTGCAAATCTGTCTGCTACCTCGGGCAGAGCCATGGATTCATCAACACACAGCACAGTTAGGCTGCTGATATTTCAGAGCCGTGGTCGGGGCCATAACCTCAGTCAGACACAATGAGTCGGTCAATCACTCAGGCAGACTAGACTAATGGTACAAGTCCACAGGGGCATTTTTTTGGATGCAAGGGCTCGCGGCACTTCCCAGCTTTGTACTCTTGACCAGCAGCTACACCCTCTGACAACCACGCAAACACATACTGGCTGCATCTGATTGGATAAATGCCACTCGCGGGCCTACGTATTTGGACACTTTCCCTTTTATTATAGAATAGTTTACTGAAATGAGATGAGATGAGATCAGAGAGGGACAGCTTAAAACATGACAAATAAACAAGAACAGAAAAAGTACCAGAGAGTGCATCACCGAGGCCGCCATCCGCACCGCCATCTTGGATTCTAAAGGTTTTAAATGCATTTCTAGAGACATTTTAGGCGAGAAATAAGTTGTGCAGTTGCTGAATCTTGTATTTGAACTTTGTTTATATAGTTTATCAGGGGTTTCCAGAGGTGGTGAGTTAAGCTGGATGACCCTGATTTGCATGAAGTAGCCAAGACCTCAACTTTATGCGAATGAGGAGCTGGCAACACAACGCCATCTCTCGAAACCAGAATGCATCGCACGGCTGCTTACATAGATAATGAATGGGAGTATGGACAAATCCTGTGGACACATACCTAACTCACTCTCTGTAGTCACACAGTAACTGTCTCTTAGGACATATATACATTTGCAGTTCATTCAGTAAATGTCCATTTCTGTCACATCATCACACAGACTAGACTGCGTTCATGTAGCCTGAAGTCTCAAGCTAGAGTTTTGAGGAGCTTGTAAAGACACTATGGACACAAAAGATGAAAAATCTAAACCACTGAATATTGGATTTAAATTTTTAATACTTTATTAGCAGATGTAAAATAAAACAAGAATATTTTAACAATCTTGAATGGAGTCTGGTCCGCTTGTGAGTCCCAGTTTTAACTCCTTTTTAATAAGCTCTCGGGAAAGAATGAAAGAATAAAAGACAGAAGGGAAGACAAAGAATATTTGTGTCAGACTCCCTTATTCATGTTTTCAACACGTTCTATTATATTGTCATTATGATGGATGGGAAAATTGTCATATTTATGCACCTTGTCCTTATTGTTTATCCAAGAAATTAATTAAAACGGAGCCTCTTTACATAAACCACAAATTAACCTGTTTTGCTGATATATGTAAGTAGATCACAAAACTCTGGTTCTTAGATCTTTATGCTGGCTTCCTGTCTGTCAAAGAATAGATCTCAAAATATTGCTTTTGGTTTATGAAGCACTGAATGGTTTAGGGCCAAAATACATTTCTGATTTGCTGCTACGTTATAAACCATCCGGACCTCTAAGGTCGTCAGGTACAGGTCTGCTTTCAGTCCCTAGAGTCAAAACTAAACCTGGAGAAGCAGCGTTCGGTTATTACGCGGGCACTTATCTGGAACAAACTCCCAGAAAACTTTAGGTCCGCTCCAACTCTCACCTCTTTTAAATCAAGGTCTACCTACTTGTTTTTAATGTCTTTTTTAATGTAATTTTACACTCAATTACACTACAATTACACTACAATTGTGCTATACAAATAAACTTGCCTTGCCTTACGTGTGTGTGTGTGTGTGTGTGTGCTCAGGGCGGAGGGCGGCATCACTAAGGGCTCGACTGTGGGCGTCCTGCTGGATCTGACCAAACACACACTGACCTTCTTCATCAACAAGGAGCAGCACGGACCGACTGCCTTCGAGAGCCTGGACGGGGTCTTTGTACCCGCTGTCAGCCTCAACAGAAACGTACAGGTCAGTGTGTGTGTGTGTGTGTGTGTGTGTGTGTGTGTGTTCTCTATGATAGGTAGACGTCGCTGAAGGATGCAAGTCCCCTCTTGGCAATTCCTTTAAAAGAATTAAAAAATCACATTTGAAATAATATTATGGTAAAAGACCTTAAAAGAAGCTTTTCTATTCTATTTTTTTTTTTTCAAAATGACCAGAAACAGAGGTCCCCTCTTCGATGGAGAAATGTAGTGCCCTCTTAGCAATATTGATGTGTGTGTGTGTGTCAGGTTGGTAGTTATCATGTGTTCTTTACTGCGCCTGTATGTACTGTGCGTGTATGTCTTCAGACAGTTATTGCATGAATGAGCAAACCGAGAGATGAATTCAGCTGGGAGATTAGAGCTTCTTGCTGATACCAGAGCTGCCAAGATGAGACATGAGTTGTCAGAGGCTGCAGCTCGAGTGCAGATGATGTAAAAACTGCAGCCTTGTATTCTCTTGTGTCTTCTTTTCATCTTTGCCTTGTTCCCTTCCCAATTTTTGGTCATGCACTACAAATAGTGCTGATATAAGTAATCAATACGTTGAACAACAAAAAATGCATTAAAGCGTTCCAGCATTTCAAATGTGAGGATTTACTGTAAAATTAATATTCTCAGATTTTTAGTCAAACCAAACAAGCAATTTGAAAACGTTACCGTGGGTTCTGAAAACATGCGAAGGCCATTTTTACCTTTATTCTTCAAACGATCATTCAGTTAATTAAATGATTGTTTGAATGAAATGACCCAGAGATTAATTGGATAAAAAAAGAAAGGCAGTACATTGCTTCATATAAGTGCTCTAGGTAATGAATAGCAGCAATACAGACGACAACAAGAACAAGTTGTCCTTCTGACATCTGAACTTGGAAGTGGGAGTTAAGTTCTACTTACTTGCATACTTGTCTATTAATCGAGAAAATAATCAACAGAATAAAAAGCATTGAAAATAACCTTTATTGCAGCCCTGCTGTTGAATATGTTTAATTAATTATGGTTTAATCCGGTGAACAATTATTTGTTAAGTGTGTTTTAAAAAACCTGAGTGTTCAGATGTAACCTCCCTAAATTAAACTACACGTCAAATACCTGACTGATCTCTTCACAGTCTGTCCTCTGTCTCTTTAAGTGATGATCTCACTTCATGTTTGCTCTGTTTGTCCCTTCCAGGTGACCTTACTGACGGGCCTGGAGGTGCCAAAGAATACCAAACAGTAGGAGATCCTTCCTCCCTCCGAGCTTGCCCTGGATACAAACCAACGATGTCAGATGCAGCCTCCGTTACGCTCCCTCGTCCCTCTCAAGGTGCCCTGTGTCTTGGATACGCTTCAATGTGAAACTCTGCTCCATAATTTGGGACGAAGGAAATAAATCTGAGTTATTATTGGCTATAACAAAGTTGATTGGAGCTTGTGGACGTCCCTGCAGAGGGGACTGGAGTTACTGTGGATTGCCATACTTTTTTCATATCTGAGTTTTTTCCCTATGAACTCCAGCATACAAACAACACACTTATGTTATATTCCAGCTTGTACCTACAGCCTGAAATTTCTCCTTGAGGCCTAAAACTAAACTAATCGACCTTCTCACTCTGACAGATTCAATGGTGCAGATTCCCTCACCATGCTATGAGATATGTTTTGAGCTTTTTAAGGATGTAATTTAAGATTAACCATCAGAAAACAACACCACTGTAGTTTTAAAAGTGATTTCAGGAGGCAAAAAAACAAGAGAGAACGATTCAGCGGTGCTTATTGTTGCTTCTCTCTCAGGTGTGTTTACAGCTCTCAAGGTAAAACTAGATGAAGACAGCGTTTTGCAGGGGTTGTAGCGGCACCGCGGGATGTTTCACTCATGAAATATTTAAAAGCTAAAATTTCAGTGCCGTTTGTATCCCAGTTGTTGCTCCGACAGCACTTATTTCTCTGTTTTCTGTTTTTCCTTCTCAAGATTATTTGGTGCTGTTGTCAAAGACATTTACCCTCTGAGGTTAAGCTGGGAAGGATCCGGCCTCGGTTCCATTTCATTCTTCAGCAATGTGACAAATCTGCAGAGAATGGGAGAGGCCACCCTGCAGGAAAAATGCTTTGTTTTGCAATCTACAGTGGTTAATTCATCTATGTGAATCTTTTGGCAGTTAGCGATGGCTTCATTATGATTATAGGAACTTTTCGATTTAGGCCTATCAGTCACAGTTTACTAGCTCTAAACGTCTTTCTACCTCTAGTAGTAGAATAAAAGGCAGGGAAAGCATTCTTTATGCTTTATTTGGCCACCTAAAGTAGTTAAAACCAACCTGACGTGACAGATGGTTTGTCACACAGAACCATCTGTAAAGGCTGCTAGAAACTGGAGAGGGCACATTCAAAATATACATAGCAGATGATTGGACAAGCCATATGTCTGTCTCCATCATGGGCTAACATGAGAGTGCTGTCACCAGTGAAGTCTGCTAGTTAATCAAATTCGTACCGATGCCAGTCAAGAGGACAGTGAAAAAACCTTTTCCAACACACCTTCAGTGCCGTCCAGCTGTGATATAGCAGATGCTACTGCAACATCTACGCTAACCTCTTGAAGACCGCCATTGTTGTTTCCAAACAGTCTCTTCTCTCCCTGTTTGTCACACCTGAACCATGCCCGTAATACACTTATTAGTATAAGGACTGGGGTTGGGTGAAACAGCTTTGTTTTTCTGTTTGGATTAAACAAACAAGATAGAACATGTTAATCAGTGATTTTTTGAGGTGCTGTTTCCCCATTTCAATGCTATGTGCTAAGCTAACCGGCTGTTGCATCTAGCTTCATTGTTATGCCGTAAACATGAGAGTATTATCGATCTTCTCATCTAACTCTTGGCAAGAAAGCAAATGCATGCATTTTCCAAAATGTCAAACTATTCCTTTAAGTTCACAGAAACAACAGACTACTATACACTGACTCTATTGTTTGGATTTCTAGTCGGTTCTGTCCCTCCAGTCTGCATATTGTCAGTAGTAAAGCCATTTAGTTCTCATCATCTTTGCCATGTTTTGCTAATAGCAATATGCTACTACTAGCCTGGAAACCAGACGAATCTGAGCTCAAGTTTCATTTGTGAATTAGCGTGCCGCTGCCGAGTTAAATCATTACATGCTATCAACTAAATTCAACATCTTTTCAGATGTAGTTGAAATGGACATTCTGCAGATAAGATCCAGTTTTCCCTTTTAATTCCCCTTAAGTCGCTGTGAGATTGTTCAAATACTCCACACTAAATGAAAGCATCATTACATACAACATTTCATCAAATGGAAATATTCAGCCTGACATATTTAGCATTTTTGTAAACTTTGTGCTCTCCTCCAGAATTTAAATGAAGTTCTACGTGTGAAAATGATTTGGCCGCAGAGCAGAAGTTTAATATGACTAAACCAGCAGCGTGTCAGTGAGGTTAGAGGTTAAAACACGCCTGTAGCAGCATTTAATAAACTGAGGGGGCTTGTGTTAATTTGGTTGCCAAAATTGTGTGCAAACAGTTTGTACCTTGTCCTGTTGAATTAATCAAGGCGAGGGAACGAGGTCTGTTAACCGCCTGCAGGAGCATTTCCTGCCTTGATGTTGTTTTCCTGCAGCCTCTCCCGGACTTTTCACCCTGTCTCATGCAAAAATGTTTCCACCTTGAGGGATCAATGTCAGAAAACTCTGAAATGAAATGGAACTGAGCCAAAATCTGACTTTTTTTTGTTGTTTTATAACACCAAGAAGTAGATGAGGAAAGTGCGGCCGTCTCATGGTAATTTCATCCTGTGCTCATCTCTCAGTCTCTCTGTAGAGTCTCCGACGCTTTCAGGCATCTTTAATCTGTCGTACTGAAAACGATCTTGAAAAGTCACATCAGGTAGAGCTACGTCTGCTGCTGCGTTTCTCATCAGGGATTGGATACAGCAGCCTGTAGAGGACAGTAGCTTCAAGATTCAACCAAACCACTGTGACTATAAGATGTTTTGACATACATGACCCACGATGTATATTTTATCACTTATCTCGATGCAGCAGAGAATGGAGAAGTTTTTTTTTTGATTATTTAATCGATTTTCTTATTATATCTGAAATATTTCTATTCCCTATAATGTTGTGAGTGAGAGAGAGGAGTTATCAGACAGACCTGCGATAGAAAGACTGAAGTTTATGTGTGAATGGAAATCCACAAACTGTAAATATTGATCTGTGAGTTATGATTATGACGCGTGATACTAAGCATGGATTAAGCATCGAAGAAGTTTACAAAATATCTGAAGCTGTATTGTAAATAGTGTACTGTATTACTGTCTTTGCGATGAGTGATGTTAAAGCCAACTGCTGCCACAGATCGCCCTCTGCTGGTCGACGGTGGCAACAACAGGATTCATGCATTTCTCTTCTAATCCTGTTGTTCGGTGTTAACCAACCATGTTTTCATACCTTTAAATGCTGACTTTTTAAAACATGTCAGCAGACAAGACAAGTGTCACATCTCTTACTATCTCATGATATTCAGACATTTAATCAGGGACATAAAATAGCAGTCATTTAGGTTTTTTATATCTACGTTGACAAATTATTATGATTGCAGGCAGCACTTCGTTCTGATTTACCACATTTTCTTGTAAATTCTCAGTTCAACACAAACTTTAAATATATCAGGTGACTGAACAGAAATACAGTAAATCAAAGTAGGTACTTCTCACTGTAATTAGTGAGTTTTATTTTCAATACAGCAGCAGAATTATAATTATAAATTGTGTTAGCCTGCAGTTACATTTTTTAAAATAATTTATTTAATTGTAGAGCATTAGAATGGTTAAATAAGCTAATATCTTTTACCTTTTAGTTCCTGTTTTTGGGTTCTTTTTTTAAAACTAACAAACAAGGATAATGATGGAGCCATTTTGGGAGATCGGGACGGTGGGATTATGTTTTTATTTATGTCTTTATAAGCTGTTACCTAGAATGTTAAATAAATGACATTTAGATCCCAGAACCATAAACAGGAAGCATATTAAGCTAACATTTAAGTATGCAAAAAGCCCAACTAGCTCAACTGACTATTTACACCTGATGCTGCATTCAAATGATCTGGGAAAGATTATTTTATAGCAGATTAAAACATCTATACCAGATCAAGTGACTATGTGTAGTGTTGAAAGGAATCACTCATTATAATGAACCCATATCCAACTCTGCATTTTGGCATCTCTCAGCTCACTGTTTTGGTTTCTGCCCTTTTGATTCACTCTGACTGCTCTCAACGCAGTTTTTGTAAAAGAAGCTCTTAAAAAAACCCCACTGTGCAGCAGACAGACACAATAAGCAACTATCTGCTGAACGTAGTGGAGCATTTAGCGGTTAAAGAGACAGATATTTGCCTCAGGAGTTGGTGGAGACCAAAAACGGAGCTAAAAGGAGAGTGAATACTGGAGTTACATTTGAATTTTTGGGCAAAAACACGACTCTACATGAATGATTCTGTTGCTCCTTGTGTACATAAACAACCGTTTGCTAATGATAATGCTTAAAACTTAAAAAGTGATAATAAGTTGATGTTTTCCTGCTTTTTTCTGTTGCCCTCAAGTGGCCAAAAAATGAGCTACTGCAGGTTAGAAGGTGCACCGTGGAGGCGTCTTGTAAACAAACCAAGTTTCTGATTATGTTCTGTGTTACTAAAACAATGTATATCCACGAGGTCTAAAAATGCGCTCAAGCACTTCAGTTATTCATAGAGCATTTGCAGTGTTATTTTTGTGACAATTTTGAGAACTGCTTTGTTTACATCCATGTTTACTTGTCAGCAGTCTTCATCCCTGCCTTTCTTGGCCAGTTGCTGCCACCTGTAAATCAGTTTAGGGATGTCAAAACATTCACAAGAATGCGTATCGCGTCTCCTGTGTGGTTTTGTACATGCATTGGAACAAACAAAACAGCAACTGACTCGTTAAACCACTGCTCTATAGCGGTACTAATGATCAAAAACTCCACAGGGCGCCTTTAATGAAGCAATTTCACTGCATTGATAAGAATAAATCAAGGTGATAAAACCTAAATATAAATGATTTTATTTAAATTTAAACAGGGCAGAAAGTGTCAAGAAATGGAATCACTAAAGTCTATTTTATAGCAGTACTTTCTACTAGTCCTTACGTTAACCATTTTTCCCATATGACCTGAATGCAGCATTAATGTAAAAGTCAGGATTTGAACCAGTTTCTCTCGACCCAGAAAGCAAACGTCTAACAATCTGCCCAAAGGGGGATTTTTTTTACTGATGCTCCCCAGACTGCCAGCCACCACCTAAGGGCTACATTTGCATCTCGCTGCTCGGCTCTGCTCAACCTTCCCCTCTGACCGTCCTCCCACCTCCCACACCAGAGCAGAGGTGCAAAGTCGACCTGCCCCGAGGTTCACTTTGCTGTAACCAGGAATAGATTTTAGGTCCATGAGTGAAGCGAGGCGTCTATCGCATCACCACAGGGGAACCATTTTCTTCTTTGGAAAGTCTGGATGATTTGGGGTTACGTGTCTGCAGGCTGTGTTGGTGTCAAAATGGCGCAGAGGACGTCATGACTGGAGGGAAAAAAAGCTAATGGAGGCGCAGAAAGTTAGACGGTGTATCAGGTCAAATGAGGTCATGCGTTTTCCTTTCCGAATACACTGTTTTAATGTCCAAACAATACTTTATGTGACAGATACAAACAAAAATCACATATTTAAGTCACAATGTAGTCACTCCTGTCTCGATATGGTATTGTTGAGTGCTTGTACGGCATGTCCCTTTACCCGACACTTACCCACCCATGAATGTGAGATATTTTACTAGTTTAACTTCAGGATTTGGTGCTGGGAAGAAAGCATGTCACTGCTGTTAGCTATTTAAACAAATGGCAGATTTATTTACTCTATAAACCATGTAAATATATTTAATTACATATTTATTTTCTTTTGTATATCGCCCTGTTCAATTTGCTCAGTATAGAAGATGAATGGCTACTGATGATATATATACTGTTTATGGTTTGTTGCCCAGGGTTGCAGATTAAAAACAGGCTCGCCGGCTACAAAAACAGATTTGCTTACAGCTTGAAACATGTGCGATGTTCTGCAAGATAAGCTTCATATTTCCTCATGCTCTTCTTTTTTATGAAAATATATAAATAACACAAAAGCTGCTTCAAGAAAACGGTGAGAATTTGTGACCTCACCCAGACGCACACTGCCAGATCACACCTATTGTTTCATCATCGCTCAAAATCCATCAACTTTTATGTTTGATAAAAGCTGGTTTCTGTGAAGTTCTGTAATGTTTACACTAAGAGTGCAGAAAAACTACACTGGCAAGACCAGACCTGCTTTCTCATGATCTCATTCGGAGGGTTTGTATGCGTTTCTTCATGAAAACTTCTGCCAAGACTTGTGTGTACATTGTTTTTTGATTTGAATAATTACCCCCATCTGTCCCTCCCTCCCTGCTGATGTAAATGTAAATGTTTTGTACGACTACATGGTTTGTATATGAGAAATGCATTGTAACTGCATAATTTTAAAACCTTTACAGTGTAAAACACGAGAAACGCAAATGTCTCCTTTTTTTTGGTCATTTATAAAAACAAAATAAATTAACTGTGATGGAACAATGATTTATAAAAGTCTCCAGTTTTATGCGTTAACGTTCTGACACTGTGTTGCGTTCAGAGTCCATTTTGGAGATCGATAGATTGGATTCTTGACT
The DNA here is from genome assembly GCF_040436345.1 of Pagrus major. Lineage (NCBI taxonomy): Eukaryota > Metazoa > Chordata > Actinopteri > Spariformes > Sparidae > Pagrus > Pagrus major. The sequence continues at coordinate 12,081,653 of NC_133236.1, forward strand.
CAGCAGTCTGTCACCAGTAAGACAGTCTCATATTTTACTGCAGACCAGTGATGTGTCCTCTGGAAATCAGCCTTACAGCTCACGTCCACTTCCTCCTAACACTGCAAACAGTCCTGCAGTGAGCTGAGTCACAAACAGAGTCGTGGATATCAGCTCTTCCTCTTGGTCTGCTTATATTCTCCCATTCTGGAGGATTTTATCTCTCACCTGCAGACATAAACACACACATTAACACAAAGTAAAGACTTGTAGGTATCACCTTACTCATTAATTCCTCTTAGGTTATTTACAAGATTAAACTCACCCACACCTATTTGCCTCGCTTGTTGCCTTTGATTTTCTGGATCTCCTTGGTGCTGAGGATCAGCATGCCGTCCTTGAAGCGGCCCACCTGACCTGAGAGGGCCTTGCCAGAACCAGAGGACACCCCCTTCTTCTTAGTCCTGTCCCTGGTGCAGATGGAAGAACAGGAAAACACGGGCTTCAGCCAACAAGATCTAACGAGACCAACTGGTAATTGTAAATTTTCTATGCTAAATCTTGACGGAAGATGATTGAAATAATAGTGCTGTTTTCTATCTATATATTATGATGAATTATTGGTAATAATGCTCTGTGATCTGCTTGAGGAAAATGTTGACGGATATATTCAGCAGTGGCTGTCTCACTCACCTTTGACCACTCTGCTTCTTCTTCTTCTTCAGGTCCTACAGAGCATTGACAGGAGGTATAACAACAAGAAGGACAGGCAGAATAAGAATTTGATAACAGGCTTTAAAAAATGACCTTTGTATGTTAATTTTTTTATCTATTTCAACAAGTGTTTATGATTTAATTACAGTCCTGATAAACCTTTAACTGAAGAAAACCAAACAAAATACATGTACTTCTAATGAGTAGATAAGTAAAGCTGAAACCCTTCAGTTTGGACTGAACCTGAGGCTAACTGAGGGTGAAGGTCTTACCGGCTGAACCTCCTCCTTCGCCTTCTGCTTCTTGTCTTTGATCTGCTGCTGCAGTACTTTGTAGTTCACATAGTCCTTCTTAGGCGGCTGATTAAGAGACAAGAATTTAGTTGGAAATTTTTTTGTCTCCAAGCTATTAAAAAGTCTAACTAATGAAAGAACCTCGCAGTGTGAAGCCAATTAATAATGTACATTGTGGGTTTTCCTTACTCTGGCTCCCAGCATGACGGCTCGGTCCTGTTCAAAAACACGCTGCTGCTCCTTTTTATAGCCTGTGATTCCAAACCGATGGACCTCGAGACGAGCCTGAGGAGAACATGCACAACTTCAGAATAATTACATTTCTACATGTCGACGCATTAACAGTTTTCACCTGCAATTAAAATTTGCTTTGGTGCATAATCAATTTTTAATGCTAAAATGTAATAAAACCTTTTCCAAGTTGAGAACTTCTATCTGGTCACTTTGCTTCTTCTCCGTTATCTGAGGGGCCTTGAAGACAGCGCACACCCGAAGGCAACGACGATCAGAGGAGGAGAGAGGGAATATGAAGTGAATACATTATGACAAGAAGAACATAAACAGAGAAGACTGACTCAAGGTCCCACAGTCGCATGAAGGAGGTCAGGTCTTAACTGATCAACTGGAAAAAGACAAGTTTCTCAAATGAAAATGGTTCTGTATTTGTGAGATGAGAGATTACTTGATGGAAAAAAAGGTATATAGTCAGTTCTCATGACCAGACGTGTGGTCACATCTCTTTGAAAAACAGATTTAATTCACTTCACTCTCACCACCTTCTAGTCTTTCTTAGACCAGAAACTGTGATGGTCATTTCCACCGTTTCATCCTGCAGAGCAATATGTTTTGTGCAATAACAAACAAAATGTAAAATACCGTCCAAATAGCTGATTACTTTCTCGGTACAGACGGATACAACATCTTTAGGTCCTGATCATTTACATAATTTAATTACATTACATTTTTCAGTAGAATTGGATGAAAACAGATGATCACACTGCTTAAATTCTGACTTTAAAACCACAACATCTAATGTGTTGTGTATGAAATTGCAATCCAACAAAGACGCAGCTCAGACAGGCAAAACCGATGTTTCTAAGAATCTGGACATATTTTGGATTGTTGTTTGTGACTCAGGTTGCACGAATCATCGAATACACTGAAGAGCAGAATTTACTTTTATATTTAAGAGTAGAGCTGTAATGATCAGACGATTAGATTAATTGATTAGTCGATCAAAGACTAATCAGAAGCTGTTTTGATAGTCTATTAATAGATTTAGTCAATTTTCAAGCAGAAGTGAGAAACATTTTGTGGTTAAAGCTTCTCAAATGTCAGGACAAGTTTCCTGTATATGAATACATCACCGAAGGTTGTGAGAAATTGTAACAGTAATTTTTTAAAACCATTTTCTGACAGTTTATACACCAAATGAATCAATTAATTGAGAAAATAACCAGCAAATGAATTAACAAGTTACCCTGTTAACGAGCATACCATATAAAAAGTACCAAGACAGAAGAAACTAATTTCAGTGTTGTGAAGACAAAGCTTGTGTCCCGAGATAATACAATGAATGATCGAGAGATCATCAAAGAAATATAATCAGACAGACATCCCCTATATCCTACACAATAAACCAGAATCGAGGGATTTGTAATGCGTCTTTAGATTTTATGTATGCACCAGAGATCAAGCCATATCGTGACCTGAATCAATAGGATTGGGCCATCATACCATCAGTCTTTGCTGGACTTTGAAGTATACTGAGTAGGTTAAAATATGAAACTGTAGACTTACAGGCACTTGGTCAGGAGCTGGCGTCTGCTTGGTTTTCAGTTTCTTCCTGGGGTCCTGAAATGTGACAACCTCCACCCGACTCACCTGCTGGGTGGTTGGACCTGAATAAGACACGACACAGAGGGGTGGAGAAATGAGCGGTGGATGGAACTATGCACAAAGTATGTACAGAGCCTGGGATGCAAAGATAAGGCATTTATTATGCATCAGTTTAGCATTTTTAAACACTTATGCCATGACAAATTATCTGGCTTGACTCCTGGAAACTAAATGAGTCAGTGGAGGATATTCGGTCTGTGTCACATATGAGTGGTGTTGTTACACAGCTTGTTGCCAAGCTGCCTACCTGTTCGCTCGGTCTTTTGTTGTTGCTGCTGGTGCTCAGTGCCAAAATGATCTGCTCTGTTGTCCTCAGGGTCACTGCAGATATTCTCGATGGCTGAGAACTCTTCTTCCTCAGCTTCTTCATCACATCTTTTTCGTTTTTTCTTCTTCTGAGACTTCTTTTTGGATGCTGGTCCATTACCTGCACCATCAGTCAACAACATGAGCATGCAATACATCTAATCCCAGTTCCTGCAACTTTTGGTATAAACTTGATTAACTATTTGATGCTCTTAATATTCTTTCTCTGGTGAAGTGAAGGACGCACAAGGAAAAAGCTGATTTTAGAGCTGCAACAATTAATGCATTATGTGTCGACTATTATTGGCTTTGTCACCATCTTCTGACACTTGATAGACAGAACAACTAATCCATTAATCGCCAAAATAATCAATAGATTAATTGACAATAAAAATAATCTTTAGTTGCAGCCCGAGCTGATTACGATCTTCAAGCCAGACAACAGCCTGGCTCGGCTTCGCAGGCATAGCTTACTACCAGATTTCAACAATTTATACCTGCAGTTACACATTAATTTAAAACAATCTCAGCAATACAATATGCAAAACTTTGCCAAACCCTCTACCCTTACAAAGCTCATAATGTTCAGTTTGTATTGCCACTGTCCCAGAGGTGTTTAGTTAAGTTTATTATTGAGGTTACACTCTCAGTTAAGAAAACTGCAGCAGAGCAGAAGTTTATCTTTTTAATCCGACAATATCTACCTGTAAAATGGATTGAATGCTGTGGGACATACTTCTCTTCTTTTAACTCATTACCAGAGGTGGAAAGTAAACATGTAGATTGCTAAAGTAATGTACTCAAGTACAGTTTAGAGGTACTTGAATATTACTTGAGTATTGCCATTCTCTGCTACTTTATACTTCTACTCCACTATGATTCAGGGGCAAATACTGCACATTTTACTCCACTGCATTTATCTGAAAAGTTTAGTGACTGGTTACTTTGCACATTTAGTTTAAGCGTACTAAATATAATCAAAAAATTAATGATGATGTAATATTATTAAGTTTATTGGTAGCCAATCCACCTTCATCAGCTTCAACATGAAAATGATGAACACATTCATGCATCAATAACTATCAGACATTATTCTGACATATGCCATTTTGCATGATGTACGTTTACTTTAGGTGCTTTACGTGTATTTTCATGTACTGTAAATTGAAATGCATGACTTTTATAGTAGTAGAGTATTTCTACACTGTCTACTTGTACTAAATACAAGATCTGAGTACTTCTTCCACCTCTGTTCATTACAGGTTCCTTTAAGTAACGTAAGATACAAGTCTGCAACGTTTGACAGCCCACTGGATTCACCAACAATCGCTTACAGGACTTGGATTAATAGAAACGACTCATTTTCATTGAATGTTTATGTGATTTAAGTGAAGGGTGATCAGCTAATGTTAGCATTGGGGTAACGTTAGCTAGTATTAACGTAAGTTAAATGTCCTGGCTGAGTTAAAGTGCCATGACTAAGACAACGACGACATTATTCTTGTTTTAACTGCTATGCTGCAGCAGCAGCCCCATGCTGACACAAACCAGAAAGAAGGAACAGTGTTTGTCAGGCAACACCAGCCTGTTAGAGTAAGCTAGTATGGCTAGCTACCTAGCTAACTCCACTTACCAAAGTCATAAAGTTTATCCAAGACGTGTTCGAGAAACAGAGAGTCTTCGTCTGCTTCTCCGTTTGTCTTCGAGGTCATTTTGAGCTAATGATACGAGCAGGGTAACGAAAAAACTTCTCAGTACTCAAGTCAGCGATAACAGTCCTGATCAGAATGACAACAACCCGTAAAAACACGTGGGATTTACAGCACAACCGAGTCGTTCCTTCCCGGCTACCGTAGATGCGGAAGTGCCACGGAAAAGCCAGTTTACACGCCCATGAGAAGTTCCTCAGGTGCTGGTATCAACTAAAAGTGTTATATCAAGAGGAAGAACCGTAAAATAGTTCGTGCATTTATAACGTCACTTCATGTAGTGTGTATGTGTTGGTAAAGTGTGACAAAGTATGGCGTCCGAAGCTATTTATCCGGTATGTATGCTAACGCTCACTTAGCTCGCTGCTATGGCTCAGTGCACTCTGACATCTGACATTTGATTCAAACAGCTGTGTGCCAGATTCATATTAATGTGACAACACGACGTCGACATATCTGGTTGTGTCTTGTAGTTAAAATAGAAATAGGAAGGTTCATGTTTTGCTTAGCGGCAATTTCCCCTGCAATTTCCCCTGTTAAGCAATCACCACTTTACATTTCACATGTTCTGTAGGCTGACGGACATTTTGTTCTAATGTTGACAAATCGTTACTGTTTTAGTGCACCACTCTTCTGGTTAATGCTGCTGCAGTATCAATGTTTTTGTGCTTGTGGTTTGTAATAATTTAATTGTTTAAATGAACTGATATGCTGCAAAAATGCAACTCTGCAGTTGAAACACTGTCAATAACTGTCTGCTACTATTCTATACTATCTTGGACATGTGTAAAATAACTATACTTTAATTTGCAGAGCACCCTTAAAGGTGCAATATGTAAGAATTTGCCACCCACCAAAATTCATATTCAAAACAAACAGGGGGCAGCATATGACCAGAGTAACCGCTGTAGCTGTGGTTAGCTAGTTAGCTCAGTTAGCTGTGCAGTTAGCGGTCCGGACAGGGAGCTCGGAGCACCACCGGAGTGTTGGTGTTTACATAGCTAGCACAGGAGCTTTGGTACGGAATGGGGCAGGGCTAGCTGGTTAACATGCTAACCAAATAGATATCTCTGCAACACAAAACATAGACATCGTAAAGTCAAAACTGTAGTTGTTGACATTAAATTGACAATTTATTTAATTTTAGAATGTTTTCAACTAAAACTTACAAAACAGTTTATAAAACAGTAAAATTAGCTCCACCTCAAAAATGTATAATGTGGTAATGCTTTTGCACTTTCACCTAAGAACATTTCTAAATTGAGGACTTGTAGTTGTTACAGTATTTTTACATCTTGTTACTTTATTTATTTTTGTTTTGTCGCAGAAAGGGTCACACATTTTGGTTGCAAAGACTGGTGCCCTATAATCTACAGCATCTACCATATTTTTCTGTGCATCAGAAAAACCTCACTTGTCAAGATTTGGTCAACCCATGAGGCATTTTTGTAGCAAAACTTACAAAATCAGGGCATTGCACTTTCTTACCTTTTACAAAAACCGTAGACTAGATCCCATTCAATTGGTCTGAGTCACTGAATTTATCAATGAAAACCTATATTCAATTTTTTTATGGCTACAATGATCAACACTGAGAAATATGGATAATGTCTAATTCTAATGTAGTATGATGTTTTTGTCTTTCCAGCATAGAGACCCAATGCTGAAGAAAAGAGATGACTTTGAGGACATTTTGGAGGAGAGGAGGAACTCCAGCGACCTGCGATACGCCCTCAGATGTTACAGTCCTGTTCTTTACAAAGGACTGGCACCCTGTAAAGCCAGCATGCTGAAGAGCATGGTGCTTCAGTCGGATCAACTGCACTATGTCATCGGTCAGGTAAGTTAGAAGTGGACTGACAGCAGGTGATATTCTGGTTTTACCTGATGGATGGATCTCAGGTTAGTTACGATAAATAGTGTTTTTGAATGTATTGACCAGATTCCAAAAGTTGTATTACTTCTTTTTAATTTGTACTTGACGGGATAATGTTTTCTTTTGAATTGTCAAGGTTTCTAGAGAGACGGGCAGGGCGGCTGATGATGTTCAGGAGGAGGCGTCGGCCATCTTGGAGGAGATGGCTCACTGTCTGCAGCTCAGCACCGTTCGCTTCTTTGCCTTCACGCTCAGCAAGGTTTTCAAAACCTTGTTCAGGAGCATCTGTGTCAATGAAGAGGGCATCCAGAGGGTGAGAACACACGCATGAAACTATCACTATAACTACAAACACTATCAAAATGACTAAGACACATAAAGACACACACCTAATCTGCTCTCTGCTTTGTTGTCAGCTCCAACAGGCCATTCAGGAGCACCCAGTGGTCCTGTTACCCAGCCACCGTAGTTACATGGACTTCCTGCTGATGTCATACATCCTGTACACCTACGACCTCGCTCTGCCTGTCATCGCTGCTGGCATGGGTGAGTCCATATACACATACACATGTTTAAGCTCATAATGTTGAGTTTTTGTTGATTCTACATTACGGCGAAGTTTATTTCTCATGTTTCTTTTTCAATCAAAGTAGAAACCCTACAGTTTGTTTGTCCCTGCAGACTTTATGGGGATGAAATTTGTTGGCGAGATGCTGCGGATGTCTGGAGCTTTCTTCATTCGCAGGTCGTTCGGTGGAGACAAACTGTACTGGTCGGTCTTCTCGGAGTATGTCAAGACCATGCTCAAGGTGAGGATGATATTTTCTCCTTAATCTTTTAATCATTAGGAAGTGACCTTTTCTGTTGTGTCCATTTTAAGTGTTTGGGAGCCTGTTCTTTAATTAAGAAAGAGTGAACAACCCACACAACTTACATATGTCATATTGTTGTCTGTATCTTGTAGATGGATAATATTGGAAGAGATTATTTTTGATTTCTACATCTTTGTTTTTCTTTTCAGAATGGATTTGCACCAGTTGAATTTTTCTTAGAGGGGACCAGAAGCCGAACATCCAAGTCTTTGACACCAAAGTTAGGTAAGTCACAGGAAAAAGCAATTAAAAACTCTCCCAGCGTCACATAGAAGAACAAATTCTGAATCCACAGGTCAGGACAGATCCGATCCTGTGTTTTCTTTTTCTTGTCCTGTTAGTACATTTTCTTGTTGAGACATCACAATCGGGCTTATTGTTAAGTGAGTTTTCACATGCACAGAATTTGTCTTGGTATTTTGGTACATAACAGTCATAGTAAACCTAGTAAGAGAAAAGAAAATAAACAAATAGAAATTTTCATAAAAATGCAAAATATATCTGTTAAATAGGTTTTTTAGAAAGGACTGTATACACAGCAAAACAGTGAAAACGTGCAAGCATCATTGCTAATTAGTATTACTATCTAATTTACCACAGATGTAAGTTGCTGTAAAAGCTTGAAAATGCTTGAAAAGTGCTCGAATATTCCTATGGAAGAGGTGTAGGTAGGAAGCCTGTTCTCCGTGGTGATATTCCCTGATGTCAGTATAGATCTTTGTGTGCTTTGTGTCCAGGTCTGTTGAATATAGTCATGGATCCATACCTTAAAGGGGAGGTGTACGACATTAACGTGGTCCCCGTCAGTATCAGCTATGAGAGGATCTTGGAGGAGGCGCTTTATGCCAGAGAGATGTTGGGTGTTCCCAAACCCAAAGAGTCCACTTCAGTGAGTCATTGAAACATCTCACTTGTTTTATAAATTAAAAATGAAAACATTTATACATATGAAAAACCTGTAAAAACCTTGAAATCACAAGCAATATTTTGCAATATGAAAAAGCCTGTATATTAGTGTCTTTAAACCCCAGTTTGCACATCACTGCTCATAACTGGTTCATCTCCTCTTTAGGGCCTGTTTAAAGCCAGAAAGGTCCTCAGTGAAGACTATGGCAGCATCCACGTGTACTTCGGTCAGCCAGTGTCTGTGAGGAGTTTAGCCCAGGACAGAGTAAATCGCTGCCAGTTTAACCTGGTACCAAGGTATCAACCGACCCAGAATCTATCCCTATGCCTCTGAGATGTAGTAGAGCAGAACTATAAAGTAGCATAAATACTCAAACGAGTGTTCATGATCTTTAAAGATTGATCTGTTTTTCTGTTTAAACAAATAAGTTTGTCAAAGGTGCTGGTGAAATTCACAAACGTGGACTAACTATACATTTTTTCGTTTCCAGACACATCCCCAGGAGACCCAGCGAGGAGATCCACAACTTCGTGAATGACTCGGCCTACAGGCTGGTGCGAGCCCAGGAGGAGAACATGGTCCTGAAGCCGTGGGTCCTTCTGGCCTCCCTGCTGCTCCAGAACCACCACCAGGACCAGGCGGCTGGGCAGAAACACGGCATGGTGCTGGAAGAGCTGACTGCACAAGCTGTGTGGCTCAGGGACATTTTCCGAGAGTACGGAGCCTTCCTCCACTGGCCCGGTATGAAAACAGGACTCAGCTTTAAGTGTTCTTCAATGGTACTGCTGGATCTCTGTGCAGGCTGACTGACAAGAGGGTTGTGACGGAGTTTAAAATGTTGTGTTAAAAGGAGGATAAAAAATCCTGATTAAATAGTAGACCATTCTGTGTGTTCTGATTTGTCTTTCCCTTTCAGACCACGTCCCTCCATCAGAGGTGGTCTCCTCCAGTCTTTCCCTGCATCGAGGTCTAGTGAGGGTCTGTGAGGGCAGAGTCCAGCTGGCAGTGGAACAAGGTTTGTGTTTGATTTATGTGTTTTGTTTCTGTTTTTCATTTCTTTTTATACATGTAACATCACTGCAATCCTACACAGTTAAGTTATACTGAGTACATTTAAGGGGTCTATCTGCCACTTACACAGTCCAGTACATACAGGGCAACATGAGATGAGCGCTTTTTAAAAAAATGCAGTTTGACCTTTTGAAGTGAATATATGTGATTCAGTTTCTTTGGTAAACATTCTTTATTTATCACTTCACTGATTTCCCAAACGGCATTGTTTCTTTGGCTCCATTAAATAGGAAGTCTGATTCAGTCAGAAAAGCCAACAACTGGATTTGTAAATTTGCATTTAAACTTTTCTATCAGGCCACTTTTTGAAAATGGCTATCTCATGTGAATGCCTGCACTCAGACTCACTGAAGCCCCATCCACACGGCGTGAATGTTGAGCTGTTATTCCACCACGCCATTCTGTGTAAAGAGTATGAATATTGAATGGAGGGGCTTTGTTTTTGCTGCCCTTTAAGCCGTGTAAAAAAACAAAGCCTGCACAAGGACTCTTCTTAATGGCAGTATTGTGGGACCTCTTTAAAAAGACTGCTAAAGAGAAAGGCAAGACAGTCTGTAAAATTAAACAAAAGTCAAAGCTAGTGTCAATACAATTACAATTACAGTTTTTAACCATCCATTTTCTGTTAATGATTTTGAATAAGATATACTGTATTATATATTGTAGTGGGCGTTTGTTAAAAAATCTAAATCAAACTTTAAATCAAAGAGCCACTGCTGCACCGTGGTCCTGTGATGTACACAGGCAAAATAATCCATTCAAAGATCCTTTTGGTTTTCTATGGTTTATTTTCCAAAAAGCAAGCAAACAAAGAACAAATGAATCCTGCGTGCATCTCCTGCTCTGGTAAAAAAAAAGACAGAGGCCCACTCAGGTGCATCATGGTCCTACTCCTACCCTTCTACCCGTGTAACCGAGGGTGCACCACACAGTGTTACCCAAATTCCCGAACAAAAACAAAACAAAATACTGAAAAGGCTTAAGAAGGAAATACTAACTAAACAAATGTCTAGCAAAGAAAATGCTATGAAACTCTAATCTAGATCTAAACAAACATCCAGAATAATCGAACAAAAAATAACAAAAAAAACTGCCAACAAACAAATAGCTCCAACAATATATAGTTTATCTTTAACTAGAGCTCGACTGATGCTGATACCTGTATTAGGGAGTGAAAAATTCTGATATCGATATCATGAGATGAAACAGAAATATGATCAGAAAATTCAAGGTTAAACACTATTTATAAGAGCTCTGTAAACAGTTAATAAATGGTTTATAATGATTTATAATGTGTGGTTAGTCAAGTTTTTATTAATGCTCAGTATTTGACAACAACTCTAAGTTCTCGTTTGAAGACCTGTTTTATATAATGACGACTGTGTTTAACTATATTGTCATTCATTATCTGTTCATACACCAGCCTCCACTTACAGGTGACCAGAAGAGGGGTTATAAATGATGATATAAACATTAATAAACACTTCTGTCTGCTTACAACCACATTATAGTGTTTTTATAAAGCATTTATTTACTGCTTACAGATGCTAAATTGATTGTAGTGCAAAAAATGATAAAAATAACAGCTTTGCCGTGAAGCTTTGCTGACTTTAAACTTTGTCTTGACGCAGGTGGACAGGTGAAACCAGCGGAGCCTCACAGCACCGTCACTCCAGAAGAGGAGCTCTTGAGCCAGGCAGTCATCGTACTCTCCTGTGCCTCGTACAGGAACCAGGGGCTGCACGTGCTCCTCCGACCGGCTCTGCTGGCATCAGCCATCAATGCTGCTTCCTCCAACCAGAAACGTAAGACTCCCGCTGCTGTTTTAAACGCTCTCTGCTTTTTACAGCTTATACAGCTTATATGAGTAAAGGAATTATTTTATTTTATTTAACTTATGTATTTAATGAGACTTTGTGCTTAAATACATGTATTTTGACATTTTTCACTGAAAATTATTCTATTTTATTCCAAGAATTAAAGGCACAAACACATAAGAAATTCCACAACACACTAGATTCTCGTGCCTTTTAATAATCTCACCTTTTTTTACACTGTAAGCCACCTATTATACAGGCTTTAAAATACATGTTATTTTATTTTATTTTTTTTATTCCAGAGGAGGTCTTCAACAGTTTCAGCTTCCTCAGGAACATGTTCTCCAATGAGTTTATCCTCTGTCCTGGAGCTACAGTGCAGGTGAGGAACAACATTGACAGAAAACTGAATGGCCTTTCAGGTAAGCAGTACTGATTTCATATTTCACTCATGTCTTCTAGGACTTTGAGGAGGCCTGCTACTTGCTGGTGAAGACCGGAGCTCTGCAGGTTACCCAACAGGAGGTTCTGGTGACAGAAAGAGGACAGAGAACAGTGGCCTTCCTCACTAGCATGCTAGATCCTTTCTTACAGGGATACCAGGTGAGGGAGTACAGCTTTGTAAATGTTGGATGTGTCATGTTGCGTATGTAAAAAGGTAGTTGTGTGCACAATTCAGTTATCTGTATCTCTACATTGGATTAAAAGCTCCTGGAACTTTATCAGATGTGAACAGGCAGGAATATTTCATTTAGTTTTAACATTTTAACAAGCCGGACAAAGACTCTTTAGATTTTAAGTGTTTTAAAGTTCCTTATGTCGTGTTTTGTTTCACTGAGTCAATGGAATCTTATGTACACTTTTTAAAATCTTTTGATTTAAGATATAATAGAGCATTTATAAGTCTTTTTTTCATGTAATAACAGGGTTTTTCGCACTGCATGTCCACTCTTTAATACAAAAAAACTAGAAAATAAACAGTTTGGTACTGTAGATGCAGAATGTTCTAAGAACCATTCTGACAGGTTATATATTTACATCCTTACATGGTCTTAAAAGTGATGCCTGTGAGCATTTAACATGTGTTAAGTCAGATACATGCACAAATATACACATATATAATGCACATGAGTAAAAGTAATGCAGACATCACGTTTGTTTTCTTTAACAAATTGATTTTATAGCATCAAAACTCCTGTAGGAAACAGTTTGAGTGTTAAACTGTTGGTGTCCTCTAGAGGGTGCTGTTAACACATCATTATTCTTAACAGTTGCGTGTGTGTGTGTATGTGTGTGTCTGTCAGGTTGTGTGCCGGTTCCTGTGTGAAGAGGCCACTGAGAATCTGACAGAAAAACAGTTTGTTCCTGCCGTCCGAAAGTTCATCATCAAACACCTTCTAGCAGGTTTTCTCTCTTTAAAAGTTTCTCATTTGTCAGAACATTCCTGCCCGTATTTTTACCTCAGCCCTCTATAAAATGTACTCACTGTGTCTTGCTTGTTTGTGTTATCCAGGTAGACTAAGATACACTGAGGTGTTGTCGTCTGACCTCCAGAAGAACTCTCTTGCAGCTTTGCTCAGACTCGGAGCCGTACAGAAAATCAAAGCGTAAGTTGGTTCTGATCATCCTTCAGTTACAGTATTTTCTCTTGGTTTTGCGGAAAATGTAGTGCATGTAATTAGATCGGGGAATAGTCGTTTAATTTTGATCCTCTCCACATTGATTTTACATTCATTTGACTTACATGGTGCCCAAAACAGTGTTGGTGCTGCGCCTAAACCTTATAATGGAAGGGAAAACCCTGCAATTACTTTCCCAATTATTGTGTAATAAAACTGTAAATAAATGTCATGAAAAGTGATTTATTTAGACAAATATCACAAAACTGCTTCAAAGGGCTTTCCCATCTGTACAAGTTACACCTTCCATTATTAGACTCTTTGTATAAGTGCCTGTTTAACTGAAAATAAAAAAGACACTTCAGTGAGATCCAAATCTTTATTGAAAAGCTGTTGATTATTGGTTATTGAAAAACTTTAACTTTATTTATTTGCACACACTCCAGGTTAGATAAAATCAGTGGATTAAAAAACAATAACAGATGTCAGTAGAGGTCAAGAAGCCATCATGCTCATACGTCACCTGACTTCCTCCTTTGCTCCCGTCATAATGACTACGTCCACCAGAGGTTGCCGCCTAACAATAACCCTAGGCGTGGATTGTACTAAGCTTGCACAGGCGACCTATTTGGCTGTGTTCCTGTTGAGGACAGGCTGGTTTTGAGTGATATATGTAGTAGCAAAATGTATTAACCTCACATATAATTGTTACTTTTCAAATACATATTGAACTACCTTTTAATCTTATATACTATTAATCCCTTGTGTATGTGAGTGGGACCTGACCTGAGCATGAACTGTGTAAGTTACTTTTGACATGAGGTGAGCCGAAACCTCAACTAATTTACGGGAAACTGTGTCGGCATCAAATATTGTGTTCTCATGATGCTTATCAGTCCTATGTAGGTAATGTGATACTTTCAAGGCCGTTTGGACATCTGATGTTTCGCTCTGAAACCTCCCTTTTTGTCTTGTCTTTTTGTCCTGCTATTCTATAAACTGACTTTCACTGTAGCTCAATGTCAGACTCACCCAGATCACCCTGGTGTGAAGAGCCTGACCTTTCAGCTGAAATGGATTGACTCTGTTATTCTCTATTTTTCTATTATACCACTTCATTAAAGTGCACAAAGACAACCTTTTGTGTATTTATCTCTATTTGTTCACTTCCACCACAATCTAAGCTTGTGGTTTCTGCCTCCCTCCCAGTACATTTGTGCTGATGAAAAATGACATTTAAAAATTCAACAGCTTCTGTTTCATGAAACCGTGTCATTTTAACTCTGGATAAGCATTGTTAATTTGTTTCAGTGGAAGTCCAACCGACTTTGGTGCTGAGAATAACCAATGTGCTCCATTGTTTTTCTTTCAGAGCGGAGCAGGGGACTCTAAAGGTCAACAAGGTGATGGTGAACTCATTGGAAGACACTCTTGGTAAGAAACAAGCTGTCAGTTGGACTCTAAACACTCAGCATGAATAAATTGTGTTTGGGTTCTCTCCCCGCCTTTACAACAAATCTCAAATTTGTCTCTTTGTCCAGGAGGGAAACTCCCGACTCAGAAAGCTGTCGCCGCTCGCCTCTAATTCACCGACCTCATTAGGGGGACCGAGAAGGGTTGAACCTTTTTTACCTGCATCGATGACGTAACACGACGATGTCTCAGCTCTTCTCTACAAACTGCTTTCTGTGAGAGATGGAACAAAAGAGTTGCCATCTGGAGACAGCTCGACCCCTTTTATTTTATTTTTTCCTTCTCGTCACCTCTTTTCAATACTCCATTTTTTCCCTCTTACACTTTTCTATTAAAAACCTTTTTATATACGTTCATAACAGCAGATGCTCAGCGAGGCCTTTGAAGGTATATAGCTAAGCTCTTCGGCTCATTCTGAATAACCGACCTATTGCTATGAGCAGCCTCATGAAAGCTCCTGAATGTGCCAGCTCCACTCAGGATTGTGGCCATTCTCTGTTAATGCACTTGATACATATCTACTAACACTCAGCAGGGCGCTTCTTTGTGTTTCTGCTTTTTCATCTGTGCTTCAGTCTGTTTTGTCTCTTTTCTTTTGAGCACTTTAATCAATTTACTCATGCAATGTGGCGTGGACCTGCAGTACAGATATCTTCACCCCCTTTTTCTGTTTTTTCCCCTAATATTTCTGTATTTTTGTTACTAAAACTGGTGTTTTAAGAAGATTTTGGCGGTTACACATCTGAGCTTTTGGTAAAAAGCACTCTACGAACAAAAGGTTTTATCTACTTGAGTTGAACTTGCCACAGACCCAAGGCCTACTGCAAGAATAGCTGGATCAGGCATTGTTAAATTGTTGGATTTAAACCACCGTTTCAAGATTCAAGTTTCCACCCACCGTCAGGCCTTTAGCCAACACACTCCGAGTCTCGCAGTACATTCATCTTTGTTTACACAGTGGAGATAATGATACAAGTCTAATGCCAATGTCTCATACTTGCCAAACTCCATATAAAAACTGCAGTTAATTATACTGAAGCACTACAAGCTACACCAAAGGAATAAGTTTGAAATTGTTTGTTTTTCTTTTCATGTTACTGAAGTTGCTTCATAGTTGAAGTCTGAAAAAGTTGTTTAATATTCATCTTTTATTTATTGTCAAAGCGACACACACGTGATAAGATTGACAAAGGAAAGACAAAGGAAAGAAGAAAAAGCCAAAGGTAAAGAAAAAGGAAGCAGCTAATGAAATGCTAATAAAAAATGTCTGAGGCCGAAGGACTTCACGTAAAAAGAGCTTTAACAGCCAACGGGTGATTTTTTTTTTCAAGACTCAGGTTACCTGCTTTATTAATTAAATGTATTATTTTTTATTCAAATTTTCCAAATTAGACAAGTTGAAAAAATCCTCATTTTGAAGCTATTTATTTGGTAGTTAACTAGCAGTGTTTCCATGTTGACCCTAAAATCTCATTACAGTGTGTCCAGGAAAAACCTTCACCAGAACAAAAAAAACATGTTGGTTCCTGGGTTTAAAATTGGCTGTCAAACATTCTCATAGAGGAACATGATTATTTTGTCTGTTAAACGACTAAAAGAGGCCAAATAAGCCAGATTCCTCAATTGCTTCGTTTTGAAATTTGAAAATTGAATCAGAAGATATAAATCTGGAAATGTAGATTTTAATGCCAACTTTCAGTACTTGACACTCGGCGGTACGGACACAGTTTGGTCGGTACTGGGCGGTTTGATACACAGCCCTCCTCAAAGCAGTGATTACGTGCGATAGCTAGCGCTTTGTCACAAAAAACCTTGAAACCGACCTCAAAGTCAGGAAAAAAGCTAATATAAGTCTGATCTTCTTGTTATCAGCTGCAAAAAAATCAGACTGGTTATACTGAGCTGTTGTGTTAAAACCAACCAAACTCCCCAATGAAATGTCTCAATTAAAAAAATACTGAATCTTCTTTGATTGCCAAATTTGCCAGATACTGAACTTGTATTTTTGAAACCAGGCTTCACTCAACCAACAACAAAGCAGCTCTGTAGCTTAGAAATGTTTGTACAACAACAATCTTCAAGTCAACACACGTCATCCAAAGTGCAAGTCTACTGTGTGAGTGTATTTCTTGTTGAATTGTGTTTTTTTTTCAATAACAGCTTTTATATTGTATAATGTCTAAATAGTTTTGTGTCTTTGTGTGTGTGCATTTCTGAATTAACTATGTTTAAGTGTGTATGTGTTGGGTGAGGCCTCATCAGGCTGATGAAATATAAAAGCATGTTAATAAAGCTTTTTGAAATACACGTTTCAGCTCAGATTGCGTTTCTCTGGAGGGGGTCAACTTTCTCAATTTGATTAAAATTTTATCCCAATATCTTATAACATCCAGTGTTTGATCAAACTCACAGACAGACTGCTGCTCGTCTCTCCCTGTGTGAGCGGTGAGCCACATGGTGCCGATTCATTCTCGCTGGTCATTGAATTTTAAAAGGTTGCACAAAAAAACAAAGACGGGGTGGATAACTTGATTGACTTCCACCAAAAGTCTGTGGGGCTATGGGGCCGAATGGCAGCCCAGATGCTGCAGGGTGTCCTGCTCAAGAACGACAGGGTAGATATTTCAGTGGGGACCGATTTCATGATTGTGCGATGGGTCTCAAAATCAAAGGTTTCACAATCAAATCTGATTGTCTGGCTGAATTAATTAAAAAAGTTTAGGTTATATATAACTTGTATGAACAGCACTTTACCCATTATTTACCGATCCAGCAACCGGAGCAACATTAGCATTTAGATACATTTGGAGTCATACTGGTGGCCACCCGATGA
Organism: Pagrus major; assembly: GCF_040436345.1. Classification (NCBI taxonomy): domain Eukaryota; kingdom Metazoa; phylum Chordata; class Actinopteri; order Spariformes; family Sparidae; genus Pagrus; species Pagrus major. Next base: position 12,099,021 of record NC_133236.1, read on the forward strand.
ATCCAAGTCCAATATCCACTCCTCCTTTTAGCTCCATTTTTGGTCTCCACCCACTCTGAAGGCAAAATATCTGCCTCATTAGTTGATGAATGCTCAACCATGTTCACTGGCTACTTGCTGATGATAGCCCCGTTTCCATAAAGTGTTTGTATGTGCATTTTGAAGAATATTGCATTAGAAGTTTTATAGAAATGGCAAAATTGGAATTCGCAAAACAGTTTGTTTGCACGCTTGAGGTGGTTTTTGTCTTTAGCGAATCCGAGTGAATGCGCAAAATGTTTGATGGAAACAGATTTGCCGAGTAAACTCTGACGTAGCGAACGTTCAGCTCACATGACTGATCAGCTGTTTCTGAAAACATGTCTGTTAGCAGTAGGCATGTGTGGACCGATGAGCCCAAACAATTCCTTCCTCCTTTAAAATTCGCTTGACATTTTATGAAAACATTGTCTGTTTCCCGTTTGACACTAGGCAGGTATTTCCATGTGGATATTTTAGAGCTTTCTTTTCACTGCTGCGGTTGGAGACAATACTGATAGAACCAATGAGATTAAATCAGAACCGCTGTGGGCCATAAAACCAAAACAATGAGCTGAAAGACCATAAAAAGTCTGCCATGTTGCTACAGAGTGGGCAAACCAAACACTGGCTCTACAAAGGACATTTTTTGTGTCACTAAAGGGGAGGGGGAAGTATCAATTATCAATTACTTCACAAGAAAAGCAAAAATGTGAGAAAATATTTTGCTTTTAAAAAATCCATTTAAACCCCTAAAAATGTACCTGGGTACCTTTGGAGGATGTGGAGTCAACGTAAGGAGCCACTTTTGAAGATTATCTGTTTGCCAAACTGAAATCAAAGACATGTAATTGATCAAACAATATGGAAAACCTTATTTTGAATCAACCATTCATGCAGCAGAGGAGAGAAGGTGGGAGAGATCAATACATACAACCAACCTCTAGGTGTCAGACTTGCCTTTCTGTGAGCGCTTTGTTCATGGCAGGTTGTTGACACACACACACACACACACACACACACACACACACACACACACACAGCAACAGCAGCATTTTTCATCATGTTTTGTGGCTCTGCTGCTGAGTAAGAGACTGCTGCCAGCAAGTCCGCCACTTTCCATCCATATTGCCCTTTCTCTCATACTCACTCAGTCTCTGACAAATTATAGGTTCATCGAAAGTTGCCATACCAAATTGCTTATACACACACTCCAGTCCCTCCGTCCCTCCGTCCATCCATCCATTTCCTCCTCCTGCTTTCCCTTTCCCTCCATCCATATCCATCTCCCTGGTGGTGCTGTATATTAGTGTCAGCTGCAGCCTTATCAGCACTTTATCCGCTACATTATGACAAGCTGTATTGAAGGGTGGGGGGGCACGTGCACTGGCACACACACACACACGTACAGGAGGGCGACACCATAATAAACTAGTTTCTGACCTGTGGCAGCCGCTGGGAAACAAAAGCAGCAGACAGCTGCTGTTTTATGAGCAGAAGTGCAGCGTGTTTGCTTTCTGTAAGTCTTTGTTGTTCCTTTACTTTGTGTTTGTGTGAGTGCAAGTGTGAGTGCAGGTGTGACTGAGTGCACACTGGCCTGGTGTTGTTGTGCCCAGAGGGCTCTGTGGAGGTCTATATGTAGGGAATTGATTGAAAGGAAAAGGGACCCTGGTGTATAATGTTTCAGCAGTTAACCTTAGGTAATGGTAGGTTGATGGATTCAGCTCATTTGCTCCGGCAGGTCCTGTTTATCAGCGCCGTGCTCGAGGCTACAGCATTAACATAGAGTACGGGCCTGCCAGGGATCCCCGAGGAGGGCCCAATTAGTCCACGTTTAAAGGTTCTCTTGAGCGACAGAATTTCAAAACTCTCATCTTGAAATTTGTGCTCAGTGTTCTCCCCTCAAACCACTCGTCTCTTTCCTTATTGACACGTTCGGAGAGGAGGAGGTGCTCCGAGGGCCGATCTTCACAAGAACAAAACTTTTCACACACACAGGAAGTGGAATCTAATAGCATCTATAAATTACACAGGAGTTTAGCAGAGAGTTCATGCAGTTTGAAGCAAATTACATTTCAAACATCCAAAGAATAGAATGCTGTTAAGGAGAATGGTTGAAAGAAAAAGTGACTTAAATTGCTCCCGTTGTTTTTTTCTTGGGGTTCTCGGTGTTCTTCGTTCAGAGATGAGACGGATGTTTTATGTAGAATAAGAAGCAGTGATCATTTCAAAAAAAAAAAGAAAGAAAAGAAACTTTTTAAAGAATTCAATCCAAGTGAAAAAAAATTTCAGTATAATTTGTTTCCTGTCTGAAACCATGTGAGTAAAAATAATCTTTCAGGAGAGAAAAAGTATGTATTTTTTGTCGTGGGTGAAATCGAGTGAGAAAAAGGTCTGGTTGGATTTTTTTTTTGTAAGGCAATTTATGTTTTTCTCCTGTCAAAACTTTCTTTCTTTTATTTTCCATCTATGGAAACTTTTTTTTACATGTCTGAAATCGAGTGGGAAATAATCTTATGGGAGAATTTTTTTTTTCATGGGTTAAACTGACTGTTAAACTTTTTCTCCTGTCAAAACTTCTTTCCATAAATTTCTTTCATCTGGGAAAGTTTGTGAAAAAAATTTCTTTTAGGGAGAATTTTTTTTTCATGTGTGAATCCAAATGAAAAAGGTTTGTTGGGATTTTTTTTGTTTTTGTATGACATTTGTTTTTTCTCCTGTCAAAACTTTTTTCCTTCCTTTTTTTGTTCATCTGTGAAAAAAATTAAAAATTTAAATTTCAAGAGAAAAAGAGAAGAAACAGAGAGAAAAATGAAAAGGTTTGGCAGGAAATCTTTATTATAAGGCAATGTTTTTTGTTCTCAACATTTCAGGAGAATTTTCTTTTCCTGTCTCAAACCAAGTTGGAAAAATAATCTTTCATGAGAAAAAAATATCACGTGTAAAACCGAGTATGCAGACCCTTTGCAGGTAGACACAGACGCTTTCACAACTTGTGCAATTTACTTCAAATACAAGTTCAACATACAGTAAACAGGTTCATAAATATCCAAACATACATATCATTTTTAATCATTACACCCAATGTTATCCAGTAAGTCTAAACAATCTTTCCCACTCTGCTGGCAATATAATAATGCTTTTATACTTTGAATTAAGTAGAATTTTAAATGCAAGACTTTTACTTGTAATTGAGTATTTTTACAGTGTGGAATTGGTACTTTTACTTAAAGCAACATTATGTTGAAATTGGTATTCTGTGTGATTAAATCATCAAATAGGAATCAACTTTATATTTCCATTTCTCTGGACAAAGAAACTCGGTGCTCTGCTGAGATTTGGATCTGAAAAACTCCAAAGGCTGTTTTATAAAGTGACTCTGGGGAATGAGCTTAACTAACATTAATGCATTTTTCACAGTTTTTGCTTCATACCTTCGAGCATTAAAATTACCAGCAACATTAAAAAGCATCTGACAACAACATCTGTGGTTGCATGCATTTATGTGCATATTTTCATCATTGGGATAGCAGCCGCTGTCTGGTCGCTGCTCATAGATGAGACACCGTAAGTGTTAAGTGTTAAGTGTTAAGTGTTACTTCTTCACTGATTATTGTTAATGTATTCTTCTTTTTCTCTTCTATAATACATCATAGATAAGCTCTTCTACCATCAGAGATTAGTGCTGAATGAAAACATTTGCATTTTTAATTCTATTTGCATAATGCAGACATGCATGGATCTAATACACTGTGCTAATGTCTGCAATTAGCCAGAACATGAGCATATTCTGAGCAACGCATTGGCTTTAAACTTTAACACAAGAGAGTTCACATGCAAGCACATGCAACACACACACACACACACACACACACACACACACACACACACACACACACACACACGCTCCTCTCAGTCTCTGTGGGATTCCAAGAGCTGCCAGTTCTTGACAGCAAGATAAATAATAATCCTGTGATGGATGCTGCCGTGAAGTGAAAGCTAAGGAAGATTTAATAAAATCCAATAGAATCTAATTGAAGTGGCATGAGTGGTGTGTGTGAGCAAAAATGTGTGTGTGTGTGTGTGTGTTTGTAGTGGAAATACCTTTTGCAAATCAAGGTTTGTTATTTGTGTGAAGATTTGGGGACATCAGACTTTTATTCAGAGAGAGAACAGGTTCAGTAAACACAGCTGACAGGTATCCCTCCACAGGTACCGTCTGTTTCCTGTTCTGAAATTCAAACTCACAATAATTTACTCTTCATTGGACGGCCTGCTGATTTTTATACATTGGCAGAGGACAAGAGAAGCTGCACGTTCTTATCCTCCAGTACTTTGTTATATTGCTTTATTCTACGTCTTTGTTATATGATGCACGGAATGGATTTGTTAAAGGTGTAGTTCAACATTTTGGGAAATGCACTTATTAGGTTTTATTGCCTATGTGTTGTATGAGAAGATTACTAGCACTCTGGTATTTGTAAGCTTACTATGAAACCAGGGCCAGCGGGCAATTAGCTTTGCAAAAAGTCTGGATGTCACAGCCACAAACTGGTCACAACCAGTGTTGTATAAAGTACCCAAAAGCAGTGGCGGTCCTAGCTTGCATGACGCCCTGGGCGAACCTCATCTTCAGCGCTCCCCTATTTCTATTTTCTATTTCTTTAAAACTGTTATAGAATGTGATGTCACAGCAGGGTTACACCAACAAGACTCCAATTAGTGCCGGTGACCTGAGCATTTCCCATTCCACCTTTAAAAATTACAGCTGAAATTCAGATCATTTGAACCATTAGGTTAAATATATACCAGTCTATTGAAGTTGAAACAGTAAATTGGCTCACCCTCACTCCCAACCTTTCTTCTCTTCTCTGTTCGACCGATTTAAAAGCTTCAAATGACTGAAAAATACAAATTATGGTTATTTCCGCGGCAGAGGCATTTGGGAAAAAGAACAGCGGCTGGGGGGTTTCCGATGTGGATGATTAAGTTTTTGTGTAATCTTTCTATTTCAAGAAGATTTTATTTATTAAGAGTTGCGAGTCATAGAGAGGAAATTGCTGTCTTTGTGAATCAGGAAAGCTTTCCGCTGACAGCTACAATAAGCCGGCATTATTAGACTAACTGTTTTATAAACAGTCTCACTGATCTGACTTTAAGATGCATTTCTCGTAGCATTACAAAGACGATCAGTTCATGAACATGTGAACATTGTATTGTTCTCTTAAACGTCTCCTTATCTGTGACAAAATTAAAGAGGAATGTTTCTCATTAAATGAATTTGCCTGTAATGATACTGAAAGGACAAGAAAGGCTGTTAGAGACATTCAGTCATTAAAAACACACCTGAATAAACAGAAAACAACCTCTGCCTCCTGCCTATAGCAAATGAACACATTGTGTATTCATGGTTTAAACCCACACCTGCTAGCTTACATACATAAAGTGCTAAAGTCAGTAAAAACCTCTCGTTGAGCTGCGTTTCCCTGCCTGCTAACAGACTGTGGCGGAGGCTCACAAACCAAACTCAAAGGCGAACGAACGACTGCCGTCCTCAGCGGGGCTTTTTAAGATGGTGAAAGGTAAATCTGGTTCTAATTAAAATGACGGGATGGGTGAAGTTCGTCTCTCTCCTCCACACTGCCAGTGCTCTCTGGGGCCAAAATAACTCTCATAATTATGAGTGAATTGATCGTTGACTTTGCCTCCATCAGGAGAGGCTCTGAGGAGGACGGTGCAGAACAGCTTGTGAATGTGATGCACTGTTTAGTGTGTATATTATTTCAGCAGTGCTGTGCACAGAGGCAAGCGCAAGGAAATTTACTTCAGCCATTTGCTGTTGACTTCATAGATCACCAGGTAAGGCATCGTGAGTGAAAAGTGTTTCTTTTTATACAATCGCTTCACGAAATCAAGATGGAAAGGTTCAGTTATTGTCATTTTTAGAGGATGGGATGGAAATATCAGCTGAAAGGTCGAACTGGTCAAACCAAATTAAAAAAAATTACTTCACGTGGTCACAAACACAAAGTTTTTACAAATTAAGTTAAAATGTACAAAACAAAACAAAAGACATAAGTAGTGTGGAATCGTGGGAGTTGCTGTCTTCATCGTTGCTGATTAAAATCTGCTTGACTCAGGCAGAAATGTTCATGGACGAGGTAAAGTTTTAAAGTTTTATTCACATCAGGTTTAGTCTTGTTCCTCCTCAGTGTTTGTGGGATAATCTAAGTACACAACTCAACATAATATATAACTTAGTTCTAGCTGTTTTTAGACATTTTAACACAGAGGTGTTATATATTATGTCTTTTACAAGTTAGATTAACACAATTGCTTTCAAACTGAATGATGTGTTACCAGTTGAAGTAATTGTTTTAGGTTGGTCCAACAATTCTCTTCTTTACAACTGTCCCCTTCAGAATAAAGTATTATAACTTTGATGATCCCTTAACATTTCATCTTTCATTTTTCCCCCCAAGAATTTGATTAATGTTTAAACACCTGCTAACATTATTTTCATCAGCCTCAGCTAATTGGCAAATGTTGACATGCTAACACTCCAAGATCGCGGCTGCCAAAGTTGAGGTCTGCAGGCAAAATTAGCCTCAAGGTTCAGTTTGACCTGCCAAATGTTTCTAGCAAAAAGAAAAAACCTTACAAAATTATAATAATGTTCATGTTGGTTTATTTCTGTGAGATAAAAATGTTCTTTAGACATGTGTTTTTTTTTATTATCTGGGCACAGCGGGCACAGTGACACTATGTGCAGGGATTCAGTCAATTTAAGCAACTTGGGATACTCGTACCATTTTGCCACTTGACAATACAATAAAAGCACTATCTCCTTCTCATCCACTCAGGAGTGGCGGACCACTAAGACCAACAGGGATGGACACAGAACAAATACTACAAATGACCCCCCTGCCACAACTGCTGCAAAACAATTACAGAGGAAACACTGACAAGAGACAAGTGCTTTTGGCCCGTGGCCCACCTTTAAGTTCCCGTTTTGACCCTCCAAGGGAGAAAGTTTGGGCACCGCTGCTCTAAATCAAGATGGTGAACATTATATCAGCTAGACAGAATGTTAACACTGTTATTTTGAGCATGTTAGCAGGATGACTGTCACTACTTGATGTGGCAGATCTTGGACAGCGAGGTACGGCAACACCACTAAGACAATGATTTATTGATTTTATGATAATGAAATGGCCTGTTCATATTAAATTGTCATATCGTTCATATAATCTTAATTTCTATGTCAATAAAGGACCTTTAAATTGAATTGAATTAAAAAATAAAACTTGCTAGAACAGGCAACAATGCACAGCCATCCAAACCACAGCTGTGCCTAAAGGTACAGCCTCGCGGATGTGTTGGCTTTTGACTCTTGGTGTTGTTATTTAAACGCAACCACCTCGAAATTAGCTACGTAACATTTCTTTTTCTGAAAGTTAACAATACACTCTCATTAAGAAAGACTAAATTTCTGTCTTTCCATTGTATCTGGCACTTTAAGACCTTCACATGTATGTTCACTTAGTGGGTTCGAACACCTTGGAAACAGCAAATGCTTTTACAACATCTCCTTCAAAAGAATCGCTTACAAAAGAGTTACATGTTTAACATTTCTCCATCTGCATTTTATAATTAAAACTAAATTACAGAAACTACAGAACAAAATATCTGACATGTAGATTGGAACACAAACTGACTTTACAGACATCATTACAGTCAATTATCACTGCACACAACAACAGCAATGAACTTCGCTTAGACTGCTCTAATTTGCACATTTCTCATCAAGTACCACCTGAACGTGTTATAAACAACATAAAGAGGAAGGCACTTAGCAGAGCACATACCTTTGCCAGCGCTGTGTGTGCACCTGTCGACATACACTGTCAAGTTATGCCAGAACCACAGATTGGATTTTCAACTAATTTAAATCACTTTAAATTACCAGCTTATTTCACAACAGGAGGTCCACATTCTGTCACGACTGCAGCTGAAACTGGATGTGAGACCGGACACCTTAATCATTTCGACCAATCAGCACATATCTGTACCAATTAGCTCCATACATTTGTTGAGTAAGCTCTGTACAGTGCACACAGGCACAGAGAACGTTGCCAAGTTTAAAAGGAGCAGTTTATTTATCCAGTAATGAGCCTTCAGTTACCCCATATTGTTTGTTTTTGGTCCATAAATACACATTTTTCCTCTTTTGATGTCTGTTGAAAAGAGCTTACAGACACACAGTCTGATAGTGTCATGTGATTGACCCATTTAAAAGTGATTTTAAAGTCAAATTTGTGAGGAGCCACACGCAGTTATGATTAGTTTGAGGTCTAGCTAAAAGTCACATAGCTTTAAAGCAGGCAAAGATTGCCCATAAAATGTTAGCCTCCGGAAAGTGTAACTGTCCTGAGAGTCCTGAGAGATCCATAGTAGTTACGGTTGAAGCTAGACCCACAATGCAGTAAGCCCAGCGTAAAGACTGGAGGCGGAGCCCCATTCATTCCTATGAAAGCTGCTCAGTGCCGCATGAAGCCAAAAATGCTCCCGAGCCGGCTAACGAGGATAAAATACTTTAATGGTGCAGCTCTTCTAGACTTTCCAAATGTCATTGGACTGAATGGCTCAAATTATGACAGTGAAACAAATCATTTTGTGGGGGTTGTGACGCTCAAAAAAATGTACCCATGGGCGAGGACTTACGGGAAAAAGTCTGTTTGGGCTGCAGTGCATCATGTGACGATGTAATTACACGGGGGCTTGTCTAACACCTCTGAACCACACGACTCTATAATGTAATGTTAAAATGACACTGTGTGATTTTAGGTGGCGTTGTATCTGTATGGATTAAACAACAAGATAAACTACAATATGTAAGATACAACAGAGTGGTGTAGGGATGATGGTAGGCTAACCTAAAAGTTAGCATCACCGTGGATCCCTCAACAAAAAGCCTATGGGATTTTTCCATTGTATTTTGGATTATTACAAAAAAATAAGCTATGTGGCAAACACAAGATACTTTATAATACTTATAATATAATGTATATATATAATACAGCGAGATAATCATCACAAATTTTAGGATTTTTAAAGCATAAATAAAATCGCCAGAAGTAAAAAGCTGAACATAACATGAGCTATAAACAAGCTGTACAGGGGTTGCAATACGTCAGCGTCACCCCACAAGTGTCTTACTACATTATACTACAAACTCTTCATTGATTTACAAGTTGTAAAGTGTGAGTAAGAAGTCCGCCTGTAAAATAGGATGAGTAAGTAGATGAGTCACTTTATGCTAACCTAGGCTAACTGCCTCTGAGCTAGCTCTGTAGTAAATGCACAAGCATGTTTAGTGGTATCAGACTTGTCATCTAACTTCCAGAAAATAAGTATATAAGTATATTTCCTAAAATGTTAGACTATTTCCTTGATGGAATCATTAGAGTTATTCTGACTTCATTCTGGGCTCACAAAACAAATGTGAGTGTGAGAAGGTCTTCAGAGTATAGAGGCTACTTCATTTCCCGAAGCTATAATTTGTTACTACAGCAAAACCAATTATAAAAGTATTTGGGGACACACTTGCATGAAGTATTCACTTTCATTTTCCAGTTTCTTTCTTGGTTCTCTGTCAGAGTAGAGAGCGTTACCCCGTCAGGAGCTCCACATGCTCCCTCTGGGGGCTGTGCGACTCTCAGTCACACCAGCTCTCATCTGGCTGCTGTCAGACTCCTGCAGAGATGCTGCTGCCAGGACCAGAGAGTTGAGAGATGACACGTTTACTGCTGCTCCTGCAAACTTAATTGGGTGTTTGTCCATGACAGGTATATAATGGAGACAAAGCTTTCCGCATACGTACAAAAGTTAGAGCGATAATGTTTTGTTTTGTTGCTTTCTTTTATTTCTAAATATGTTCATTTCTGTCCTGGGAAAGAATTCTCTTGACATTAACATATATTTTAGCATCTTACTTTACTTGATGGACATCGGAGCCAAAGGATGGGACAGGTCCCACACACTTGCTGTGCTAGGTGGCAGGGTCCGCCAAATATAAATAAAACAGTATGAAATTGTGTTGTCCTTTAAGGTCAGTTTGTTTATTCAGTTTATTTAGTCCTGAAAACAAAGAGAGTTTGTTTATTTAGTTTGTTAAGGCATAAAAAAAAAAAAATCAGTCAATGAAGATCTTTCTCTTCTGATTAACATTTCTTCCCCAAAACTACAAGTGCACCTTTAAGTCAAAGCAGAAAAATGAGGTTGCTGACATTAAAGTCTCTGGGATCCTTGTCTTTTTTTTGTCTTCATGTGGGGATTTTAGGTTAATAGAAACTTTCTGATGACTTGCAAAGAACTCGACTTCTCTGGTCTAACCCGATTCCAGCAATTAGCTTTAAGGATGTCTGTTTTTATCTCTCTTTCTTTGCTCACGCAGCAGCTTCAGCAAGGCCGACTGTCGCGGAAATAACAATAAAATAAATTGGTACAACGGAGAACAAATACGATGGCTGAGCCTGTTTGTGCTTCAACGCCCTGGCATGAAGTGTACAGGTAGTTTATTTGAAGAATAAGGCTCACACCATGAAATATGACTCACACACAAGCGTGCACACACCTCCACCTCGGCAGCGGCGGCCTGTCTGAACAGATTCGCTGTAATGTGGAGAAATGGGACTAAGAGAGAACAGAGCAGTGTCCTGCGATGTGGTGGGGAGTGAGGAGGGGAAGGAGGCGTGATAGACAACAGAAGTTGTTAATGCATCCCTGTGATCTGTGGCCTGAGAACAGAGAAGTGGCACCACAGAGGAAGAAAGACAGTAAGAGAGAGAACGAGGGATGCTAATACATAAAAAGGATGAAAGAGATAGAAAGCAATCAGCGCAAAAACGAAAGAGAAGGAGTGAGGGATCGCACCGGGCGAGGCTGACACTTTGTCAGAGGCAGAGCTAGTTGTCAGATGGGCTAATGCCGCCTCGGTTCAAGTCCCTCTTAAAGACGTCAGATCACACAGGCAGATTGCCCGTGGAGGATTTGAGGCAGGCGCCCGCCGGGGGAGCTGGGAAATTGCATTTGCTGCCTGCTACAAGATCCTGATAAGAGCAGATTTGTTCTAAGAACGCAATGACAGGGCAAGGTTATCACAAAGCTGCCTGCCCTCCCTACTGCAGAGGAGAGGAGAGGAGAGGAGAGGAGAGGAGAGGAGAGGAGAGGAGAGGAGGGGAGGAGAGGAGGAGAGGAGAGGAGAGGAGAGGAGAGGAGAGGAGGGGAGGAGAGGAGGAGAGGAGAGGAGAGGAGAGGAGAGGAGAGGCGGAGAGGAGAGGAGAGGAGAGGAGAGGAGAGGGGAAGAGATACAAGATGCTTGTCCACAATTCCCCGAACCAGAACAGCAAAGTGTGCAACGCATAACATGTGGAGTGGTGGAAGAAGTATTCACATACTTTACTTAAATAAAAGTACTATTAGTACAAAAAAATACTCCTGAATTAAAAATGTTACTAAAATTTAAGTAGGACATGTGCTTGAAGTTTTGGAAGTAAAAGTACTCGTATAGATCAATATCATTGTACTATTGGATTTTGCTGACTAATATCTATATGACTGCAACAATAGTAATGTAGTAAGTAATAAACAGTGTATATAGTGTATAGTGTAAATATGAAAAAAAAAAAAAACTTTAGTGCAACCAAACTGAAGTATAAGCATAGTCCTAATTTGTATACAAGTACACAGTGAGTGTATATGTAGAAATGTTGAACTATTATGGTGTGTGTCAGGAAGTCACTTGGCTGGCTGTGGTCTGTATGTTGGACGTGCTCAGCGTGCAGTTTTTGACTGGTAGTGTCTGGAGTCAAGACAAGCTGATGAGAGGCAAAGGTGACAGAGAGCCAGGGGAGGTGTGTGTGTGTGTGTGTGTGTGTGTGTGTGTGTGTGTGTGTATTGCTATGCTTGTGTGGACCAACCCTCGACATCCCACCTTTCTTGTGAGGACATTTTTACTTGTGAGGACATTTTGCCTGGTCCTCATGAGTAAAAATGCTAGGATGAGCTTTGTGTGTGTGTGAAGCCAAACTCCAGATATCTGCCGAAGCTGTCCGTTATTTCACAAAACTCAGGAGTGAAGAGCAGACATACAAACGTTTAACCTAACTGATGCTGAAACAAAAATCTCAGTCTCATCACACCAATTAATGTTAATGAATGCATGATGTTGTTTATCTTTAATCCCTACCGTGTTCAGTATGTGTAGGCCTTTCTTACATTTCAAAAACAACATGCATGAGTCCTAAGTTTCTATTAAACAGCCAGCCTTCGCCATCCGGTTCAGTCCTGTTAAAATCAGCATTATTAAAATGGTTATGAATGGTTGTGTGTAAAAAGAGCGACAGCACAGAGAGATGTGTTGTGTCTGTCTGCCCGTCAGTCTGATGCCACGTACAGGTCTGTCAGAGAGCAGCAAAGTAAAAGTTGAAAGAAGGATGTGTGGAGGTGTGAGCTTTGAAGGTTTAAGGCTGTCAGAGCCTTAATCTATCTGTCGCGAGGTGTGTGGACGCTGGGCTTAAAGTTAGCTGGATGTTGGACTGATGTCGTTTAGACAGCAAATGTCCATCACAAGACGTTTCCAGCTGACACTTTATTCTCCTGCACACGACTTTTCTTCAGCCACCATTGTACACTGTCAGGGGTGGATGATGTGTCTGATCATGTGCTGGTGGAGGTGTAAATACAACTGTGACAAAACTACACTTCAATAAACCTAATTAGACAATGAGCGGCAATAAATATGACTTATGTCAAGAAAACTGGACAGAAATAAACAAAATTAAATGTAATAATGCCCAAAAAGGGTTGTTAGAATGTTGTTGTGTATTCTGGAATGTTGTATTTTGTGAACTATGTTTCCTGTAATGTTGTTGCCTTTTATAAAATGTTATTTGCCTTTTGTGAAACATTGTTGCATTTTGTGAATTGTTGTGTATTTTAAATTGTTGTTTTTTAAAATGTCATGTCTTGTGAAATTTTTCTGTGTCCTGTGAAATGTTGTGTCTTCTGATATGTTTTTTAAATTTTTTAAATTGTTTTGTTTTGTGAAATGTGGCGTTTTTGTAAAATCTAGTTTTGTTTTGTGAACTGATGTGTTTTGTCACTCAGGGCCGCCGCATGTCAGGGTTTAAAAATACCCTCAAACCACCAACTATTACAGTCGACTATAACACTGTCCATTGTAAAGGCACTTGTATCAGATACCGAAACTTTTTGAATCCCAGTCGTTACTACAACTTGGAAACTGACAGTTACAGTAACTCCCATATGACATGAACATGACATTTCTTCCCAGCTCACTGTTGATGAGTTGAAGTCACCCGGTAAGGTGAAGGAAACTTTAGGAAACTTTAGGATTTGGAGGATTTGCGGGGTACTTTAGCAAAATTTAGGGAGTCTTCAGTCTTCTAAATCACAGGCTGCAGTCGTGTACGTGTGTGACGAGAACAGTCGCTCAGCCGGGTTCCTTCACTTCGTTTTTTGAAAATGACAAATGTTTGAAATCCGACGTAAGAGAGAGACGTGATGCTGTGTGAGAGAAAGAGAGAGAGAGGTGTGAATTTTCCAAATCAGCAACACAGCCGTGTGGACAGGCTTCTGGTTTGATGTACTGTTTTATCAATGTGTGTGTGTGTGAGTGTGTGTGTGTGTGTGTGTGTGAAGTAGCTGTTCTGACTGGGTGTGATTCAGTGCCTGCGGAGGTAAATTAAATCATTTCTCAAGGCCTGTCCTGTCAAGTCTGTCACACAGAAAGATAACGCTGTCGATGCCGCCTCATCTCCACACAAAACACTGTTGGTGCAGACACAGAAAACCACAGAGAACCTAACTGGTCTTGGCTCAAATTGAACAGCTAAAGGTGCACTTTTAATCAGAAGAGAAAGATCTTGAGTAACTGAGGAATAAAAAATCAGTCAAACAAACTGAACTGACCTTAAAGACACAGTTTCATACTGTTTTACTTTGTTTATATGTGGAGGACCCTGCCACCGTTCTAGCTTCAAACTTATTTTCTTCTGAGAACAGCCTGTTTATTCAGTTATGGAGAATAATAAATACTTCTGAGTTTCTATTATTACCTCATTAATATTGTTAGTATTACTACTAGTTAATGATTCAGTGCAACCTTGATTAGTTTTTATATTTATTTAAATTTCTGTGACCCAAAGTTAAGACAACTTTTGAGTGAATGTTTAATTAAAAAATAAATAAATATTGGGCTTTTTTCAGATATACAATGCAGGATTTTCATAAACACAGTGGAATATATGTGAATCCATTTTATTTTTTGTAGTATTAATTCATGTTTAGACTACATTGGTCCAACTTCTTTGAAGGTATTTTATCTTTCTCTATAGTGTGCTTACCTGGTCATAAGACACATCCAATAATTGAGAGTGGATAAATTAACAGATCATTTGGTTGACTGACCTCATGATGAGTAAATAAACTAACTTCTGTCATTTTATGTCTGCATGATGTCCTTGCCAAAACCCACTAACATCAGCCTATGTGGGGCTTTTTGTTTGAGATGCTGCTGAAGTATTTAGTAGCATTTAGTGGAGAACAGCAAAGCCGAGCACTGACACCAAGCTGTGGGTAGATAGATGGAGCCCTGTCCTGCTATAAATCATACTCTTGTTAACCCGTGGGCAAGTGAATGTAAAGTCACATCGGCCTCAGGGGAGCCTGCAACACAAGGCTGTTTTCACTTTGGGTGATTCTTTTAGCCTTCAGCCGGCGCTCACGGTCAGATTATGTCCTGAATTCACAGATAAGTCATAGAAAAGACACACGGTGTATTCAAGTGTGCGCATTACAGTGAATGTATGGATGAGACATGCGCAGACAGAATATATATATTATGATTCATCTTACACATGCAAAGTTTTGGACAGATTGATAGAGACTTTAATTGAGTCGCCAACATTATTACTTGTCTACAAAAATTATTAAAGCGATAAATCCTTTTGATATCAGTTCCCATATGGTCCCAGGTTAGTCAGTTATAATAATAGCAAACTCATTTGTTTCATCACATTAAAACATTGCAGCATCTCAGGGCCACTATCTGGGCCTTCGAGGTAATTCTGAGATGAGACATGCAATCCTGAAACACTGTATACTGAAGACAGTATGTACATTACTGTAGATGCAAGGCTGGAACAAATGACACCAGCTCAAAAACAAATGTTGTGCTGGGAGGAATATGAAATGTTGATCGATGGAGGATGGAACAACCTGTCGAATCATTAGACTGGGGCCTTTTTTTTTTTTTTTTTTAAATAAAGCTGATATAATCAATGTTTTTGTATTAACAATGGAACAAATGATTATATGTACGTGAAAGGTGGTAAGCCCACAGAGAATTACTATTCAACTATACAGTTCCTCTCAGTAACTAACTCAGCTAATATATAATAGATGCATCTTGTGTTTAGAGTGCAGAGAGAGATTAAAACTCTCCTGGAAGAACACAGATGCTTTTCATCTTATTTAGGACATGAGCAGTGGTGTACTTCAGCCTCTGTGGTCAAAACGAGTAGTACAAAAAAAACCAACCTTACTTTCTTCATGAAAAAAACTTTTTTTTTTAAAAAAACAACTTTTTTTCACTGGGTTCCAGACATGAAAAAAAATATATTTTCACGAGAATTTATTTATTTTTTCATTTGTGGAACAGATTGAAAAAAAAATTCTTGTGAAAATAATGTTTTTCACTCGGTTCCACACATGAATTACATTTTTTTTCTCCCGTGAAAACATTTTTTTTTCGGAAAATTAGTTTTTTTTCCTTAGAAACTTAGAAAATGGATCCCCAGAATAAAAAAAACTACCACTTGCCCCTCAGGGCTTCCGTACTAACCCTAACCAAGTGTTCTTTGTGCCTAAACCTAGCAAGACCATAAGCACAGCATTGCAACATAAAATAAGAAATTTAACCAAAAGAAATGGTTTCAACATATCTGTGCTTTTACAGAAATGTGAAATGTGTTGTTCTTACCTCGTCATTCATGTTAAGCGATGATCTTGGTGAAGGTCTAATGTAGAACTAGTATTTGATTTAATGATATCACTGTAGAACAGAACTTATAATGGTCTATTTACACACACACACACACACACACACACACAAACACACTCACACTCTCTCTCTCTCTCTCTCTCTCACACACACACACACACCTTTCTACCTGCCAATATATCACAGCCCCTAGGTGGGAAGATTGATGGCATTAAATTGCTTCTATCCAGGTTTTTTATCAGGATTTACAGGCGTCGCTGTACCTAGAGCTTTCCAGCACCACTCCCTTCCATAAATCATGCTTTTTCACCTTACCACCACTCTCTCTCCACACACACACACACGCACACACACACACACACACACACACACACACACACACACACACACACACACACACACACAGTTTGCACCCAAGCACACACAGGTGCCACACACATGCCCAAACACCCCGGCACACAAATGTACACACACATAGACTTTGGGATATGGCTGTAACAAGATGGATGACCCCCTTGCCGTCTGCTGCCAAAACGAACCTTAAACCACACACACACACACACACACACACACACACACACACACACAAACACAGTGACTCAGACGGAGCAACACATGTACATTTTGACTCTGTAATGGAAAATGTCAATCTCTGTCGATGGCAGGCCCTGGAAACGCAGTGATTCCTTCCCTTCCACCCATCGCTCTCATTATAGGAAAATGTCACCTCATTTCCCAACTACACGTCGCCTGATTAATTTCTGAAAAGGGGAACGAGAGAGACAGAGATGGTGAGATGGAGAGAGGTGGCATCTGTTCACAAGACTGTTTGCCGGTATTGTTTTGGGGATGCAGGTTTGTGTAAGTGCGAGTGTCCTCAGGATGCAGCGAGGTGGCTGATCCTGACCCTGTCTGTGGGGGGGTAACCTCAGTAGTGGCAGCAGGCTTAGTAAGGTGGCCCAGACAGTCTTCTTCTCAGTGTCAGCTATGAACTATACGTCATTAAGCCCTCTTTTTCCATTCTATACATAATGTAAATGCAGTCCAGGAGAGACTCTCAACGTGTGTGCCATTATCCCCTTTTATCATTGCATGTGATTACTGAGTGCTGCTTCTGTCTCTGACACCGGGCTTTTCATGTTGCCTTCAAGTGCGACCATTCAGAACATCTATAAACACTTAGCCCGCTGATATGTCTGCATGTCAGTTCTCTGAGCTCTTGGCAGCAGAGGAAATGCTATGAAAGAAAATAATTAGGGCACATTCAAGGCTAACGCATATCATATTGTCATTCAGCTTCAGCTTCAGGTTCTTTATCATGACAGAGTTGTACAACACCTGCAATGATGTTGCTCAAATCAGCAACTTTTCAGACGAAACAGGGAACATTTTCCATTTTTTCTAGCAACAAATAGGGATTCTTTGAACATGTATTTGGAAACTCTAAGCAACTTTTGAAAACTGGTCTATAAAACACAACTACACTGGATGGAAAAATGTGGGTTACAAGATACAGCTAGATAAGATACGTGATTAGGATGCTGGACAGCATTTTTCTTGGCACCTAGCCGAGATGGCTAGATGGAAACTCAAGGAGACACTGAGGCAATTTCCAACTGAAAATCGATTATATTTAACACCATCGGGACAATTTGCAGCCGTGTTTGTGGAAACGTACTGGGTATTTTTGTCAAGTAGTTAGGACAATTTTCAGACAAAACCCAGGTATTTTGAATGAGATAGAGACAATTTTCAGCTGTGTCTGTGGCTACACAACTGGGTATTTCTTGACGAGACATCAAAACAATTAACAGCCGAAAAATGGGTATTTCAACAAGATGTTGGGACAATTTGCAGCCATGTCAGTAGCGACAAAACTGATAATTTTGACATGACATTGGGACAGTTTCCAGATATTTTTTCAGCTGTGTTAGTGGCAACAAAAGCAATTTTCAAAAAGACATAGGGACCATTTTCAGCTGAAAACTGGGTATTTTTAAACAAGATTTCAGGAAAAGCAACAGTAGTGACAGAGCCTTTTTGTTTTGTTGTTGTTGTTTTTAACGAGACATCAGGAAAGTTTCAACTCATGTTTGTGTTGCAAGAACCAGTTAAGCCAAAACATGATCTTTTCCTAACAGAGGTGTCACAACATAAAACTGAAAACTGAACATTAGGAACCGTAAAGTTTCAACATATCCATGGTTTTGTAGGAATGCACATTGCCAACATTTATTCTGGCGATTGGGTTTAAACACGGCTAAACATGTCACTGAGAACAATTTGTAAGAAAGCATAAGAAGAACTATCCCAGTGTCTACCAGCAACTGTAGGCGCGAGGAAATCAGCCAGAGAAAAAAGATGACGGCAGACAAATGAGGTGGAGGCGAACAGGAGAGGCAGCGACAAGTGTTTTACAGCTGCTAAATAATTAGAATCAGACAGTGGCATTCTCCCTCCCCGCCTGTCATAAACTGGATAATGCAAACAAATGACCCTAAAATTGAAAACTGCGGGACAACAGCGGAGAGTACACCGTCTCATCAGAGTCAGACACACACACAGAAATAAACACACACACCTCAGGGCGCTGAAAAGCCACAGTTTACAATCCAAATTATGCTGTGATGACAGTCCAATTCTTTTCAATTTAAATACTGATTAAATTCCCCCGTTGCTTTTTGTTGTCACCCACCATGTAACCTGTCTGTGTGTGTGTGTGTGTGTGTGTGTGTGTGTGTGTGTGTGTGTGTGTGCGCAGCACAAAATTGAATATTGAATTACTGTACCTTCAATCAAAAATAAAGTTCCCACTGCCTTGTTTTGAATACCAATATTTCATCAGTTTTCCATGCTGGAGTTATTGTAAGCAAGACTGAATATCACCTTCATAATCATTACCAGCCTAATGCTGCTTTACTGATGTTAATGAACATCATTTGGGGCTTCAATTGACCATAACGCTGAATAACAGAACTTCACATCTTCCCGGTGAAAGTATGAATGTGTAGAAAGACACCAGAATAATTGCCCGCCTGCTATCGTCTCTTAAAATCTGAGATTGTTTCCTATTCAGCTGTCCAGGGACTACAGATGAAAAATTAAACTGAGGTAAAATACAAATGAAAATAAATGTACAAAGGCTGTAAGGAGGGGGTGGGGATGAAGCAGGGGAGGCAGTTCACTAAACTCTGAAGACTGAAAACTATCTACTGTAATATCATTTACCAGGAAAACTTCTAAAGTTCTGTGAATGGCATCACTTTTTAAAACGCAAAGCTACACTGACTGCACCAGTAACAGTTGTCCATATGTATCACATCCACAGCACCATGCTAACCTTAGGCTATTTCAGTTAGCCTTAGTTTATAGTGCAGTGTGGCCTATATATCAGGTCCTGGGAGAAGCTACCAATTCCAGTGCTCCTGGTTGAATGTTTGTTAGCCAAACAGGCCAAGTGATGAAAAATGCTTGAAGAAAAGAAAGAGACAAAAACAGCTGCCTCGAAAAAAAAGGATTGTGTATTTTTTTGTGCAAACTATTATTAATGCAATTTTAACAAATAATGCTTTTTGAAAGTGATGGGGACAAAATCATTACCGAAAATGGGGGACAAAGTAACCTGCCGAGAGCTTTGAGAAGCAACCAGCTTCACATCACTACAAGGTCTGTAGTATATGAAACAATTTCAATTCGCCTTCAGCAGCAAAACTCCTCCAAATGATGCAAAATGCTTCATGTTCTCTCTTGTATGTTCTCAAGTGGTTCTCTAGCACTGTTTCCAAAGTCAAGACGGACCTTTAAATGTCAAGATATACTGTTCTTGTGTGATTTATTCAAAATCTTGATTAATGAATCTCACAACTTTGGGGTTCTGTCTGTAGCCAGAGTAGATTTTTTTTATTTCTGTTTTTCCTTACTGGGTTTTTCTCAGTCATATTAAAGAAAGTTGCATCAGAAGTGTCGTGGTGTTCTTTGTTTAGGCTGTGATGGACCAATTATAAAGAAAGAAAAAGTTGTGTCCACAGAGCTGTAGTATGAATGAGAGCTTCAAACGACTCTATCCACAGACTGACTGCTCTCATGAATGAAAGGCTGCTCCTCTCTGAAGTGAAGAGAAGTTTGGAGGAGCTTTATTCATTCTGGTGGTTTCAGCTGAGCTGACAGTGACACTTCTCTTTGTTCTGTCGTTCCTCTGCAGCCTTCTTACTTTCTCTATCAGCTCAGCGATGCAGGAAGTGTACAGTGAAATTGAAACACTGACAAAGAGAGATTTAAGATGAGTTTCCTGCGTGTGTGTGTTTGTGTGTCAGAGGTGAAGAGTGTGGCTTATTTGCCAGCCCTGTTCCTCCTCCTGTGTGACAGATGGGAATGTTACCTGCAGTAGAAAGATGCATTTTATTCTGTTTAGCAGAAATATGCCAAGAAAGAGTTTTATTTCGGAGGGCCAGAGCTCAACTTTTTAAAAAACACACACTGCGAAAGAAAGGACCGATGTATCAAGACGAGAAGATGAAGATATTTTTAGATGTGAGTCTCATTTGAAATATTTGGTTTCTATTGACATCACACATGACCAGATTTTGTGATGAACTCTTTGATAAATAAACACTTTATACTTATATATGTATATAATGTATTGATTATTACAATATTGATTTAAACCACTACCTGGCTTTAATAATTCACTCTATCCATATCACCAGGCTGTCTGCAGGTTAACAGGAAGTCTGGCCATCTCCAGCCGTGCTAATGAGGACAAAATTGCGTGTTGCTATGTTGGATATTTTTAACTGCAAGTCAGGCCATCTCCAGTCACCTCTGTGGCATCAGAAGTGGAAGTTTTGAAGGAGATCTTGGGACATGTCCAGTCATGTATGTGGCGACCGAATTAGGTATTTTAAGCCAAACCATGATGTTTTTTTTTACCGTGCCTAAACCTGATAAATTGAACATAAACAGATGTTAAGTTACAACATAAAGAAACACACAGCTTGAACATTTTCAACATTTATTCTGGTGATTGGGTTGGAAATGGCAGCCGTTTGATTGACACCTCATTTAACCAGATAGGAAAATATATGCCTGCCCTGGAGCCAACAACAGCCAAAGAGTTACTGCGTAGACAGGAGAACCTCTCTCTGTTCCCTCGTCTCTCTCCTGAGCCACGTAGACGCAAGTAAATTATTCAAGTTTATGTAGTTTTATGCATTTTGCTCTTTGTATAGACTTTTTTTCCCACCTCGTTTTTGACTGTTTTATATTGACAAAGTTAGTGTAAATAAGGAAATTAAGAACAATAATGAGTTTAATACTCCTGTTACTCTCAAGCAGGGATATTTCCTTGGAGAAAAGAGTGTTAAGTGTTCATTTTCAGCGATGTCAAATTTGAACTTGGACTACATGATGTGGAGCCATTGTGTTTTCCAGCTAATAGGGACAGTTACTTAGTTACTGTTACTTATTTACATCTGTTCTTCTCTTACTGTGACATGTGAAAAAAAATATTGAGATCATACAGTAAAAACATGAGAAGTAACACTTGAATTTAATCCCTGAGGTTATATATCATTATGATTTATTTCAGATTTTTTTAGATTCATATACATCTTCATGGTGTCTCCACACCTGTGTGCTCTCAGCCTCACCAGTCTGCTCTTCAGAAACAGCCAAGTTGGCACGAGTTCAGTGCTTAATGGAAACATTGACTGTCGGGAGCTGTTATGTACAGTGTGTGTGTGTGTGTGTGTGTGTGTGTGTGTGTGTGTGTGTGTGTGTGTCAGAGCCTATTGAGGAGTGGAGGGCTCTTTGTAGGCCAGAAAAAGGTAAATGTCACCTTCCCTTTGGGGCTGCAGCTCTCAGACTGTCGTGGGAGAGCTGACAGTGTAACTGTCTGTAAAGGTTGAAAAGGGAAGTCTGTTCTCTTTGTCTCTCTTTATCTCTTCACCTCTCATTCGCTCTCTCTTGTATGTCACCAACCCTCTTAGTCACTCTGACCTTGTTATTGCCACTAAAATTGGGGATGCAGTGATGACAGGCTACCTTAATTTCCACTCATTAAAAAGTGGGAAACTATTTATATAAACACATATCAACCACGTCATAAAAGCACGTTTTTGCTTCTTCCACCTGGTGAAAATTGTCAGTTTTAAGTTGTGAAAGCACCTCAACTGGAGTTTTTCCAAATTAATAAGGTGTGTTGACTTCAGTGTGTCACTGAATGTCATTTGGTTTGTTGCTCTTTTTTCTTTTTTTCCTCTCTAAATCACATGGTAGGAGGCAATTACAAAGTACACCAGTGATTTCATTCACACTTGTCTCTCTAATGCATACAGAAACAGAAACACACACACACACAGGGTCTTGGTGGTGTTGATTTGTTTTCTTATTTTAGAATTCAACTTCCTCCTGATCGAGATCTCATTTCCTGACACTTTACCCACTGGGAGCTCTGTGTACACATGTCCGTTTGTGCGTGTATGCGTATGCGTGTGTGTTTGACCATATTGATGCATGATGCACAGAGGTTTCACTGCAGACAGATGAGATGTTTTCCCACCAGCAGAAAAACACAAAACTCAATGAAAGTTCATGATGTTGGTAACAGAGAAATTTGTAACCCAACAAAGGATATATCTAATGAAAACTCAAATTTATTATTTCATTACTTTATTATATAATTGAATTATGTAACTTTTTCACCTTAAAATAGCAGCTTCAGAATCATGTTGATGGTACAGTGTTTTGTAAAGGGGTGAATTGTGTCTCCGTCACTTGTTTCTGCACTGTGTAACTTCAGTGAGAGGGTAGAATCACAGCATTACATACATGTTTACATCAACATACAAGCTTTTAACATATGACATTGTTAGGACATAATGAGTTTTGTTTGTAGTCAGCACCTACATTACATCAGAGAAATTTTTACAGACCTGAGATCTGTATTTACGACAGAAATTGTGAGGGGCTCAGGGGTAGTGAATTGGTGCAATTTGTTTGCCATCACTAACTTTTTTAAATGCATAAAGAATTTAAGACGGCATTACTTCATTTAAATACCTTTAATGTTATCTGAAACATGTATTTTCACTCACTCAATGATTGGAAAGCCGGCCTCTGTATATCATCAAACACACTTTTATTGCCTGTGGTGCACAAAAAAAAAAATCTTTAGAAGAATTGATGAAATAAAATATAAATCTGGCACAACAAAAAGTAACAACATGATTCCTTGCTTCCCCCCAAAAATTAGCCTATCCTTCCTTCAGCTAAAAGAAAAAAAACATAACTCTCTCCATCTTCTGATCCCCTAAGAATTTTCATACGGTCCCTTAAAACCTCAAAATGGACTTTAAATAATTTCAATTTACCTAAAACCAAACAAGAACACAGAAGATGGTCTGCATGGTGTTGTTAAGTCCTAATTTTCTTTCTTAGATTGATGAGATGTAAATGTTGTTGCACTGCACCTCACAGATGTATGGAAAGTCTAACTCGGCCTTGCGCTTAACATTTCTCTCTGCTCTCGGAGATAAAGCTGTGCAGAAATGGCGGTCGACGTCTCTCTGGAGGGATAATTCTCTTCTATACATCATCATTTTGTCCTGCTGGGACTCTTTTAGCTCTGTATTCTGTTATAATTTCATTTCAACTTGCTTTACTGACATGAAAGTGAGGCACAATTTCACCAAAGATTCTGTGTTAAATGTTATCATGGAGCCGTGACCATCTTTTATCATTGTGTGTCTGTCATCCCTGCTTTGTCTGTCCATCAGGCTGATGCTTTCACAAACATAAACAACTCACATGAAAGCTTTCTGAAGTGCAACTCCTCCTGAGGAGGTCTGGTTTGTTGACCTGATGGAGAATTGGACCTATGGAGCACGTTCTATGTTTCATCTTGTTTGTTTGTATTTTGCACATTTTGTTAATTTAATTTTGTTAAAACATTTTGGTTAAGTTTTGGAAAACAAACCAAAAACAAGTTATATTGATGGTGAATGTTTTCATGAGAATGTTGAAAATTCTGTGTTGACAGAAGATTTGGTCAATCTTAACAATTTCTCGTGAAGTTGATTTAAAAAGCTTAACAAAGTAACAAAGTACAAATACTTTGTTACTTTGCTTAAGTTGATTTTTCAGGCATCTGTACTTTACTTGAGTATTTATTTTTCTGAGAAGATTTGTAAAGTAAAAACAGGATTGGATGATTGGATTAGTGAGTAAAATTTAAGACAAAGACAGAAAATTGCAAGTACTGTAGGTCACTTAGGAATTGTTCCTGTCAGAAGTGCTCAACTACCAGTAGAGTTTTCTTCAGAATAACCCTTCTAATACTTAAATTATATTTTTTTCAGTGCTCATAGGAGACTGGATGGGCCGGGGCTAGCTGTTTAGCATGCTAACTTCAGTAGACACGATATAAAGACATTTTCACATAATGTCAACACGGTTATTTCTTCACATTCTATTGACAAAGTTCATTTTTAGAATGTTTTAAGCTAAAATTCGGGCCATTTTTTACAAATTGCCCCTTTAAAACAAAGACAGTCCATTTGTAGCATTTGAACCGATGCTTCTCTGGAGAGTCTGTACATCTTGGTAAAATCCATCTTCCCGTCTTCCTTTTTCTCCTCTTTGCCCACTTTTCACTTCCTTCATAATAGGATTCATAGATCCAGACACATGTCCTATTCAGCTCAGACAATGGGGGACTCTCAACACCCACCAGGAGGAAATAGGGACTCTGAAGCAAATCGGACTTTCTGACTCCCTGTCAGCGTGTGTGTGAGGAGTCTCACAGGGGTGTTCTGAATCCACACACACACATGCACACGCACACGCACACACACACACGCACACACACAATGCCCCGGTACCCTATGATATCATCACGGGTGACTGCCCAATATGACAAATGTGAAGAGACAGACTATAATGAGAAACATTGTCGCAGGAGAGGAAAAGATGGACGTGTTTGAGAGAAAGTACAGGTCAGAAAAAAAGAAACACGGTAAAAAAAAATACAGAATGAGAAAGTCTCCTACAAATAGGAGCAACAGGCTCCTCCTAATGACTTTCTCTTCCCCTCATCTTCTCCCCATGTGCTCACATCAACCCCGTAACTCACCAGAACTAATATGGAGACGACTCAGAGAGAAGGTGAGGAGTATTTCTGGGCCTCCTGACTTCCAATTATAAGTCCATTTGGTCACGCATATTTGAGGAGCGAGAGCAGAGAGAGAGAAAGAGAGCAAGAGAGAGAGCGAGGGGGGAGAGATTTGAATATTTGCATATTCTGCGATTTCGCTCCTCTCTCCATCATCGCTCGCTCAACTCGCCGCCGATCAATTTCCCGTCCCATAACCTTGGAAACTCTTCGGGGTCACGCCAAATCAATGAGTGCTCTCTCTTGAAAAACGGAATAATTATCCAAACTCTATGAATCAGAGAGATTGGAGTTGGTTATGATTTATTCATGCGCTGCATAATAGAGCCGTAACGAATGAGATGGATGCTGACGGCTTACAAAAAAAAATAAAAAATAAAGAGTCAGAGATGAAAGAGAAGGAGAGGCCGGCTGTCAGGATTGATTGAGTCAAAATGGACTGATGGGAAGAGGAGATGGATGTGAGGATGGTGCAGTTTTCTGTCTCCAGCTGTACTGCTGACACACATGATGGAGCTGCCATGAGTCACTCACTCATTTATTACCTTTGTTCTTTTTTCACATGTTAATGTCAGACATATATATACATACAGTGTGTTTGTATTAGTCAGTTTGGAAAATGCAAATTGGTAACAGCTTTATTGTAGCTGTGTGAAAAGACAATTTTAATTCATACCTCTGACTAAAAATAAAGATAGTGAAATTCCTTTCAGAGATTTTGGGCTACTTTGGGTTTTCTTTCAGATGAGTGGGAAGAAAATGCACATTAAGCTGTTTATTTTAGTTCAGATTTCTGTTCTGCACATTATGTCAAATATTGCATATTTAATAAGGTAGCCAGATTTGCATATTGATACAATAACTATCAGAAAACTTGTAATACAAACAATTATTGCCTTAATAAAAGTAATTAACAGGGGAAATATCATGGCAATGTTTATTAGTTAAAGTGTGAAACAACAAAGTGTGTAGTTTTACACTAAAATTGGTGCGTAAATGCAGCTCTTTAAAGGTGCTATTTGTAAGAAAAGTTGATTTTTGAGTCCCAACTCAACAAAAACTGATTGCTTTTGACAAATTGAGACTCAAAAATCAACTTTTCTTCCAATAGCACCTTTAAATGTGGCTAAACTTGCTAAAAATAGGTGCTATTATAGCTATTTTCCCATAGATAAGTTTGCCTTTCTGTTTTGTTTTCCCATTACGTCATGTTCAATGTCACAAACGCACTGGAAAAACAGGGATCAGTAGAAATTTTACTTCAGTCTCTCCTTCAAACTCAGCGTCAACTTAATAATGTTCGAGTGCTGCTTGAGCGGAGACAGATGGAAAAGTATTTCTGCACCAACGTCCTTAACTTCAACATGTATCATAGATATGAAGAGGTGAAAAATGAGAGGTGTCATGTTTACATCACTGCTGATCAGAGTTGTGATTGTCGTGATCAGCTGAGCCCTTCTTATTTCAGGCTAAAACAGGAGAAAATCTCTGAGGCCAATAAAATAAATGTTGCATTTCAGCAGATAAAAATCGTCTGGCATGTGTATTGTAAAATCAGTGATGTGTTTTCGAAGACATGGGAATTCATTGCCCTATGATTGGTAAAGGTGCCTTGAGAATATCCCTTTAAATACCCTCTAATGTGTTTTACCCAGAAGTGAAATAAGACTACTGATCATTTTGTCAGACACGTCATCATGGATCCTCTGGGATTTCTAATTTCACTGTTTTACGTCACTTAAAATCCTTTTGTGCCTCTTACTCTCCCGCTGTCACATTTATTTCCTCATGTTTCTTTGTGCTGCCTGACTTCCTCTGACATCAGCAGGAACAGGGATCCATGTTCACTGTCCAATAAGTACAAACGGGGAGAAGTGAAGCGCTATAGTTTCCTCCTGAGGGAACCCATGGATGATCACATCCAATGACTAACACTGACCGTTATTGATCACAGCGGAGACAAGGCCCTTTAACATGCTCTTACAGAGAGGAGGGCTTTGGAGAGGATAAAAAGAGTGTCTGTCTGCTGCAAACTGTAAGATGTTATTATGGTCTGGACTCCCTGTTGACAGCTCTTTACAGACAGGAGGCCTCTTCTCCACTTCACTGACTCACATCGTATTCAGATGTAACAGAGGCACACAAAAAGATGAATAATAGAAAAATGAATATGCAGGAGTCACAGGTTTCTGTGCTTGACTTGTGCACCTCTATTGGCTCATTAACACCACACACAGAAAGGCAAAATGGGGGAGTGTGCTGCCCTGTAGAGAAACACAAATGAATCCAAACTGGAGTAGTCCAAGAAAAACAACGAGCAATCCAAAAGGTAACAAAGGTAAACAAGGAGCAAGGCAGGAGCACCGGAGACAAAAACGCTAGCAAAGCCGCAGGGCCGATGAAGAAAATGCAGGCAAACTGAGAACAAGTGAGGGAACACATGCAAACTGATCACCTGATGAAACTCAGGTGAGCACAGACTGGAAAACAACACAGACAGGAAGTGTAAAGCACAATCAGACACATGAGAGAGGAGCCTTCAAAATAAACAGGAAACAACAAACTAAACCAAAAAGTTGAAGTTCTTATATTTATCTAATCTATCTGATCACAACCTTAAATATCAACCTGTTTGTATGAATTACATCATCATTAAATCAGGAGATCATGAGAGAACCAACTGAAAATCTCACTTACTTCATCTTTACACAATTCTTCCTGACAGACTCGACTGAGATTTAACAGGTCTGTCAAAATAAAGTGACATCATTTATACTCACACTGGATTTCAGTCAAATTCATCATCAGTGTATGAGAGGAGAATGGACCATTTTCCGTTAAGAATGAACAATTTTCCAAACACGAGCATTCTCTCTTTTCTCACAGTGCACTCTCTTTTTCTACACAGTCTGGCAAACGACCAGAGCCAACAGATGATTTAGTGTGAGCTACAATGGCTTTCATTTCAGTTTGCTTTAGGGAATTCTCCTTTTGCTCCTATGATGCATTATTATGGTCCCACAGCCGGTAAAAGAATGTGTGTGTGTGTGTGTGTGTGTGTTTGTGTGTGAGACAGAGAGAGAGAGAGAGAGCTCATAATGTACATATTATCATGCAAATAACAATGGTGTTTAAGATTTAAGAGCACTCTTGGGACCAATAGCAACAACACCACCTACTGCAGCTCGTAGCTGAGAAACATCTTCTAGATGAATATTAAATAAGCCTTCATGTATAAAGTATCAACAACCAGTTGGTCTGTGTTGTTGCTTGGTTGACGGCAGTTAAGGCAATAAAATGCATTTACAATTTAATACAGAGATATTCTTGTGTGGACTTCTAATGTTCTTAATGTGGCTTTAATGCAGAAAATGGTTCTTGAAAGGCATCATCGGTTTCAGGCTCCTCTGAGGACGATGAAGGTATGTGGATGTATTTTGGTGCTATAGAAAACATGAAGCACATTTGATGCCACCAAAAACATTCAGCTGAATATCAAGCACTCGCTCTTTAGGCTACACTGGCCTTGCTAAACTTTGCTGTAGCTATTGTAGTGAATAGCTGTTGTTAGCAAGTAGCTCAGCTCAGCTCAGCTGTTGTTAGCAAGTAGCTCAGTTAGCCATGGAGCTAAGTGGTCCTACAACCTGCCTGCACAGCAACCTCAGATGACAGGGGCAGTCACCGTGGTCAACGAGCTCAGTCTCCCAGTGAACACGACACCAGACTGGTACTGAACACAACCTCTAAAACTGACGGATGCCAGTTTGAAGACGGGGGATACAGTACAGAGGCGATTTACAGCAGCTCTGACCAGGTCTATGACTTGGAGAATGAGAAGACACTGCAGGCGGGAACAAGAGAAGCATGAAGTGACAGAGGAGAGAGGAAGAGTTGAGTATCAACAGTGGACAAAAATGGCATGTAGAGCCAGAATATTTTCACATTGTACTCTGTGAATTGAGGATTTATTTCAGCCAAACCAGGGGTGATTGTGGAAAGACAAAACCAAGACTGTTTCAGTGAGTTTTGAGTTTGACTGAAGTCTGTTTACGATGAGTTAAGGAGGCAGTTAAGCTCGTCTTAGTTGAGTAAAGAGAGAAACTTGAATTCACAGGGTGTGCGGTTGTATTATTCTGTTTAGGAAAGTACGTGTATTTCTTTTCTTGACATTTTGTTGCTTCATTTGTTTACTTATTAAAGTTGTTGTGATCTGCCACTTTCACATCTCCTAGCTGAAACAACAGGGATGATACTATTGTACTATCTTCTCTTGAGGTACAGAGACAAGACGGGCTGGGCTAGCTGGTTAGCATGCTAACTTCAGTAGACAACTCTGAAACACAAAACATAGACGTCTTTGACAAAACGTCAACACTGCTGTTTCTTCATAGTTTTAAACTAAAATCCTGGCCAAATTTTACACATTGCACCTTTGTTAAGGAGGCTAATTCATACATTTGCAGGTTGGTCGATAATCTTCAACAGATTTTCATTTGGTGGAGCAGTTTTGACTTTAAAGCAGTGGCCAAACACGTGTACCAAAAAAATAAAATAAAAAAAAGACCCCAAAAGACCTGAGGCGACGTAGAAAATAAATGATTTTTGCAGACAAATTCATTGTGGTCTTTCCAGGACAACAAAAACTGATATAACTTGCTTGATTTTTATATTATGGATAACACCTGTAAGTTTATGAGAATCAGATTTAGAGCTTATAGTCGTGCTAGTAATATTCAAACAAACCACACAGTTATACGTGCTCCTTTAAGATGATGACAAGAAATCCATCCATATTGAAATAACTACCCAGAATGAGCACATGTAATCGTATCTTTCAGAGTGAAATTGCTGAATTGTTGGATAGCTAAACAAGGGACAGCACAAATAATAATGACGTTATAAAAAACACAGTAAATGCATTTATGTACAGTTACATACAAATGTTCCCACAGTCTGCGGTGGTTTAAAAAAGGTAACCGAGAGTATTTGTACTGTTCTTATTAAGAATAAAGCATTATTTACTCATAAAATATCATACAACTTTTTGTCAACACAGTCTGCTTGTGTAACTCTAATTTGAATATAAAATAAATCAGTTGACATGTCATTATTTACATTATGTAAAGATGTTACATGAAAGGAGCGCAGTGTTGCACAACTCTACTGAGATCTCAGTGGATCTTAGTTTAAAAACACATGTCATCTCAAAAGAGGAACAACTGTGATGAACCTCAGATGATGAAGAGATCCTGGTTATTGGTTGTGAGAGAGGGAACACGGGAGGGAAGAAAAGAAGGGGTGAGATGAAGGTCTGGTGTAAACTAGAAAGTGAGATCGGGTGATTATTATGATTGTCTCTGAGACGAGGAGGAGGAGAAAGGTGAGAGGAGGAAAATCAATGAAAGATAGATGAAGGGGAGGACAAATAAAGAGTGACAGAGGGGGTGAGGGAGTGTCATGGAGAGGTGGTTGATTGGCTCCTTTATGGTCATGGGAACAAACCTTCATACTGTACACGACAGGGCTGTGGCTGTGCGTATATTTAATATACAGCATATACTCATTGCTATCTGACATGGATGCATTCGTTTCTCTTGTATTTATTTATCAGAGTAAACTTAGTTGAACTACAAGCAATTTTTCTTAAACATTGATGCAGTCTGACCACATGTATACATTAAATATGACGGTATATCACCTTTGGAGCCACGTAGAAGCATGAGATTGTTTTGTTCAGTGTCAGCTTAGTTTGAAACAGCATTAGTCGAAATATTATTCTCATCTTCTCAGTACAGCTGGTTTTATTGTCACAAGATGTCGAAAATAAAACTGGACAACAGAAGGTTGAAATATACTGCCTAGTACACTACTGTTGATTTCTAAGGCTGTTTTCACACCAGTGTAAAGCAAAGCGCAGCACAAGTTAAGACTTGTTCATCGCCGAGATACAAGATAAATCACACCTACATATGACACAAGTAACACGTGTCCTTCATGACGTGATTCCTGCTATATGTTCTCGTCATGAGCACATTAGCGAAACTAAAAAGGTTGAAGGAAAGCTGAACCAAACATCTTGTGTACAGAAAAATAAAAACCTACTCACCCATCACTGCAGAGATGTCCAAGTCCCTGCAGCAGCGTTTCAGCTCGGCTGTACGTTCTGTGTGGGAAGCCAGTGAGGGATCACAACCTTGTCGATGCACTACAGACTCCCACTGGTTGAATGTTGGCACAAAACACTGGTGAGCAGCAGGTTAAATCCCAAACTTTTGACATCAGCTTGAAAAAATCCACAAGAATCTAGACTTACTTCCTAAGACGAATTTAAAAGTACAACTGATGTTGATAACTGTACACTGTCTGCAATCTGAGTGACAGTGTTACTACAGCAACCACTATTGTGCTACTAGTGCAGAAGTCACGTCCCTTCTGGTGGACCTCATGGGACCTTATTTTGGAGAATAAATAGTCACCGGGGAGAGACCAATACATTTTTGTGCCATGAACTACACATATGATGTTTGTCAATTTAAAAGATATTTTTTCAAGTCAATAAAGTCACTAAAGACAGTAAACAGATTGCACTTGACTTGTGGCGCCAAAAGCCCAAAAACTACATTCAAAAAACTCTTTCCAGAAATCATGACCTGGTTATTTAAGACCTTGATGTGAGCAGTTTAACGTCAGAACTATTTTCTTAATACCGACTGTGTCACCGCACGTGACGTATACATTAATGATGTCCTTCTCGGCTGAGCTGTAACGTTAGCTAGCTTAGTCAGCTAGCCTCTTGTCCATTAGTTTTTCTGCGATTTTTCCCTGCTAACCGCTTGAGCCATTATACTTGCTGTCTTAAGCTAATACGTTGCTAAGACAACCGTCCACCTGTTAATGTGTATAACTGTTGTGTTTTCTTTGTTGTTTTACTCTTGGCGAGCCTGTGTATATTTATAGAGTGATGAGTGTTGAACCTCTTCTGCGTAAATAAAGTTGATCTTTCACTGATGATACCTGATTTATTAACTCATTTGGCAGCCTTTACTTTCTTCTTCTTCTTTCTTTTTTTCCTTCTTACTATACTAATACGCTACCAATGTGTTCGTTCTAACTCTTGTTTATGGCAAATTGTTCTCTGATTATTAATCACTGAATTTGTTGTCCCACACTGTTTTCACAATGTCTTTCGCATCAAAGGCTAGCTCCCATCTTCACTCTTTATTGGAAATGTGTTTTAGTGAACACCTACACGCATCGTGAGGGCAGAAGAGTCAGAGACAAAAATGCTTGTTTAATCATGAACACCAAAACAAAAACCAGGAAAAATATACTTTGGCAAAGAAATGATTCACAGAACTGGAGACGTAAGGAAGACTGAGAAAGGAGGCAAGAAATGGTGTTGAGACTCGGTCTCTTGACTTATAACATCTCTTTATTTTATTTTCTGTTTTTTTCATATAGACATCAACTGCTGCTGAAAATCTACAATAGTATACAAGAGGCATATAGCCATTGTCTCTGGGTGTTTTGGAGTAGCAGCTGTCATGTAGCCTGACCAAGAAGCTACAGTTTGTCCCTTTTGTTCATATTATGTCTTAACTGTACACATTACCCCAGAGAGTGTGTCCTTGAACTTTATGTATGAATACAAGCTATTGTCCATAAATCTCTTCGGACTTTTGTCCTACATTGTTCTCTTTACTGATAACAGTCCAACTTTAACAATAAACTCTTCTTTTGATTCAGACACATGATGTTTTTCAGGTCCTTGTACAGTTGTCTTGTTCAAACCATGCAACACATACTGTACGTCTGTGGTCAGGACCGTCTTTACTGTGTCCAGGTCTTTGTTGCACGTGTATCCATGCATTCATTTTTATGTGTATTGTCACAGATGGCGGTATGAACAGACACTCGCTGTTATCAACCACGCATACAGTATCAGTGTTTTTTTCACCATAGAAATACACAGTTTAATGTCTGATGCGTACCTCAGTGTTCATCATTTTTATGTCCAGTGCATGTGTGTGTTTTCTTTTATAGCCTCATAAATGTTCACATTTTGTGTGTGTGTTCTCGTCACGGCCTCTTGGATAGGAAACAAAAGAACACACACTCACACAGCCAGCCTCTGTGTCTTTGTCTCTCTGTTAATGATTTGGTGTGTATCCTCGTGCATTCACAACTTCTCAATGTCCCTGTATTTCTTCCTCAGGATGGAAACCTGGTCCCTGAACAATACAGGGTCCAGCCTCATCTGGGAGTGCACCAGGGGCATGAAACCCAGCCAATGACTGAAGGCATTCATGCAGGTCTGTCGCTGGGCGAAGTGGTCTGGGTCGGCCCAGCGAGATGCCTTGGAGCCCTTTGAAAACAGAGAAAGGGAGTGGATAAATGCATTAGAACAACAGAGGAATCAATCAACAGAGCTCTGTAGCAGTGGGTAATGTAACAAGGGATGAATGCTGATAATAATCCTGACTGTGCAAAAAATACCAGCAAAAACGGGAAGGAATCATTTTAATGTTATTTTACTGACTATGTCACGATCTATTATGTAAAACCAATCAGCTGAAAAACAGATTACAGGAACTAAATCATAACTAAACACACATAAAAGGCTTGGTCACGATAGAAAGTGGCTCAGGAAAAATATTTTTCACATGAAATCTTTGGTTGTGGAAGCTTGGTGATGTTGTGACTATAGAACCAATCACAATGTTTGAAAAAGAGGTGGTGGTGTGTTCGAGGACTGTCTTTAAATTATCAAACTCAGGAAAAACACATGACACATGAGAAGGTAAAACAAACTTCAGGAGCTCAAGTGTCCAGCAGGAACAAAAATGCTTGAATAAGATTAAAAAGCATTTATTCAAAACATAACAGAACAATAAAACATAGACCGGTTTCAACCTTGAAGGTATTCATCAGGGTAAAAATGGTGGACAAAGATCAAGTAAACATTTTATAAACTCGGTGAGGGGTGTCACCCAGTGTTGACTGAGTGAATGCAGGTGGTGATATCAATGACTCCCATATTGAAGATGACACACCTCCCAAAGTGCCAAAAAGATCCAATCCATTATTTAAATTATGTGACCTTCTATACAATTTAAAAAAACTATATGAACTAGCAGTTAGTAGTTAGTGTGAAATGTTGCTGTTGTGTAGATAAGAAAGATGCAAGCAAAGCAACACAGTACATTAAATAAGCTCAGCAGAAACGCCAGACAGGTCGGACCACCGTGTTGTGACAAAGCGTCAAAGCTAATAAGCTAGCTTATGTCCTGACATGCTACCAGAGGATCTATTTTGTTTGTACCGGCCGGTTAAATCCCCCTTGGGAAGTTTAACTGAAAGGGAAAAAAGAGGCTGTCAGTGCTAACAAACTTGCTAACTGCTTGCTAAGTGTCCCCTGGTGAGCAAAACAACAAAAAGTTGAAAATAAAAGTTCAGTTTTTGTGTGATTGACCAATGTCTCATAACTGTCTTCATACACTTCTTCTTTTTTTTTTTTTTTTTTACAGCATTTTACACTCCCAACAGAGTAAATAAATAAATAATAATAGATGTTGCAACAAAGCTAATAATCTACAAAAGCTTCCTCAACTTGTAACTTCCCGGCTCTTCAAAGATTAGCACTGTCAACATGACTTGCTATTTATTGGTCAATGGTGCAACAAAAAAGACCAAGAGGAGCAGGATGTGTAGGTGTTACTGATAATCGTAGAATCACTTGCTGTCCGTACTTTCTCACTTGGTAACTTTGGGCCTTCTGACGTTTTTGTTGATGATGTTGCTTCTGTCGTTAAATTAAAGTTTGTTCTGAGGTTTTCACTTTGGACTTTCACGTATCGCACACAGTATCCAGCAGTGCTATGATTCATCTCAACCTGGCTTTCATTTCTTCTCTGTGGCTGGTTTTTATAGGTTCGTGTCTCTGTAGCTACAAGGTCAGATTCCTAGATACTCAAAGGTATTGTGTGACTGACAGATGCTGCATTTGTCTCTCTAGAAAGAACACACACACACACACACACAAAAAATAGCGGCATGCTGACTTATTCGCTCATATCATGTGCTCTGACGATGTCCCCTTCTTGTAGACATGCAAAGACCGGGATTTTTTAACTTCCTAGATGTCCCATGTGACTGCAGTTATGACGGTTCGGGGTTGCAGGCGAGGCTCCATGCTGATGAAGCTGCTCCTTCTCATGGACAGCTTGTCATGACATGGCAGGAGGTGTTTCTTACATACTGCAACTTCCAATATTTGTTTTCACCGGTTGCTCCTCCAGAGAATCAAGGTTCATCATACTGACAGAGCCGGTCGACCTGACCAGCTGCTTCACTCTGTGGGAATCTCCCGCTGACACTCCAGAGAGCAGCACAGAAAGTCAGAAAGTAGAAAACTTCAAATGAAGTGTCTTTCACATATTGTTAGGAAGTACAGCCTGCCTCGACATTTTCTGGCTCCAGGTAGCAGGTTGTGTAATTCACTGTGTCGGTCAGTCAGTGTATTGGTCCAAATGAACTTGCTCTGACTGTACAGCCGGGATTCACATTACCTGGGAGTTTTACAGAGCAAAAAATGTTGCAGCTGATCTTCAGTTGTGTACTTGTGTTAGAGTCTTGCTTTCGGTTGCAGCTCATTGTCCAGACAAACTGTAGTTCCTAATGTCGTCTTCCTTTGCAGAAACAGGAAGCTCTTGGCATCGCTGGAATGGAACGTAGTACGTTTACTTAAAGGTGCAATATGTAAGAATTTTAGTGTGAAGAAATAACAGTTTTGACAATATTACATCTATGAATTGTGCTGCAGAGATATCTACTGAAGTCAGCACGCTAACCAGCTAGGCTCAGCCCACACCAGTCCAAAGCTCCTGTGCACATCCGCATTGATCCGAGCTCCCAGTTTGGACTGCTAGATGCACGGCTAACTGAACTAACTAGCTAATGGCAGCTACAGGTAGCAGCAGTTATTCTGATGATATGCTTTGTTTCATGCCACCTGAGTCCTCTTGCGCAAGCAAAATGGAGACTCTTTTATCAAAACTCTGCTCCACAGCACTACTAGTGGTCAAAAACTCCACTGGGTACCATTAAGAGAGCCTGACGGTGGTTTTAAGGACAGGTGCTTTAGGGAGAAAAGTCCTCTGACTGTCTTTTAATAAACAGACAAGAAAATGAAAAGAGATTCTCGTCCTCGTGTTGAATCATCAGCAGCAGAGAAGCTTCAGCCTGTACGGCTCTGACCTTCCTTGGGAGAACCCTGTATGTTGTGTGTGTGTGTGTGAAAGTGTGTATGTGCTTCGTGTGGCCAGGCCGACGTCAGGTGCTGATTGATGGCCTGACCACAGGCAGGACGATGACTCGGCAGTATGGACTCAGTGATTAATGTCTTAATTGTGAAGGCAGCACGGCAGACCTAGATTTACTCTATCCTTCCTTCCTTTCTTTCTTTCTTTCTTTCTTTCTTTCTTTCTTTCTTTCTTTCTTTCTTTCTTTCTTTCTGAGGGTCTCTCTTTTCCTGCCTCCACCTCTCTCACCACTGATTTGTTGCTTTGCTTCAAGCTAAAATGGATACAGGAATCTTTCAGTAAACAGTTTTGAATTCTTTTCGATCATTCACTTACTCATTTCTATATTTTAAGAGCTGTACTGTTTCTCTGACTCCTTTTTGTTGTACTTTCATTACTCCACCCGACCCTCAGCAACTCCGCTGCCGCCCTCCTGCAGCGCACAGGATGGATCTGCTCCAACTCTCCGCCCCCGTGCCACAGCTTATCAAAGGGGGCCGCTGCCCTCCACCTTGCCCTCAGCTGCCCCCTCTCAGACTCATCTACCAGCAGCCGCCCGGGGGCTCACCCCACCCCCCTCGGCCATCCATCTCAAATAACCAGGTGAGGACAGAAAGCAGCAGGAGACGACGGCATCATGGAGTCTTCCAGCGGCTTTCAGGAAGCTTTGGATGTTCGACTACTGAGAGGAACAACACAAAACTTCCAATAAATATAACGAATAATCTTTAAGTGGCCCACTGAGAAGACTTGTGTTAGCCTTTTAAACGTTTCATAGAACTTTAACATCATCAGGCCCTTCTAGACTTGGTTACAGGCTCATGAAGATGCAGATGGATCCCCCGATCGACCAGTGGACTGCTTTCAAAAGCTGTCGCCTACAGTACATTACCCAAGATGCATCTTTGCTTTGGAGTTGGCGTTACCCTTTCTGTACAATGTTTAATTTTGTTGAGAAACCCAAAAGGTTTTTTTTTTTTACTACCTATATCATTGCGTGGACACATTATTTGATTTTTATTTTCATTTCTGTGATCACCTCGTGGACAACATGATTTGCTTTTGGTGGATTATTTATTATAATTTATTAATTCATTATTTCAAGTCTTACATGACCCTCCTTGGAAAGGACTTATTTTTGATAGTAACAATTACATTAAACTGAAATAGTGTGACAAGGATTTATTATTCTGTTGGACTGTCAGACTGCTCTGAAAACAGGATGGGATGACACCAAATATTTAAGATTGTTTTAAAGGTTGTATACCCGTCCATTGTTGCAGGATCATTTCCTAAATGATCATCTGTAAATAGTCTATTGTGTTCATATAAATGTACTTTTCCATACTACCAGCAGTCTCGCAGCACTAACATCCTGCAGGCAGAACACTGGCTGGTGAAAATATGACAATCATGACAAACTCACAGAATAAGAGGATCTGAGGACTTCATGTTCTCCAGATTTTTAATTAAACAGATTCTCTGGTTAGCTCTTAAAATTAATGATGGATCATCTCATTCCAACTCATTTTGATTTTAAATATTTGTCCTTGTGCTGCACTGTGCTGTTGCTGCAATCACTAGTCTTAAGTACCACCGTGTGACAACCTGAAAAGAAAAAAAAAAACAAAAAACACCTCTTCACATTGTAATAAGAAGTTTTTATGCTTGTTGAGGTGGAAAAGTTGGTGTAGTGATAAAATCAAAATGTAATTAAAGGCAATGGAAACATTCAATGAATGCATCATTACATCCATGAAGAATTTGACTTAGGTTTCCACAGAAAAGACGAGAAAAGGCAACAGATCTGTGAGCAGTGACCTGAAGACCGGAATATTAGCACCATCTTTTGTTTATCTCAATGAACCAACTTCCATTATTTGTATAACGGCAGTAGGTAAACTTGCATTTATCAGGGCCTGATCACTAAAATGGTGCGAGCAACATAAAATTATTATTATTCCCCAAAATAATTTGCATTTTGGATGAGTGTGTCTGTGAGTGTAAAGCTATGGATAAAGCTCTACCTGGCTCATCATGGTTTCTTTGTACTGCTTCTTCTGTGTGACTTTGATCGGCGGCTGCTTGGTGACGGCCGACACCAGGAAGTTCATCAGGATGTCTTCACAATTAGCCATGCGGTCCACCGTGTTCAGCAGGCTGGCCGGGACGTAGTGGGTGAACAGGTAGTGGTAGTATCTGACATACACGCACAACAGGAAGGAAAGACAAATGAGGTTAATTGTGTATTAATTTATTAAATGTGCACTTTTGTTCTGTTCTGTTCTGTTCTGTTCTGTTCTGTTCGGTCGCTGTGTTGCTCTCTCAGCAGCATGGGAGCACTAGATCACTGTCAACTCTGTTACCTCCCTGCCAAGGTCTGCTGTCCCTAGCTCTCTCTCTCTCTCTCTCTCTCTCTCACACACACACACACACACACACACACACACTTTCCACCTTTCCTTCTCACTTGCTGACTCTTTGCCGCCTTGTGTTGGCATTTGAGATTTTAAATAACAAAAGGACTAAAGAGTCGCATTGAGCGTCCTGACAATAGAACAATGAGAGAGCTGTTTATCTGCGTGACAGGATGCTTCAAATCCCCTCGGAGAGCAACACTCTCCTCCGTTCAATTTACCGCTCTGCTTAATACTTCAGTTTGCCGTTTCTTTTTTTTCTCTCAGTCCCGGCTTTGTGTTTCTGACAATCATTTCATGAGACAACAGAGAGGTGGAGAATGATCGTATTATCCAATTTCCTTTTCTATTACTTTGCTAAAAAAATAAAATGTGACTGTTGAGAGATGACTTTTAATGTGGTTTGTATCTTGTGGAGATGGAATAAATATTTCTGTTAAAGTCGAATAAACCAGCCTGACAGGTGATGCAGAACCACTGCACCAGGCAACCTGACATCACTTATGCTGTTTTATATTCCCCTAAATGCTTGTTTGAAATGAGAGTTCAAATATTAGCTGACGTTTAAATCAGTGTGATAAAAGAGCATTTCATTCACGGTGTATCCAGTTATCTAAACAAACAATAAAGACTTCCAGCTAATGGTCATCATTAAAACACATACTTCCATAGAAGCATCAAGGTATTTAGTGGAAACAGCAGTTATAAAGGCTTTATTATGTAGACCATAATATTTATGATATTGACTTCAGCCTTAAAAAGAGTCAAATTTTTCAAATAATAACATAAGAAAATAATGTTAGTTGGATTCCCCCTCCATTGAACTCCTGCATGCACCTATTCTGCAGTCGGAAACTTTCAAAGTTTATATGTTAATATTAAAAAATAAACTTGCTACTTCAGGCTTGGAGGGCTTTTTATCCGCGGTGACCTTTAGTGGCTTTAGTAGGTAATGCAGCTGTAGAGGAGGAAGCGAGGAAAAGCAGAATAAAGAGCGACAACTCCGTATTGAGAGGAGGTCGGGGACGGTTGACGGGTCAAAGAAGAACAGTAGTTCAGGAGACTGCTGTTACTGCCAAGTGTGAAACCAACGGTGAGTTAGTTTTACTTGCTAAAGATGTGAAGTAAAGATGGCGGCACATGCAGACGCAGCAGCCCAGTGCTCCCAGTCAAACAGCTTGTTTCTTTTTTTAATGTGTGTTAAGTCCACTAGTTCAAGCACTCGGTGCATGTTTACAATACGGACGAGCTGAACTTCTACGCTTTTTAATATTTAACTGTTGTGCAGCATCACTTTTTTTTTTACACTGTCACCGTTTACAGCCTCATCCAAGTGCCTTACCTTGGATGAATAATACATACTGTGTAAAGAGGATGCTACCTCATTTTATTCATACTTATTTAATTGTACATTTACTTGTTTTTCTTGTATTTTTTCTTGTGGTTTCTATTGCTGCTGGTCTCTGAGAGCTACCAAGCAAAATTTCTTACTGGAATGACAAATAAAGTGTCTTATGTCTTCAGTCTTAATGTCACATACATCACGCAATGTCGGTTACTTCGATAACATAGGTATTTCTGTAATGGGAGTTACAGAAGTAACGTATTGATTCCAGCCCAAACCATAATGTTTTCTTTATGAAACTAAAGTAATAGTTTATTGCCAAACCTGACCAAACTGTGACTGTACAATGAAGGTCTGGTACGTGTGACGCTGTTACGGCTGTTGTGCTGTTGTGCTGTAGCAGCCATGTTGTTGTGGGAATGTTGATGTACTGTATGTCGTTTAAGAAGACTCTGACAATCGTCTTGTTCAGTCATTTAGGTATGAGGATGTGCTGCATATTTACGTTAATGTTATACAGAGACCTCTAGTGGCTGTAGACATTATTACAGCAGCAAAGGAAAAGGCAGGTGAGGAAAGAGGTTGGGGCGTACGGGTGGGTCAAACAAACACAGGACTTTTACCCTTTTACCCACTGCTGTTTGTGTCCAATGTGAAACCAAATGTTGACAGTGAGTTACTTACCAACGTAGTTAACTTAAGTCACATACGTACCAGACATACCGTTGCTTAAGTTATGTACATAATTTATGTTACATAAGTTATGTACTAATTTCAACCCAAAGCAAAATGTTGTCCTGAACCTAACCGAGTAATTTTGGTGCAACAAAACTGCAACTGTACAATGAAAGTCTGGTACGCCTGTTTGAGGATGAGGATGTGTTGCATTTTTTTAAACTTTCACATATTTTATTTAGTATAGGTATGCCAATTGGAAAGAAAATCTCACATTTCTGCTGTAGGTAATATGAACATTTGTTGTTTTTATAAAAAAAACCCTCCAGAATCCAAACATACCTGCAGTACACGAGCTACAGCCAGCAACACCACAGGTCAACTGTGTGGGCTCGTTTAAATAACTTATGTAACTTTTCCAGGTTCATCTCCTCTCGAAGTATGGTTTGGCTGACATTCTGCTGCATTATTTATTTATTCATTTTTTACAACAAAAGATGATTTTTTACACAATACATGGAGACAAACTGAGACCGAAATTCAGAATTTCTGTACCTGTGGTAGAAAGCTGCCCCCGTCAGGACCATGGAGTAGTCATTGGTCCATTTAGAGGTGTATCCCCAGCGGGATCTGGAACTATCCCAGTAGTGGCTCCTTGCGGGATAACCGACGATACGCTCTGGAAAGCTTTGCCACACAGTAAAGGCAAAGTCCACCTGAGGGAGCAGAAAGTAAAGAAAGAGGTCAGAGAAGAGAAAAGAGGAGGAGGCCAATGGGAAAAAAAGAAAGGAAAATGGAGAAAATAAGCGAAGCGAAGACACAGGAAGAGGAAGGGGAAAGGTGGCGACAGAGGAAAAGCACAAAGAGATGTAAACACACAGAAACACACAGAATTTAAGCAGCTTGTAGACGAGGATATAAACAACTTATTCAGAATAGCTATAAAATGGCATTTAGCCTGCTGAGCCAGCAAGGCCAATGTCAAAACAACAGCCTCTCTGCCTCTTCACAAGCTCACAAACAGTTTGCAAATGGCTTTGTGAGCAGTTTTTCTTCCACCTGAAACATTTTCCTTTATATTAAATCTCATTCAGATATCTACATCACTACAGAGCTTTAATTCTCACTCTGATTCTCAATGGGCGTGACCTGGAATTTCCAGCGATTTCCTCAGGATTAACCAGCTGAGATTTAATTTTTGTTTTGTTGTGTCCTCTTTAAACTAGAGCATGTAGCTTCTTTGTTGAGCGTTACCAAATACAAATACCTCGGTGTTGTTTAAATATCATGTAGACAATCTCGCCTCTACCATTAAACCTCCCTCTTAAACTCTGGTCCTTATCAACTTTGTACTAAACTTAGAAGATCTGCTTTTAGTTTTCTTTAACCCCGACAACCTTTAACTCTTTACAAAGCACACTAAAAATGAACACTTTGATACCATGTGGTGCATTTTAATAAATGATCCTAAACCACTCAGCTTCTTTTTGTACTTGTTTTAATAAAAGTGTTTTTAATCTTCTATCAGTTGTATTAATATATTTGTTTTAATTAATGTTTTTCTTTAATATCTTTTATTATTTTTTATGTCCTTTTAAACTGTTACTCAACATTATAATAAATAATGCCTGCCCTCTATGATCTTTGAGTCTAAATAAAGGTAGTAAAGGTTGGTGGATGACTATCAGACATGTTATCTGATGTCTAACACAGAGTCGTTGTATACAAATAGTATATACCACTTGTATGAGAAAAACATTAAGTTTTATATGCTGGGGTGGTTCAGGATCAGGTTGGGTTATAATGTGGTCCATGTTGGCCATTAAAAAGAAAGAAATGTGTATTCAGACTGAATGCTAACAATCTGACACTGGAGTATTTCTGTAGTCTGTGTTTGTTCACCACAAACAGCGAATTCACTGCGTGTGTGGATGTTAGCTGATGTGTCAAAAGACAGCAGGAACTCCACTTCTTTCTGTTTTCATCATTTTTCTATCTCCTTGTTTCCTCTTGTGCACATAAATAGACAGAAAGCTTTACTTTAATCACATTTTTTCTCCTAAATCTCAAACATCTTAAATTAACTCTTCATTTTAAACAGGGTAGAGCTCAGACATATTTAACATATTTGTTATTGTACATTTCTATTCTATATAGGACATGAGACACTTTATTTATCATAGACATATGAAGAAATTTACATTGGTAAATCTGTTCGTAAATCAGTTATAGGACATACATGCAAGATTATATTTTTTTTTCCTTTTTTTTGTTTCAGATTTCGTTGTTATCGTAAATTATTTTGGCCACCATAATAATGTAGTGAAAATCTGACAGCATGACAGCCTGAGTTAAAACAGAGAAAATAAGATATAAACAAGATAAATAAACAAGACAAATATGATGAGGTGGGTTCTCTATAAAATAAAGTAAAAAAAAGATACATCTATGATTCTGGACTTACAGTTGTTTTTTCTTTTCTCTTCATTTATGTGATCAAAAAGAAGAAGTTTGTGAAAACCTACATGAAAATAAACCTGTTTCTCCTTCTGATTCTAATAGAAATGTCTCAGTTTGCACCACCTGGAGCAGATCCATGACTATTTGTTTCCACTCATGTCTTTTCATTGACTTTATAGGCAAACAGGCTGCTTACAATTCCCTTTGCATTTAGTCTGAAAACACCTTTCGACTCTTAAATTCTTATGTAGAAGAACTTAACAACTTGGAAGGCATCTAAATGCTACCTAAGTGTATGACTCGAAATGCCGAGGTGGCTCCTGGAGGTGCACAGTCATCACTTCCCTGTCAGGTCCCCTACTTCTGCAGTAAAGAAGAAATTTCACGTGGAGGTGTCTGGAGCATCTGGTGTCCTTGAAGGAGCTTGAGCTACCTGGGAAAGATCCTCTTTTGAATTCGAAAACACCACTGAGACGTGCAGGCAGACACACCGGAGAATACGGGGATCAGCACATAATGAAATACCTGGTAACACACACACACACACACATTCACACACACCACCTCAGGAGCCGGGAGGAGAAAATTAATTACCAGAATAGTGGAGGTGGAGAGACGGAGGCGGGGAGGGGAGCACCGAAAGTGGATGTTCTTTAGCGATACCTCGCGGCTTCTGTCATGAATCGCGTGAGCAATTACTGTAAAGCGTCGACTCTAAGCCGAGAGAAAGGTTGGAGCTGCCATTCTCAGTGTAGCCCCTGATGAACG
This sequence comes from Pagrus major, assembly GCF_040436345.1. NCBI lineage: Eukaryota > Metazoa > Chordata > Actinopteri > Spariformes > Sparidae > Pagrus > Pagrus major. Next base: position 12,143,260 of record NC_133236.1, read on the forward strand.
GATGTGTTAAGAGTGTGTGTGCGTGCGCGAGTGTGTGTCCGTACATGTGTTTATGTGTCAGATGTGTCAGATGTCTCCACAGCTGTGTGCAAAGGATTAATGATATCATGCAAATATATTTTTTGCCTTCAGAGATTAAAAGGCTCTTTATAATGCGAAATGACGTGTGTGTGTGTGTGTGTGTGTGTGTGTGTGTGTGTGTGTGTGTGTGCGTGTGCGTTACAAGTGAGAGAGAGTGACAGAAGCCAGATTCTTTGCGCTCATAATCTGTCCGTCTTAATTATGATTTAAAAAAGACATTTGATACGCCTGAGGAATTCAAGGGGGACTGAAAGTGCGTAGTCTATGTGTGTATTCATGTGTATCTGTGTGTGAGTGTGTGTGTGTGTAATACATACTAATAGTTCCTACGAGGCCAAAATTGATCCGAGGAGCAGAGGGGTCAATCCAGCAATGGATCTGTCACAAATCTCTCCTGACGTCTGGGTTTAACGTGTCTGAACGTTACGAGATGAAAAGGAGTTACATCACATTTAGAGCGCCTCTCCCCCCGTCGCATGTGGTCTCCTCCAATGTGTTTGTGAGAAGTTGTGTTTTTCAATCTGCTTTTCTTTTTATTTTGCTCCCTTTGAAGCGATTGCCACTGCGGTGCTTTCACTGTCAACTTCCATCTGATTTCAGGGTGATGAAAGTGAGGAAAATGTGTCTTAAACTGAGCTCGTCTCCAGCAGTTCTGGAGTGCTGTGGCTTTGATGAAGTTTTACCAACAGTCACAGTGTGAACCGAGACGACCAGCTGCGATTCAAAGTCCACGCGGAGGCCACAAGCGGCTGCTGCGGGCTTGTAGTTGGACACATCTTTTGAATTATAGTTGTTCTCACCAGGTGCTCTCTGTGGTGTGTGGTTACATCTGGTCTGTTCTTAAAGAGTTCTCGAACATTTATACAGAAAACTCTGTCCTGACAAACTTCCAACCTCTCAAAGTCATCTGCTTCGACTTTCTCTAGAGTTTCTTTCACTGATTTCTTACGGCTACTTCTATGACAGTGTTGGCATGAAATGTTTCACCACAAGACCGCCCCATACCCTAACCCCCAGAATTACACCCTATCCCTATTTATTACTGAACATTCCTCATCCATCCAAGGTATCCCATACATCCCTCTCCCCAGTAAATATTTCCAGCTCCTCCAGTGGTATCCTGAGGCCACATGAGATTTATAATCTCTCCAGTGTGTTGGGTCTATACCGATGTCTTCTACCAGTGCCCTGAAAACCACCAAAGAAAGGCGTCCTAACCACCTCAAGCAGCCGATCTACTCTGATTTCTGAGCTCCTCACACTATCTCTGAGGCTAAGCCCAGCCACCCTGCAGAGGAAACTCATTTCAGCCGCTTGTCCTGTATCTGTGATCTCATTCTTTTGGTCACTACACAAAGTTCATGAGCATAGGTGATGACTAGAATGTTAATCAACCAGTAAATCGAAAGCTTTTTACCTTCCAGCTCCCTGAACATTTTCTTTTTTAATATTCCACAGATGCAGGAATACTTCATTCATTTCCTAAAACTAGTTGACTTTAATCCTGGTGACCAAGAGGAGAAAACACCTCTCTTTTCAAAAGGACCGTTTTTGTAATAACTGTTATCAGCCGTGACAGCATCTGCTGGTAATGTTTTCACGTGTGTGTGTGTGTGTGTGTGTGTGTGTGTGTGTGTGTGTGTGCGTGTGCATGTCATCATGGCAAAATGTGGACCTGGAGACACCTCAGAAGCAGTTCTGAGTACTGTTGCCAGGTGTTTATTTGTCTGTGTGTGGACAGATTTTTGTCAGAGCGATATCAGCCAAGATGCAGTCTTGAAACTTTACAGGTGTTTTAAGATAAAAATGAAGGTGTGTGAGTGCTCACATAATAATGTAGAACATGTTGACGGGTCACTGCTGGTCTGACTCCATCACAAGATTGTCTCTACACTCTTAGAAATAAAACTCCGAACTTGAACCATATAGAGTTCTTCTCTTTGTCCCCATAGGAGAACCCTTTTTGGTTCCTGGTAGAACATTTTATCTTATATGTTTTGCTGCATTTAACTATATTTTAATGATTTTTTCATGTCTGGTGTTTACTTTTTATTTGTACTTTTAAACACATTGAGTCTCTGCCTGTTGTATGAAACGTGCTATATAAAAATACTTGACATGACTTGACTTTTATAAAAGTTCCACCAAGAACCCTTTCAGAGGGTCCTCCGTAGAACCCACCATAAAGGGTTATACCTAGAACTATCTGTGAAGGCTCCCCTCAGAACCCCCTATAAGTACTTCCACAGGGATCCTTTCTAGGATGTAATGGTTCCACCCAGGAACATCTCTGGAGGTTCTATCCAGAACCTTTTCCACCTTCTAAGGGTGCTAACAAGAACCCACTGAGGGGGCTTCTTCCAAAAATCCTTTCATATTTGAAGGGTTTCATTTAGAACCCAATGTTTATATTGAGAAAACGTTCACACTTCTTGGAACAATGATCAATAATGAGGTGAGACTCGCTGAGAAAAAGCCAGGAGAGGTTTTGTTTAATGAGTCTTAAACAGAACCTTTTTACTAACCCTTTTAAAAATATATATAAAATGCTTCTGGGTAGATCCAGAAAGAACCCTTTTGGAAATCTTATTTTCTGAGAGTGTAGTTTGTGTCCGTTTTAGCAAAGAACTGTGGCTAAAAGAGTCAGAACATAGATGGGTTAAAAAGGCCAGTGAAGTGATACATTTATCATTTCTATGATTTATGATTATACAAATCCAAACTTACAACCTTATGTACTGATGAAACATGCTGAAACCCTGCAACAACCTCGACCAGGCCTTTAAATGAGAACAGGATCACAAATTAATCCATCGCCATTGAATAACTATTTCCACATCCACCATATTGAAAATGTCTTCCAAAGGGCATAACGCAGCGGCATGCTTGGCCGCCCAATGAGAGACAAGCGCTTTGTCAGGTTTTCTTTCAGTCGTATTCCCTTCTCTAATCTCTCTTCATGGAATAATCATATATTTAATGAGCTGAAACAATGTAATTATGAAATTGGCAGAGCCATTCTTCCACGGAGGTATCATAATATGAAAAGTCCTATTAGAAGTTTAATGTTCTCTCTTGCACATTTTCACTCACTTGACATATTTCATCTCCTTTCAGTAAATCCCCTCACCATGTTAAAAGGGCAATTAGAGCAACGGGTTAGTGAGCACAGCAAAGGTTCACTCTTTACGATTCCTCCCTCTCTCTGACATCTTCTTCTTGTTCCTCTCGTTTCATAAAACAAGCCGTGTGCCCATAAAAGTTCAGTTGTTTAAACTCGCTCGTACTGCTGTGCCACAAATTGAAGTGCCATAAAGAGTAATTGTGATCCCATCAGCGTAGAGAAGGTGAACATTGACTTGCTCCAATCAATAAAACATCTCAGAGTTTAAAGATATATTGGCTCTCCTGGGCTCATTGGGCCTCACGATCCATTATGGATCGGGGATTTTACTCGCTGAAAAGCTGAAGGGAAACAAGGCTGCTGCTTGTAATGACTCTCAAAGCAGAAGCACTCACTTAGCATCACAGATGAGCTGCTCCTGATCATTTCACTGCCTAAGGTTTAACGTCTGAAAAGTGTAAACACAAGCGACTTGTGTAGCAACATGCTTTGTGTCATATATTAGGAAGGTAAAGACTCGTTTTGAATGTGGACAACCAACAAAGACAAGTGGCTTGATATATAGTAGTAGTTCTGTAAGAGAGAATACATTAAGAAGTATTACCTGCATTAAACTATATTTATGTTTAAATTTCACAATATATTTATAGCAAGATTCTGTTAGTTCTAACAGAGTACTTGGCAGAAACTATATTATATGCTAATTCAACTATTTTCCTAAATTGTCTGCCTGGTTTGTCACTGCTTTAACTAAAGCAGAAACTTATGAAAAACATTAAAGTCTATGTTTTAATCCATCATGCTCAAAGCGTAGGTGGGTTGTTGCAAAACGTTTCCTCAGTATTGATTAAGCTGGAATAGAAGTTGTCTCTCTTTCAAAATAAAACTAAATGTTGGGGCTAAAGCACCTCTAGCGACCATGCCAAGAAGTCATCATGGGTTGTTGTGGATGTGAGGACAACATTAAAGCTATGATCCTGAAAATTTCCATTAAAAAAAAACAGTTTCTGATACTTTTTATGGTCAGCAACTGCAAATTCAATGTGTTTATGTTCTGTAAATACAGAATATATAATATATAGTTGTTTTCAATGTTGGTGGTGGGGTCCGCCATTCCCGTGCAGCTCTTATTGTAATTCTCTTTGGATAAAAGGGTCAGTAAAATAAACGTTATGGAATTAATTTCATTTGCATATAGTATCTACACACAAGGGATTCTGAGTTAACGATGCATTCATGTGATCTAATGTTACAGCCTCACAGTTAACTGTTTAATCTCTAACAGCTGCATCAGAGCTGTTTTAAGACTTGTTTTACTGCTGCTAGGTTACATTAACGGCATCCAGGCATAACATGGGGTGGCTATTATTAATGTAATGTTTGCCTGAACAATTTTTCAGTAGTTTCAGAGAGCCTAAAGAGGAACACCACTACCTCTGCTAACCTGTCAAAGTCTTGATTAAAAAAGGGGGCATAGAAACAATATTTCCTCTCTTGACCAAGCTTTAGACAACTCATTATTTTGTCCTAAATCAAGTGTCATTGAAACAAACTGCTGCGGTGATTCCCATCTTCTCTTTTAAGTAACAAGAGACTTTAATCAAATAGTCGCTCTGTGTTTTGACAGTGTAATGATATGGACACAGAGGTAATGGCTCTCGTAAAACTCCTGACTGTGAAAGCACTTTGCTTTTCATTATACTCTCCTCACTGCACTTTTCTACTTTCCTTTCCTTATTTCTCCGGCCTTGATTTTCCTTTGCTTTCCGTCCTTTTGTCTGCTTCTCTATTCCTTTTTCTTTCACCTTTCTTTTTCCACTACACTTTTTCCTCCTCCTGCTCACAATTCTTTCTTTCCTTTTCTTTCCCTTGTTTGCTTCCCCTCTCTCATCTCATTTGCTTTTTTTTAAAGCTTTTCTTTCTTGTTTTTTTTTCACCTCTCCTTATAACTCTCTTTCCCTTTTTCCTTCCCCACTTCTCTGATTTTTGCTCCTTCCTTACTTCTTCTCCTCCGCTTCCTTTCCTCAGTGTTACGTTAAATTAAAAGGACACCGTTTTAATGGTATCTATCTTAACAACACACAATAATTAAATTAAGCCTGGGTCTCATGCCTCCACAGTATTGATGTCTGTAATGAGAACTCTTAGTTTTCTATTTGAAATCTGCTGTTGAACTTTGTTACTTTGCTAAACTTCCTACTCATCCTAATTAGTTCATATGATGCACGCGGAGTCGTCCTTTAAAGGCAAAGCACATTTAGTAGTTCAGTGTCTGTTGCGTTGTTTGGCAGAGCAATTCATTTGTAATGAATGGTATTCATGACTGTGCGTGGACTGACTGCCTTATTTCAGAGAGGATCAATACTGTGTTAAGACATCACCACCTTTTGCCACTGGCTGACATAAAACCATGCAGGCAGGAGCTGGTTATAAAAACATTTCCAGAGGCAGGATTTCAGTGCTGAGGTCCCTTGACTTGTTCTCACAAAGTTTTGTGCAGCCTGTTGTTTCCAAAGTTTTTCCAAAACTTTTTTTTAAATATATTTTTATATTTTTCTGTGAAAATTCATATCTTTATTTTTACAGAATTTCCACATGCAGCAAAGTTAGTTCAACATGTCTTATCAGATGTTACCCAGATGCTCTTCATTAAATTTGTTGAAGTTAACACTCCGGTAACCTCAAGCAACGTTACCTGAATTAAGTGTTTTGTTCACCAAACACTCGGGTTTGTCCTCACCCTTAATGTTTCTTCTCTTGTAACATTAAAATGTAAATATGGAGTATGCAAGTTAAACTGACCTGACAGGGTTAGTATAGAATAAAAGAGTGATGAAATGACTCATCACTTTTCATAGGCTAATACTAGGCCTAACTTTTTACCAATGCGTCAAAAGCAGCATCCTGGTCAGTTTTTAAGTTTGACGCTGTTTGACTTCTTGAAGTGTCCCTCTAGTGCAGTAGTATAAAGAGCGAGAAATGTCAGAGTCTGGGGCTCGCTTCCTCTTTGTGACTGAGATTCAAGATTAAGTTATGTTACATCTTATGTTAAGTTATCTTACATAACTTATGTTAAATGTAGTTATTTTAACTCAAAATATGATCTTTTCCTACACTAACCAAGTAGTTTTGTTGCCTAAACCTAACCAAAAAACGACAGTTTGACAACGTAAATAACAGTCCAAAAGTCACAATAAGTCAAGTGTTTTTCAGTAAGCTTTATTTTGAAAATCTCACCAGATGTTGCATATTACGTAGGCTATTATTGCTAGCTTGAGCATGATTGCTCAAGCTAGCAATAATAGCAGTAATATGCAACATCTGGTGCTTGAGGGGGAAGGTAGAGCGTCATAGCTTGAAGCTAAAGCTGCTATATTTGACGAGTTGGGAGTGAGAAGGTGCTTTTTTTTTACCTTGGACACAGCTTTCTCCTCAACCTTTTAGCATGAGATCATGTACGGAGCCATCCAAACCAGTTTTTATGGGGTTCTCATTTTAAAACAATCCATCTGGAAACATTTAAATGTGCTAATTTTAAGAAAGGTTTATTTTTGAGTCTCACTCCCAACTTGTCAAATAATGACGCTCTGGAATGGCAGCTGACCTGTCCTACAATCCCAAAGCGTCAGTTTTTGACAAGTTGGGAATGAGACTCAAAAATCAACTTTTCTTACAAATAGCACCTTCAAATGTCAGCCAACCAACTCATGGAGCTATTGTTATCTTAAACAGCAAGTTAGTTGCATCTATGTTGATAAGAAATCTGCCAGTGACAGTTGATATTTCAGGCATCAAAATCAACTTTTGCTAGCTAGAAAGAAGAGGGTTGCTTTTGTTGACCTCTTTCTGAAATCAGTGACCCATTGTTTAAAAAATGTGTATAAATTCACAGTGGTACATTTTCCAATGTTAACATTTAAACTGTATGATTGCTGTGGGAGAACAGAAAGCTTGGCATTTGTAGCAACAGTGACTGAGGGGGGCCGAGGTTAGCGAAACATCCATAATTTCAGTTAAAAAATATGTCTAAGTGCAACTATTTGACATATAATGATGCAGTTTTTTCTGTGTGTATTTACAGCCTGCATTGGCGAACTGGTTCTTCACTTAAGCTGATTAATTCAGTAATTGAGATTCTAATCCAGATGTCTGATAATGGTGTTTTGGTGGCCTTGTGTCTTGGGAATGCAGTCGTCTCACCTCATTTTGTTGATAAAGCATCAGTGTCTCAGTTCACCAGTTCGTAGAAAAATCCCCTACAATGTCATGCCAGTTGGTTGATAAGTTATCAGAGACTCACCTCATTTGTTGAGAGAACCGAATCTTCATCCAGACTGAGAACAGCATCAGTGAGGATGACGTCGTGGGGGTAAAAACGACTGCTCATCGTCTGGAAAGAGGGGGACAGAGAGAGATAACTGACATTATTAACAGCAGTTTATCATTAAAAGTATCTCATCAGACGCCAAATTCGATCGTTTCTGTGAAGCAATGCGTTGAAGCTCCAATGATCTGTAGCCAGTACTTATTGAGGTATTTAGGTACATATTCCTGATTTTACATTTCATGTCTTTATTAGACAGGGATAGAGGCGTGATGATTCTTTTGTTTGTTTCAGACCCTGCTGTGTGTCTATCAATCAACCAGTTGGCTTCATAAGTTTTCGTGTGACTCTTTATCAATTTACTACCAGTAGACCTTGATCCATCAACCTAAAGAGGGCTGCTGATGCTATTGACTTGTAATTAAAATGTGAATTATTAACTGTTGAGTCGCTGAAGTTCAGCACAGGTTAACAACCAACTTCCTGAAAACATACAAACTGGGACAAAACAGTGACAAGGGATTGAAATTACAGTCATAATGGACAAATTCAAGCATGCATTTCCTGTTCTGGTGTGAGCTCCAGAGTTATCCTTCGTTCAACAACACGTTCTTATTCCCAACTCGTCAAATTCAGCAGATTGGTCAGTGGCCTCAAGCTTCAAACCATGACGCTCTACCTACCCCTCTGGTGTTAGTTTTGGATGGGCTCCGTGGCTAAGTTAGCAATAACACGTAATTTGCAACATCTGGTAAAACTTTCAAAATAAAGCGTGCTGAATGTTACGAATGTTATTAATGTTGAACGGTCGTGGTTTCCTAGGGTTAAAGAAAAACAACTATTTGGTTAGGATTTGGCAAAGATCATTCTATGGGTTTAAATAACAAACGTAAGTGACATTACTCACATCATGTACCTGACATCACTTACATCTTTTACCTACGTTCACTTACTTACACTACACAAATTAAAAATAAATCACTATTGACCCTAGTCTTAAAGAGGACGTGAGCTCCAGTTTCTGGAGTGAAAGTCTTATTAATGACCCACCCAACCAACCACCCCAGCCACCTGCTGCCTTGGACTTTCTTGCTCATTTACACTAATGCACTTGAGCAGTGCTTCAAGAACTGAAGCTGGAGGGGTAACTACAGCGTCCAACTTGAAGCCAGGCTGCTGCATTTGATGTGTTCAGAACAGGCTGCGTCCAGCACTGACGGAGTTGATAGAAACACAGATGCATCTTCCTGTTAATAGTTTATTGTTCTCATATGGTGCTTTATTAATAAGAAATTATGTCAAGTCATTCATTTAATTCGGGGAAATCAAAATGACAGAGCCAGAGGGGTCGTGGTGTTGGGGCCATGTAAAAAATGTTCAGATATGAATGATTATCACGGCCTACAGTTGCAGAAAACTGGCTAAACTAATTATTTTTCTTTCCTTTCATCTCGGTCAGCTAAGATTTTGTATAACTGCAATGAACCTCCATGTTAACTTCTGTCACAGTAGTGACGTTCAACACGGATTCACTGTCTGAAATAAAGTAGATTTAATTTACAGCCCCAGGGGTAATATTAAGAGGCTTATTTTGCAAAGTAAGACCACAAATATCTTCAAGGTTAATGTCTACTTCCATCTCAGCTTAACGAGTCAGTGCAAATTCGTCGAGAAATTAAGCGCAACATCAAAGAATATGAACACAAATCCCCTAAAATTCCTCTAATTATTGGAGAGTGACACTACATTAAATCACTGCTTTAAGTGAAAGAATGTATTTTCTTTGGATGGATGCCCTATAATCAGCAGGCAGGTAATTAGTTCAGTCAGGACGGTGTTCATAGCAGTGGAACAGACGCTCAGCTTTCTTATGAAAACCACCATCACAGTGTAATTGGCTGTAGTAAATTAGCCTGATAATTAACTGCATTCATCCTGGACTAATGGTGTGAATGTAAAAAATTCATGATATCAAAGATTTGCATGAGTAAAAAGAACATATGCACAGTCACAGGTACAATGCACACACATTGTAATGGGACAGTACATTATGACCTCACTACATCCCTCTGAATCCTTCAGGCCATCTTGTCAGAGGTTTAATTTATTGATTGCTTATGTTTACCTGAGTCTCTTTCACTTTCTTTCTTTCTTTCTTTCTTTCTTGCTTATTCAAATACCTTGGGTTGTCATTTTCTCTTGCTTTAAACCTGTAATATTGCCATATCAACGAGGTGGCATTCTTCTTATTGTCCTCCATGTCCGTACGTTAGAGCTCTGCATGCATGCCGCCATGCATGCAGAGCTCTAACGAGTGTTGCCTCTACTGACACAACAGCTCCACGTGCATTTTCTTTTCAAAATAAAAGCGCAAAGATGCTGTTGCAGCTGTTCTATATTCGATATTGGTAAAAATATTGCACATGATGGCAAGTATTGCAATATGTTATAGTATCTAATATCAGCCCAAGCCTACCAAGGACACTTTGACATGTCAAAAGGAGGAGCTGGGGTCATAACGCTATACCGCTGTGGTTCTTGTCTATTATGATTGGTCAAAATCACTTAAAAATCTCTATCTAGAGCAATATTTTTCTCCTGTATTTTAGTTATACAGCAGAGCCCTTTGGTGGACTCACTGTCTGAGGTGCTTCAAAAACATACATCTTTCATCCTGAGCACGGTCGCTTATTCTCACTTACCATTACTGACTTAAAATATTGCCTGTCATTAGTTGCAGTCTATAAAACAAAAGTATTGGGACAGACTTTCAAAACCTCATAATGGCTGCACCCACCTGTCTATACCTGTCTGAGTGACCACCTCCCCCTCCACCCCATCACTCCCCTGCTGCCTCCCTCCGGCTGGTATCGATGCCGTTCTGCCTCTGGACAGAGATTAGATCCCACTGAGATCACTGGCGGTTCAATGGTCTGGACCTTATCTTTTTCGCTCTCCTTCCACCCATTTCCACTCTTTATATTTGCCATGACTCCTGCTACTTCAAATGGAGTCTTTGGAGATATCCAGTCTGTCTTCATGTCGGCGATACATCAAGATGTCTGTAAATTACAGTTAAAAGTCAAAGAGCACAGAGCGATCTGAAAGACCATTATTAAAAACCATGGGAAGCCAATTTCATTACTGTAGTGAGAGATGATGGCACTTGTACAAAAAAATGATCTTTACTATTTCAGTCAGAGCATTTGATTTATACACAGACGAGTGTGTTGGAGCTGACATGGACTTTCACTAACCTATACTTTAGAATTAACGATGGATTAAAGGAGCCCATGTAATGGACTCGTTCATATTAATGAAGCTACAAAGAGTTATCAACTGACTCTTGAGCTGATGAAGCATCTTTCAGCTCATTGTTTTGGTTTTACGGTCTCAACTTTACTGATTCATTTAACTTCCATAATCCATCGAGTCAAGATGAATTAATTTTGAAGTTACGTTATGTAGCACGTTGACGTAGATAAATTAAGTGATGTGAGTTGTGTAAGTTACGTGACTAAAAGACAGTTTATTATGTTTTTTCCTAAACCTAACCAGGTAGTTTTGATGCCAAAACCCAACAAAACCACAGCCGTTTCATGTGAATAACAGTCCTTATATGTAAAATTTGAGTTGGGAGTTGTGAGTGAGAACGTGTTGACCTGGATACATGACTCAGAGGCAAACGTCAAAACAACTTTATTTTTTACAGAATTTATACTGTATGTTACATGTTGTAAAAAAGAAAATAATAAACCCTTGACTATGTGGTTTATTTTCATTTATTTGATTTGACAAAATGAATAAACATTAATCCTACAGGTCTGAATGACTGAAATTTGATGCTGATAAAATACACATTTTGCCTTTAAACCCTGAAGAATGTCTGTCTAGTCTAATTAAAATGAACTAAAGTATATTTTCAGTTGCTCTGTGTCTGCAGGTTGTGTATATAGGCAACTGTTATCACAACTTTACTTGAAGGCAATAAAACTAAAACAAAGAAAAAACAAAGGAGGCTGTGAATCAGTATCTACAGTATGTGTATACATGCATCAATTCTACAGGCCATTTTGGTTGTTGATAAAATACAAATGTAACCAGAGACTGTATAACGCCTGAAGAAAGTCTTTCCAGCTTATTTAAAATGATTATTTATAAATACTGAAGGATATTTTCTGGTCAACACGACCATCAGTTCTACTCTCTGCCCCTCTGTTCAATCCAGTTCCTACATCAGGTCCTACTTGACCTTTGAACTCTCCACTTTTCTGCTCCTCTGCTATAATTCAAATGCATACCTAGTCAATGTTGAAGATTAACTTATCAATATAAAATTCAGGGTGTGGGGGCGAGATGATTGATGAAGCTGAGATATAGTCGACATATTAACAGTGATAGTGGGGAATCCATAGGTCACTCCTTTGATCATATTGATGTGTGGGTCATAAATGCTGAGCAAGCAGAATCTCACTTATAGAAAGGCCAAGCTTTGAGGATCCTGATTCATCTGATCAACCAGTCACACTCCCTGTGTGCCCCACGCTGAGTATATGCCTTATCATCATGTACTTTCTTCTATATCATGAAGAATATAGGTTATGTAGGATGTAAACAAAATAAATTAAGGAGTAGATACAAAATTTCATGGTGTGGATGTACTGTTTTTCAGAAGTTCTGACTCGATAAAGAAAGAGTGGAAGCAAACAGGGAGTACAGACGTACCTGACAGACAGAGAGAGGAAGTAAAAGCTTGCAGATGGAGTGTATCCACTCAGCATTACAGAGTACAAACACTCATAACAGACAGCAAATTACTCTGCTGCTGCGCTCTGTTGAGGCAAATCACAAACTTCCACTGTGTGTGTTTGTGTGTGTGTGTGCGCGTGTGTGTATGTGTGTGTAGTTAATACAGCGGGCGCAAACACAGTGAGGGCTTGGAAGGAAATACACTGAAGAGCATCTGTCTGTGCTGCACGGCAATATACCACACAACTAATTATAGGACCATAGACGCTGCTTGATACCGGCTCACACACACACACACACACACACACACACACACACACACACGCACACACACACACGCACACACACGCATATTGCCACTGAGATACATTTAATTGTCACCAATGGAAACATTGCTCTTGTCTTTCAATGGGGAAACATTTACATTAACACAAGCAGAAGCAATTAGACCACACAGCATCAGGACTGGAGACAGCTGTTGGCGCATTAAGAAGCTTAATTGTTTGAAAGTGATTAGAATTAAAAAACGATACATTTTTCCCTCTTCATGAAATATCACTGAACAGCCGTCAGTTCACATGTGTGTGTACTTGAAGACAGAATATTACTCAATAATACTGCAAATGAGAACAATCACAACAAAGTCACACTCCCAGCTTCACTCTCATGGCTGATATTCAAAACTCATGTTGCTTCAATCTCACCAGTGAGAGTCTCTCTGAAATATCACTGCATGAGAGTTCAGTTCTAACAGGAACATAGAGTATATTAAACATATATTAAGCAATGTCACAGAGTGCAAAGTTAAAGATCACAGCAGTGTTTCCAACCTCTCTGACTTGTGACCCCTTACACTGAAACACGTAGGCGTAGTTTGCAGGGAGGCAGTGGCTGAAAAATGTTATTACATTGAGTCTAATGTGGGTCCATCAAAATTAGTTTTTGTTTTTTATTTTTACAATACTGGAAACAGTGTTGTTGTTGCTCCATGTTAAGTTGAACTTCAACCAAAGAGACATTTCTCTTCTAAACTCTCAAATGGTTTGATTTGAAGGTGAACTTATCAAATTTAATAAAATGGCACAGGGAGGTAAAATTATACATTTCAAATAAAGAAGATTTTCAACATTTGTTCTTGTTTCATTTATTTCCTGTTTTCTAACCAATTAATCATCTCAGGATTTGAATTTTTCACAGTGTTCTTTCTACTTTTTGTTTCCCCTTTTTTTCATATTGATTTTCTCACTAAAACACATTATGTAATCATCACTTTTAATTTAGTCGATAAAACCACAGAATATAGTTCAACTTTTATGTGCAAAAGACTTTCATAATAATCTTGCAACACAGTAAATAACAGAAGTTAAGAAATGTACTTAAGTCATTACGATTACTACACTGACAGCACTGAGTCATCACTCATGATGAAACCACACTTTTTAAGTGCTGCTTTTGGTTATAAACTGGATGTCAACATTTTTTTGTTCATGCTAGAGAGGCTGTACAAATCCAGCTGCAACAGATCAGCAACACTATATAAAATATGATAAGAGGGCATATGTAAAGCTTGTGCTGCTCGCAATAATTTAAACAAAAGATATCACAGATGACAGAAAGTGGGAGCAATGAGGTGTATTGTGACAGAAAAAATAAAAATGGGGGCCGCACCCTGAGCACCTCAGGGCAGCGTGTTTGTGTTGCATTTCTTCAGGACTCGCTGCGCCCCATGTGCACGGTGCATCATTACAGAAACACTGGTCAGTGAAAACCTTCCACAGACTGCATTGGATGCTAATTGTAAGTCAGCCATGTATTTTTATTTGATTTTCTTTTTTTTTGCAGAAAATTAATTGTAGCTGGATGGGTGTGTTTAGGGGTGGCATCGCACCCCAATCCCTCTGCTTGGCGACAAGCCCAAACCAGATGGTGGCACACCACCCAAATATGAAATACTGTTTTTATTAATGCCAAAAGTTTCACAAGTCAAAATGACCACAGTGCATTGGACAGTTATCCAGGAAGGTAGCCAATAAACACACAGGTGTTTTTCATTTTAAATCATTTCACCTATTCTCTGATTAATTTGGGGTAAACACGAGAAGGTGTGAATTTTTACACCTTGATGTAAGAGGTGTGAAGGAACTAACTGAGACAATCAGGGAGAGGCCAGTGAAACACAAACACAAACACACACATGCACACACACGCACACGCACACGCACACACACACACACACACACACACACACACACACACACACACACACACACACAACAGGCGACCAAATGAAATGCACTGTTACTTTGAACAAAGTAATTTATCAGGATTTAAACATTGTTGGAAACATTTGGGATCATCTAAGTACACGACTGTACACAAATATACATAGATACATATATTTTCTTGTTTGTGAATGGAGATTTGTTAAAACGCATTTTGAGAGAACCGACTCTTTCATTATATCAGCAATTTTCACAGGCCTGCAAAATCCAGTACCAGGACTATAGTAGGCAGATAACAGACTAAAGACAGAGTATTTATGAGAGCCGCTTGGTGCAGAATTTTCTGCAGCAAACAATCAAACACGCTCAATGGACTGAGCACTTACAAGAAAGATAATAAAATCCAAAGACAGTCTGAGGCAAAAAAAAGCCTTTCATTGTCAGTGACACTTTGAAAAGATCAAACTAACACGCTGATACATTTCAGCCTCAGTGAGCCTTGATCAGGGTCCACTCTTGTTTTTCCTTAGTTTTTCATATAATAACAGCACACAGGGGTCTGAACATCTGGCATCCTCAAGGGTATTTGCTTAATTTCCTGAATCATTTATCATGAGGTGGAGCTCTGTACGCTGCAGAATTTCTCCCTGAGGGTTTTCCAAAACTCTAAATGCTCATCACAGGATCATTTAAGCTCCAGTTAAGCTTCATACACTGGTCCCACTGAGGTTTTAATTTAAGATTTTGCTGATTTTTCTCAAGTCTAACTGCTACCTACACAGATATCAGGATGGGTCCTAAGGAGACATTTTGACTATTTCAACCTTATCAGGCTCATGCTGTCATAACCTCTCTTATCATCTAAAGTAATTATCCCAGAAAGTTAATGTGCTGAAGGCTTTAGCATCTCATGATAAGGTTATTTTCAAAAATAAGTATTTCCCATCTCACTGGCTTGTGCATAATGTATCAGATGTGTTTTTTACAACACCTTCCTCTTAGGATTGTTGTCGGGTTCCCTTTTTTCTTTAATCTTTAAAGTGGCAGCAGTCAATTTGTCTTAAAGCTGAGGTTTGTGCTGATGTAGACCGCCAACAAACTTTGGCTAAAGCACCTTTGAGCAAGTCAGTTTTTATGAAGGCAGGATAAATGTTTCTTTTAATACATAATGGATGCAGAAAGCCAGCAGCTGTTACCTTGGTCTGTCCTTCAATGACAGTGAGAGGCACACTGGTGGAGGGCCACTTGTTCCGAGGAGGTAAAGGCTTGTCGCAGTTCCATAAAACCACAATCTGTACGGGAAAAGCACATTTAATCATTAACATCATTATACACTAGTTTCTGAATGAAGGTTTTTAAAACAGCTGATATCTTTAATAAAGTATGAGACACAACAGAATCTTTCACAGGATGAAGTTTTCATCTTTAAAGACCTGATATTGTTTTCAGGTTCTTACTTTTATTTTTGGATGTCTTCTAGAAAATGTTTAAATGCTTTAAAATTCATTTTTGAACAGTGTCCATTGCCGCAGCACCTCTATTCACCCTCTGTCTGAATTCTTCATTTGTTAGTAAGCATCTTATGTAGAAGTCATGCTTATGTATTGTTGTGCCGTTAGCCGTGCGGCTGACTGGGCTCCTAATCTAAAATGTTAAAGATAAGATCATAATATTTTGACCAGAACATTGTAATTTTAAAGTAGTAAAGTAGAATAATATTAAGATGATATGGGACAATATGATATTAAATGTTATGATTGGATAAGATTATGTACGCATGTTTAAGTTATTTCTCCTCACTGCCTTGATTCACTGTGCAGTTACTATTTCCCTCACAGTTCAGTAAAAGCTGACAGACTGATGTCGCCTGATAACTACGATAAAGTACCAACACCTTAGAAACATTTGGAGCATTATAACTGTATTTTCAAAATAAAACAGTGCCCCTAATATCCTCAAAAACACGAAGGCACTCCAAATATAAGAAAATATGTCAAAAAAAGTAGGAAATATGTAAAAAGTGGTTGAATTCATTAAGAAAGCCAACATTTTCAGACCTATAGGTCTTCACCATGGCTCCAGACAGAAAAACCTGTATACAGTAGTCGCATCAGCCAATGTGAGGCAATCACCACCTCGATGACTTTCTTGTACTTTTTTCCCATTTCCAAGAGCATCATTTTTTTTTTTTATCAACATCTTATAACATCGAGCAACCAGTCAACTGGGGAAAAGGAAGAGGATGCATAAAAGGAAAGGAAAAGAGAAGAAGCAGATAAAATATTGACTCCTCTTGATATAGTTTAAACTATTTAAATATGTAACACTGTTGTTTTTGTTTTCCCTTTCCTGCACCAAATCACAGCATGACATAAACACACTTCCCACCTGTGCACAGAACTTGGACTTGGCTACAGCGATGATGAGCTTCACCACAGGGGAGATCTGGGACTGCAGAGGAGTAACTGTATGGATCACAGCTGTGAACTGCTGCGAGGGGCTCTTACCTGGACACACACACACACACACACACACACACACACAGTTCAGAAACAGTTGTCATGGGTAAACTGTTCAGGTTTTTAACACAGATTTGTGCAGATGTAGCTCCCCATGAAGCTCCATCACGGTTAACTGGACACAGGCTGCTCTGTGCTGCACCCGTCATCCATCTTTCTGACAGTATATATACCCCTGGTCCCCATGAGTGAGCATGAGTAAACATGTCTAATACAAGAGTGAACAGTTTGCTTTCTATGTGTCTTTTTTACTGAATTCTGAATGCTATAAAGGAGTAATTGTATTTTCAACGACTTCACAATAAAATCGCTCTTGTTATTTACTTTTTTTTGCATTTTATTGAAGCAAACAAATGAACAAAACAGTTGAAAAGGAGAAATTATGAAGCAGAACCAAACTTTAAATTAGTCCCTTCGATAAATGATCCCTGGTGTACGCTACAACGGGTAAATAGGGTTGAGGAAATTGATTCCCCCAGTGGCAGCCTGTGCCAAAGAAATGGATCAATATTATAAATCATCGGCTTCTACGAGTGGATTTCATTTTCTGAATACATTTTATATTACATAATAAATGAATCCATTCATGTACATCTATCTATAGAGGATCATGTATGTAAAATGTCATGTCAAATGTATCTGACAGCATGTAGTGTGTTTACTACATGCACACTAATAGTTTGATTATAATCAGATTAAGGTGACACTCTTGACTATGTAATACCTTGTTTTGATCCTGTAAACAGGGTTATGTTCATGATCTGTGTAAGAATAATGTCATTAGCACACAGTTGTTGAATTTAGACAGAAAACAAAACAGCACAGCAACATGTCACATGCTTAACGAGTGCTGATGGTGATTTACTCCTGATTAGAATGTCGTTTCCAGACAATTTAATTAAACTATTTATCTCCTTTTTCACAAGACAGTCAGGTGATTTTGTTCATGTCATTTTTATTCACTTTCTTGTACAACAAGAGGTCAGGAAAATATTAGTTTTCCTGGGAACAATTTATAATAACCATCATTAATAAATGGTAAATTTATAGTTGATTTAACTTTAGTTAAATGTTATTTCACTGTTAAACAATACATTTCTTTATAAACCATTTACTGAGTGGTTATATAGGTTTATAAACATCAAATTTATAATGGCCATCCAAATAACTTTACAAGTATTATAAAGTAAACATCAGTTGTGGCTTTACAATAAACAATTGCTTAACAAATGGTCTGTAAAGTATTTCATTGTTTGTTCATAGTGAAATAACTTTTAATTAAAGTTCAATTAACTATAAATTTAACATTTGTCAATGATGGTTATTATAAAGTTTTCCTTTTAGCTGTGTTTTGGGTCCACCATTGACTCTATACAAAGATGGATGACGCGTCTCCACTTCCCACTGTACAAAATGAAGCCAAAATAATCCTTGATAAGTGGTGGCATCCTTTGGAGCCAGAGTCTGCACAGTAGTGATCGGGCGGTGAAGCTTTAGTATCCTGTTCCGCTCATACAGGGACCAACATCACACAATCTTTTCACAGCATTTAATAACATATTAAAACCCAACTGTGATTAAAAAAGAAACAAAAAAACAGCTGCCTACTATGGCATGAAACTGGTGAGAGTGAACCAAAACAATAAAGCCGAGGGTCCTGTAGAGGTGAGAGGAGCTGCGGGTTTGACATTAAAAATGAACCCTTTCACATTACAAAAACTACTTTTAAAATGTCCGAAGTTCAAAATCCACTCTCTGCGCAGTGGAGTATAAATGGGAACATACACAGACATACAGTACGTAATATTCACAACAACTAGAGAAGGCCAGGACTGCAAGCACATGGCATGCCAAGTGTCGGGTGTGGATGGGAATAAGGGAATATGCATCCTCATGGATAAGTGGAGCCAGAGTGCTCTTTAGTGTTGCTCTATCCATCTCTCTGACACCAGGCCCCCTGACCAGCCATCTCAGGTGGGCTTAGCGGTATTTATGGAAGCACGAGGTCTGACTTTGCCGGGGTCACAGAAACAGGCTCAGTCCTTCTGTTTCATGTGCACTTTCCTGGAAGAAGCTACCACTGTGATTTTATTAAATTACATAATGTCTTGGATCACCACATTTGCAGAGAAACTGTTCTACCAATTAGAACAAGGTGGTTTTGTCTGACAAAAGATTGCATTGTGGGAAGTGTAGGACCCAGAATTTTTAGGACTCCTCTATATTTACAGGTGCAAAAGGCAACTGGACTTCAGATTCTTGAAGATGTTTTGCCTCCAATCTGAAAAGCTCCTTCAGCTTAGATTGCCTGGATTGATATTTGATCCGTATTTAACCTCTGCAGGCTCGTTCACACCTTGACAGCGGTTGAGGTCACATGTGGGTCATTAGTCCACCTGGCTGTCATGTGAGAGCTGTTAGAGTCACATGAATCAATGTGTGAATGGGTCTTAAACTGCCTGGGAAGGGATATCAGGGTGGCATTACAAGCTGTGGATAAGAGGTGCTTTTTCAGGAATGGCTGGGGTCTGTTGATCAGACAGCTTCCTGTATTTTTGTGACCGCCTGCAGACAAGTGTCAATATCTCATTACCCTTCACACTATTGCGTCTGCTGTTGTCATTAAAGAGGTATTGGATCTGTACTGGCTTGCCAACCCTTAAAACAAGTAGCAGACATATAGTGGCAAAGTGTTGAAGAGATATTCTCTGTGAGAGCAAAAGAATCCAATGTTCCAAAGGAAATGAGTGAAAATCAATTGAAATTCAAAGTATTCATCCCAACCCTTTTATATCATTCTTATAGGGTTTTATTGTGAAATTCACAAAAAGTATACTTGAGATCACAGCAAAATGTCCCTGCAGAGGTGATCTCAGTGGCAGCAACATGGTGGAAGGTGTAGCCCAGTGAAAAAAAGTTTGCAGAAGAGAGATATTACATTTTTGAACCTTCAATGAATACCCGCTCAAATCAGCAGAATGAATGTTGGTGATGTATATTTCTGCAAACCAGGTATATGTTGAAACTTTACATTTCTTTATGTTGTGACTTTATGTTTCTTTAGGTTTATTTTTCTATTTTTTGTTGTGACAATGCTGTGCTTAGACTCTGGTTAGGTTTAGACACAAAAACAACTTGGTTAGGGTTAAAAAAAATCATGTTTTGGGTTAAAATACCTGTTTTGGTCAGTATACCACAGCTGGAGACGTCCTGACTTCTCTACAAAACTATTCGATTTTTGTCGCCACAAATGGCTAGAAATGGTCCCGAGGTCTCCTAAAAAATATCCAGTGGATTCATGCTTACAGTATAAGCCGCGAAACACAGTCCCAAACTGGGGTCACTGGCTTGGTAGCCATTCATGCCTGTAACACCACCACCATCCCCTCCACCTTCTGATATGAAAGCCAGGTCCTTGCATTATTTCTGGTTTGTACTTTGTTTTGCTTTGTTTCTTGGTTTGGATTTTCAGCTTTTTGTAATTATAGCTCACTTTTTGTTTAAGCTACTTGCCTGCCTGTGTGTCTGTGTTTGGGTCCTCTTGTGTAAACCAAACAATAATAATAAGCATACAAGTTATCAACAGTATGGTTTTGGCTTGTTGACAAACAGTATACTAATTATATATAATAAATAAAAAATATAATTCTAATAAATATACAAAAATACACACAAATATTCCGGTTTGGAATGATGGAATGAGCTCAAACGTTCAGCACCATGGATATAAAAAGAGGAACTGTATGTCCTGAATGTTTCAGGACCACGGACAGAGACACAGACACACTGCAGCTGTCTCACAAGTTTGAATCCCTCAGCTTAAAAGTTTTCAGACTCACCTTGCACAGAACTGGCCTTGAACTCTGAACTTCACCAAGATGGTGCATTTGAGTGGTCAATATAAACTATACTAAATATTCAATTATTTAAAAGAAAAGTTCACCAAAAAATGAACATTCAGTCATTATCTCCTCACCCTAATGCTGATGGAAAGTCGATAAGACAATATTTACACACTGTGACACACAGTCGAGCTTGTGCACCAACTTCAGACAGTTTTAGTTTCACAGCTACAGTGAAGAATTTTGACTTTAAAAAATGCGTATTTGGGATCTCAGGGCTTCTGGAGATTTGGACTATGCTGGAAATCTGTATAGAGCCCCCATCTACCCCATCTACTTCAGTTGTTTAGAAGAATACTGCAATGCTGTTTTTGCTGTGAAGCTCCAGAATAGTCTTTTGGACTACGAAACTTCAACTGACTTTCCATCAGCATGAAGGTGAGGAGATAATGACTGAAATGTCATTTTTTGTGAATTGGACTAAAATTCACCCAAAAAACAAGATAAATAAATAAAGATAAAAAAAGATTTCATGTTTTTAAATCAGAATTTCTCTGAAATTGCTTACAAGGTGGTAAATACCAATGGTCACCTGGAGTAAGTTCTATGTAAGCTGAATAAACAGAACATGAACATGGATTCTTTTGCTTTGACACAACTGTAGAAAGTCTCTAAAAGTCAGAACAAAGTACGAGTGTGATTAAACCTACCAAACCAAATACCAAGCCAATCCCAAAACAAAGTGTGGTGAAATGTTTCAAGTTTAAATGTTTTTAGCTCAAACTATAACAAAGTTGATTAAAAGAGAGAGTGAGGCCAAGGATTCCTCCCAACCTTTCTCTATATCTGTGGCTTTTTTACAAATGTAACAAAAATTATACAAATGCTATTGTTCCCAAAAACTAACAGCACACTTGCCCTCAATGATCTGCACATTAAGGTTGTTATATTGTGACTTTGAAGCTGCACAAAATTGCAGCCATCAATCTGAAAAAACAGTCCAAAAACCACCTAATTAAAAACCTTAAATCAGGTTTCAGTGTTTCAACTGGAGATGCGTTTTACTGTCATGTATAGTGCATCTAACCTTATACAATCCAAATACAAAAAGTCACGTTGACGCTCCTAAAGGGAGGCTTTGTCACTAGATTTCTGTCTATAATTACTTAGCAAGAAAATAATGATTATTTGGCTCATGTTGTTGCAATTAAGTTTGATTTTTCCTTCCAACAACTCTGC
The DNA here is from genome assembly GCF_040436345.1 of Pagrus major. Lineage (NCBI taxonomy): Eukaryota > Metazoa > Chordata > Actinopteri > Spariformes > Sparidae > Pagrus > Pagrus major. The sequence continues at coordinate 12,165,360 of NC_133236.1, forward strand.
CTCAAAGAAATGTTGCATCTCTTATCTTCCTTCACAGAAACAGCCAGTGGCAGAGAACACGTTCATATTTATGTTCGACATCCAAAAAGAGAAAACAATTAGTACATCTTCAATGGGCGCTGTTTGTCTTTCCTTTTGTGATCGGTGTGGTCTCATTCTTCATATTGTCCTCTGTTCAGCTTTACACCCAGCTGAAAGATGATTGTGGAAGTATTGGCTGGTTGTGTGTGTGTGTGCCAAACCAGCCAGATTGTCAACAGGAAACACACTGGAAAGTTAACACACAGAGCTTAAAGTAGCTCCACAGCCCACGCCACGGCACAACTTTCCACAAACTAAAGTAAAGATGTAACTCGAGCCATCACATCGGGATATTCTTTCAGCTCCTGAGGCCAACATGTCTGAGCAGTCAGTCAAACTTTTTCAAACTACCGGGCAGAAGTTGCAACTGCTTTGCCATCAAAAGTTACGGGAAGGCAGCAGAGTGAGACCGTCGTACACATGGCTTTGACGACAACTTATTCCCTGAGCAGCAGCAGCAGCTCTGGAGATGGCAGCAGCTAAAATAGTGATTTACTGCGGTGGCATAAACCAGACTGGCCCATCTTTCTTTCTGTGCCTCGACCCCTCCCTTCTCTCGTCCTTCTAACCCTTGTGTCCACAATCCCTCCGAGAAAGACAAACATCGATCCGAGTTACAGCCTCAGTCTGTGGAGAATCACTCCGGTCTGCATGCATATCTATACAGCACACACCCACGTATACATAAACACACACAAGGCCACCTTCCCTTCAGTCTTTGCCTGCAGCTTTCTGCTTCAACAGCAGTCTTACAACACAAATATACATCTTAAATGCATTATTATATATTTCACTATTTTAATTACAGTTTCAGCTGATAAGAAGAAATGCAGTATCATGGGGTGAGCTTATATATTTGCTGATGTTGTGTTTGCAGTTCCAAACAACCAGCAACAAGCTCCTGCACGACCTGATATCGACATGTTGGTGTTGTTCCTGGAACATCATGATTTATGTAGCTCCAGGACCACTGATCCTGTTTCTGTAATGTCATAGCTTTGCGACTTAGAAAAAGAAGACTGACAAAATACTCACAGGTGAGAAGTTATTCTGTGTAACATGTGTTTAACCTGAACCATGTTTTCCTAAACCAGAAGGTCTGCAACCACTGGAGCCACGTGAGGCTCTTTTGCCCCTCTGCAGTGGCTCCCTGTGGCTTTGATCAAACTTACATGGTAAGTAATGATGGTTATTTGTCAACGTTATCATTGTTGTAGGCCTTGAGTGATTATTTCTCCAATTGTAAAAACGCAGAGCCTACAAAAGGAATAATGTCTGTTCCAAGAAGTTGAGATTGTGTCACTGAACTTAATAACCCTGAGCTGATATCGTTCCGTTTTATGCTCAGGCTCAGGGGTTGACTGCTGTACGTGGCTGAGGAAAAATAAAAGAAGAGGATTACCTCAGACTGAGCTGGACTTTAGCCAAGATTAAACTGAAAGTGGCCTATGTTTTCCTTTTTTTCCTTTTACTGTTTTTGAAGCTAGGCTGCCTTTATACATTGGTTTATTATCAAAGTAGTCTTCCTTTACTAAAATCAATTTTCACAAACATGGGGAGGTCTCAAGTAGGCCTGAATATAGTTCTGTATTGTCACTCTATTTTAAAGTAAGCCACATGCCATATTGTCTTCACTTCAAGTGTTGCCAGTTTGGAAATGTTTAAAAAAGTAAACATTGCCCTGTTTTTATTTATAAGGTGTCACTAGGCAAATCACCCCACTACCTCATCTCTCTTTAAAAAACTTAAATCCACTTGTCGTCGCACTCGCTCCCAAGAATTTCTGTCCCTTGAAGCCCCTCAGATAAATACTGAGCTTGGTAAATTACAGTAGCTTTTAGTTTCTTTGCACCAAACAAATGGATCAAATGACAAGAGGTATTAAAACTAGCCGGGTACTGTGTGTGTCATTGGATCACTTTAAGTGTCTACTGGATGACATGGTTGTTGTCCAAACATATCTGTTTATTGTTTTATATATTCTATTTTTTTTCATTTTTTGTTTCTTATTTGGGCTTGAAAATAATCTCTCTATTGTTATTACCGTGGTTACTACCATATTTTATTTCGTCTTGTCCGTATATACTGTATGTGACTTCAGGACATTGCTGTAAAAGAGCTTAATGATCAGTCAATGTTTCCCTAAATAAACAACAGAAAAGACAAAACAAAAACAAGGTTCAGTTCTTTTTATTATAGGGTAGTTCTATAATCTCATTAATGCACCAAAACATGGTATTATTGTGATAAAAATGCAAGAATCAAGTACCCAACAAGCATCAGTAGACCACTGCAGAGTAGCCATATGTGAAAACATTGATGAATGCTAATTATAACCTTGCTAGGCTAATTCAGACATTTTAGGTTGTGTTACCTTAAATATGTTCTGCGGAGCCAGACAGATTTTTTTTGTAAAGTCAGAAGGGGGACAAAAATGGATCTTTAGATAGTAAAGGTAGTTGACCCTGGTCCTTAACCTAACCAAGTATTTTTGTTTTCTAAACCTAACCAACCAAAAATAATAAGTGAACTTAGTGTAAGAATATTAAGTGAACAGTGTATCAATATGTTCCAAACAGGATACGAATCCCAGTCGAGAGTCTTATACTTTACCCTTTCAGCCGTAACAGTTTGCTCCAGATGTGGACCATAACACTTATTATCATGTTGTTGGAAAAACACCAACACGGTGATATCAGATACCCCAGCAGCCCCTGGTCTGTTTGGTAAGTTCTAAGTCTTCAGATAAGTCCTGTCAGTGCAACTAACTCCCATCAACAGCTTCCAGGCAAAACAGCTCACTTGGAATAAACTGAAGAAAAACTTGGAACCTGCACAACTGCACTGAAAAAATAATTCAGCTACATTAACAGAAAAAAATGAGGGTAACATTTCAGTGACTGACACGTGATCTCTGACAAGAACAGGGTGGAAACACCACTGCAATTTCTTAGTGCCAAAGATGAGGAGAAAATGAGAGGAATATGGTAGACTGGCACTCAAAAACAATTCTCACTGCCACCTATTCCCATCTATCATACTCTTTTCTATCATACCCTGAGTTTCTGGAGATGAATTGGGGGTATTTAAGAAGTGTGTCACCATGGAGTCAGTTAGGTAGCAGTGGGTTACAACTTGAGCATATATTTGTTTACATCTTGGAAAATCGGCACCATTAAATGTATGCAAATTCTATTCTATTCTATCTGCAATGTATCTTTGGATGTACAGACAACTCGATAACATATAACTATAAGTGTGTAGTATGTTCTTATGATCTGTAAGATAATGTATTGACATTTATTCATTTTTTTCGATTGAATCACTGTTAATGATATCCTCTGGAAGTGTGAGTCACACTGAATTCAAACGTGTATCACATCTGTCTGTGCGGATATGACTGAGTTATGATGCCGAGGAGCACTTATTTTGACACAAATTTAGGCATTAGGGTGCCAAGTGTTTTAAAGTACCTTAATTGTCTCCATGAGCTGTGCATCACATCCGCTGGTGTTGTTCCAGTTGTTGACCGCACTGATAAACGGGCCAAATCAATGTGGTTAAACTACTCTGAATAAATCACCATGGAAGCTGGAGCCACCCGTCGAAATCTTGCTAGCAACCAAACGATGTAAAGTAAAATCAAACCTTTGTCTAGTTGTCACATCTGTATGTTCCAAAAAATATTTCCTCAACAGTTTTTGGTCAAGTGTGGTGTAAGTGAAATGTCAATGATCAACACTTACCCAGTATGGCATAGTAAAAAGGGAACTGGGCAGGGTCAGTTGAGTACTGGGGGAGTGCATAGAGACCACCAGGAAGGGAATTCCACAACAAGCGGTTTCTTGACACATGGGAGTCCACACGGTCCTGGATGATCTGGGGCAACGAGAGGAGACGAAGGAGGAAAGCAAATGAGCAGAAAGACAAGGAAGCAGAAAAATCTAAACGGAAAAAAGAACAAATTATGACACCAGAAAGGCAAATATGACAGAAAAACAGGATGAGGTGCAAGTGAGAAAGAGGGGAGAGGAAGTATGAGGTAGAGGAGAGAAGAGAAGTGAAGATATGAAGGTGTGACAAGAGGAAAATGTTATAATTTCCTTTTCTTCTTTCTTTTACACAACTTCCCGGATGAGTTACAAGAGCCAATCAAAGACTATCAACACACAGACATTCTGTATAACACTATTCAATATCATGTCCAATAAGAACCATGTATCTCCAGACAACCATACACATATAGACTGATTGGAATTGATTTTAATGCAAAAATTGGAATAAATAAAGCTGGAAATTAATTATTATATAGCTTATCTAGAAAAAAACTAATTGGCACATTGAAACTGACACAACCTTCCTCGCAACGGCCTCCTTAAACTCCTTTAGTTCAAAAATGCACTCATATTTGGAAATAGAAATAGCCAGCTGTTTAGCTGCAGCTGGTGCTTTGGGGAACTCTCTTTAAGAGGACAGGCTCTACAGAACAGACCCTAGACACTTGAACTGCTTCACTTGGGGCATCAACTTGCTCCCAACACGAGGAGTCCATTAGGTATTTAGCTAATATCATCCATCTGGCTTGTTACTAAAGGTCAGGTTAGTTGGTGGAGTGTTGGGAGTCTTCAGGAGGCCTCGGAGGAAGACCAATGACGCAACCTCAACCTGCTGCCGGGCCTCTGAATACACAAATGACTCAAGGTCCACAACGAGGATGTCATTTGTTTACTTTAATTATATTCAGGCATCACTCTTCATTTTGAGTGAAGTTAAAAACGCTTTTGAATATGAAGCTTTATTCAGGACTCTATATCGACATGTCAACAATATGTGTCACAAACAAGCCTACTTCCTTTCTTTCTGGGTTTACTGATCTATGGAGAATTGGCCTGGCAAAGGCAGCTCTTAGCACACACACACACACACACACACACACACACACACCCCTCCTGACACCAACTGTCAGGCTCGCAGTATGTGGGACGCTACAGTTATCAACAACGGCTCATTTCACCCATTTAGCCTGGTGGCGTGCTGGCTCTGAGTGTTTAGCACATCTGGCCAGCAGTATACAGCTGTCAGCGGGCTGCTGTCTAATTTCATACCCTGCTAGCACTGGGCTTTTGGTGGTGTCACTAAAGTCTTGTTTTGGCTGTGATTTTAAGAGGAAAAAAAAAAAGGTGCGATCTGAGAAATGTTTACATTATGCAGCTGAACAAAAAGTTGAACTACAGCATTAAGATTTTAGAGACTGGAGTAGTGTTGATCACCCAGCGGGTCCATTTTCAGTCTGAATGTACAGTCCTTGATTGCCAGTGGGCTTAAAAATATAGTACTATTAGGTGACTTCTTGCAAGATTGACACGTGTCCTACATTCCTGTCAATTTAATCCACTTAAATGGTTGAAGGTTTGAAAGCTTCAGGCAAGTGCAGCGAATCCTTATCTTAATTCCATATGTCAGCGTCAATTCAGCTTTATCTTTGGATCTCGTTTCTCTTTAGTGATGATCTAAAACTGTCAGAATCAAAGGTGAAATTAGTTCTTCATCTTTTCATCCTTCTAATCAACTGAAGCACCAGTTGTATGTACTCTTCTAAAGGCTACATATAAACAAATACATTAATTATAACATAAATTGCTTTGTGTGTTTTGTCAGGTAAAATGCAATTTAAATATGCAGAATTCAGAATCAATTATTTTTTTATAATCTGAGCACAGCCAGCAGAGTGACACTTTGCACAGGAAGTCAGTCAGTTAGTCAATTTGGGATCCACGTACCACGAAAAGACATTTGCCAAGTCACGTGAGGAGGGCCGGGGGAAGAGCCGCTGCTTAGAGCCGGCTAGAGAGTCGGAAGCAGAGCCAGACCTTCTGGAGGAATAAACAGCTGGAGTAACATCAGATTCTGCTCTGATCCAGAACCGTTTACTGATGAGAGGAGAGCTCAGAGACTTTTTACTTCTGGGATTAAAAAGAGTGGATTTATCTTCATTCCAATTCATCAACCTGACTGCACAGTGACGTTACGTTTTGTACTGTTGATGGCCGACTGGGGCTGGAGAAAAATGTACTTTTCTTCATGAACGTAACGTTACAAAGAGGAGAGGGGAAAAAGAAGAGCAAGAACCAGAGTCCCTGGTGAGGGCTGAACTGGTGTGTCCCACTCCTTACTACAGTTAGCTTGCGGCTAATGTAGAGTTTGAAATCTGGCTTTTGAATACACCATCAAACAACCACCACTGCTGATGAAAATCTATCTGATAGGACTTAGGCACAAATGTTCCCAGATGAGGTCATGTTTTTAAAGTTTTATGATATTATCTTTATTCTTGTTCGCTGACTTTCTGAACCTGGAAGTAGCATCGACAACCACATGGATTCTCTCACAGATTTAAAGCTGAACTGAAATATGTTTTATATGATAATTAACCTCAAATTTATGTGGTGACAAAAAAAAATGTCACACTCATTTCTACAATATTTTAACCATTAAACTGAAGACAAAATGCTAATCTTTATCCAAATGACTGGTGTGAGTAATTGTATCTCAAATTTTGTTCCCATCTGAAGAAATCTGAAGTCCGTCAGTTTAATGTAATTGTAGTGAAGGACATGACAACAGAGCATGCTGGTGATAATGATAAGTATTTGTGGTCGATGTGGGATGATTGTACACAATAATGTGCGCTACAAGAGAGATCACAGTGATTGTACTGATGTTTATGTGATGATGCTGTTGCCGATGGTGGTAATAAAAGAGGATTATTATCTTCTGTGTCTGTATTCAGAGATGCAAACAGTCTCCGAGGACTGAATCAAGGCTGTGAGGAGGTGAACTAACAACAACGAGGATAAAATGAGAGGAGGAGGGCTCTTATACGCCGATGACACAAGTTCATCTTCTAAACTTGAGCTAGCGAGGTCATTAAATGAGCCAGCAGGCAAATACACCCACTCTCTCACACACGCACGCACGCACGCACGCACGCACGCACACACACACACACACACACACACACACACACACACACACACACACACACACACACACACACACACACACTCCACCCCAAGGAATGCCAGCCAGTACAGGCCTCCTTCACATCTGACACTTTTATACTTAAAAATCAACGTCACTTTTCTTTGCCAAAGTTGGTCAGATTGCTTCACATCCTCCTTCTTATTGGGATGGTCGTGGTAAATATTCTTAAAATAACATAAAACAAATAATAAGAAGGACAAATGGTGGCGGCCTGACAGACGGGTGAAAACAGCTGTCATTCGAGCCAGAGTCTTAACATTTCAAAGTGTGGAACCAACGAGATTGGACATTTTCTAGGTTCTGGTTTCTATTATCAATGGGAAATTGGGGAATTGGAGAAATAAGGGCAAAAAAATTGGATCTTTTTGATGAAAATAGGCTATTTTTTGTGCTTAAACCTAACCAGACACTGAGCACTGAGTTGTCACTACAAAAAGTGTCAAATTGAACATAAAGAAACATAAAGTTGCAACACAAAGAAAAGTTTAGTTTTCACATACCCATGCTTTGCAGGAATGTACAATGCACACAGTTATTCTGGCAATTGGATTAAACAAAACAGACATAATGTTTATACACAAAACAAAGACCAAACATAATGACTTCCATTTGCCGAATTTACAAGAAGGACCAAATAATTAAGAATTTGTCATAGACAGTGATTCACAAAGTCTATAAAGCGTCTTCTAACTTAATAACTTGCAAAATTGAGCTGTTTTTTAAGGGAGTGTGGGGACTTTCTCCACGGGAGACAAAGAAGTGGCTTACATTGTTTTTAATTTCACATTTCTTAAGGTTCAGTTTTCTATTTTAGGTTGTGACAATAGAAAGCCTATTTTCCAAGGTTAGGAAAATATCATGTTCTGGCTTAACATACCTGCTTTGGTCACCACAAACATGGCAGAAAATTGTCCCAAGGTCTCCTTAAAGTTATCCAGTGGTTTCCCACTTACAAATGTTGAAACGCAGTCTTCAACTAAACCACCATCCCCTCCACCCACCGATATGAAAGTCAGGTAATAAACATGAAATGTGAACGTGATATGACACTTTTGTAGAAATGTCAGTATGGTACATATGAAATGCACAAATGTGAATGTTATCAGTGGTTTGCAGAAACATTACCTGCCAACATGTCATGTGGGTGTCTGGGCTGCATTTGACTGTAGTCAAATCAAGGCGGGGCGACCTCAGATGAAAGGTTGAGGTGTTTTATTGTGAAGTCGTATTTAGCAGCTGTGAATTTTAGGCATTGAATGGAAGTTTTTTTTATTTTATATGACCTAAAGTTTGTTGCAAAATGCAGTTCTTTAAAAATCAACAAAGGTAACACTGACACATTCCATTAAAAACTATTTTTGAGGTGCCCTTGAGCAGACAAATAACCCCGAGGTACATCAGTGGACCTATACACTGTTGTTATTGATAGAAGACTTCTCTGTCTGTGCAGCTTCTGGGTGAAAATGTATGAATATTAAACAAAACATTGCTGGGAAAGAGAGTGCACGTTCAGTTAACCTTCCCTGGATAAAAAAAAGGTCAAAAAACATAACTGACAACTGGAGGAAGATTTCTTTTTTAGTCTGTCTTCGGGAGGTGATGTGTAGCCAGAGGCAATGTGCAGCGTAGAACCAGCCGAAGCAGTTTGGTTGATTAAATAAAGCTCTCCTGACAAAACTAAATCCAAAACTCCCATTAAGACCATTTCTTTCAATCTTACCTCCAGAGTAGTTAAGACGATTTTGGCTACAGAGGAAAAGTAGGCGTCCCACAGGAACTGAGTCTGCTGGCGCAGAGCCAAGATCCTGTCATGGCCCACAGACCGGGTAATGGAGGGAACCTGGAGGAAGACAAGAGGAAGAAAAGCAAAATGACAGGGAAATAGATTAAGTTAGATTTTAAACAAAGTGTGTGAGTGAGAGGATGGGAATCAGTGAGTGGAGAAAAAGAAGGCAGTCAGACAGGTGGAGGAGGAAGCGTAAGTAATTTTGTGGACATGCAGAAAAGATTAGAGGAAATTCTTCCTTTCCTGAACGCTCCTCTACTCCCACACCTCACTCTGTCCATCAACCAGCTTATCCCCAGGATATTATGGTGACTAAACCACCTGCTGTCCCTCTCTCATACTGTTTTCACACCTTATGGTAGATACTATAAAGTCTCTATTGGAAAAGGCCATTAAAACAGGTTCGAATCAATGCTTCAGAGCAGTGGCTCACAGCCTTTTTTATGTAAAGTGCACCGCCTGCCATGGTCCAAATGTGTTCTCTTAAATCATCTATTTAATTGGATGTTATTTAACTCTTAACTATACAAGAGTGGAGATCTTTTCATACAAGACACAGTGATCCTAGAACTGTCGATACTTGGACTTGGTTTCTTTTTTTCTTTTTCAATGGGGTCTGTTAATCAAGTTTATTTGTGTCATGTTATCATATAGGGAATGATCACAGACAAATGTCATGTATGTGAATATGTTGTAGCTGAGCTGCTCCACAATCTTTCCACAAACCATGGGGCAAATAAAAAATACCATCTGGTAATGAGAATCAATGTGGTAGAGTAGAGCTGATTTTTATTCAGCTCCTCAAATGTGAGGAAATATAGAAAAATCATAATTTTCTGGAGCTAAGGTGATGTTTTGAAACTGGCTTTATCTGCCTAATCACCAAACCAAAGATATATTAGAATTTGCAGAGACAAACATTTTAGGAGATGGGACGAGCAAATGATTGCTAATTCATAATTTTAACTGTTCCACGGTCAAATTTGTCACCAGCTAATTTTCTGTCTCTGTCAAATCATTCCAGTTGTTAAAACTTAAAAAAATAATTATGATTCGAACTTCACTTCTATTTGTAGGAAGTAGCAAACTACAGGTAAACAAGCCGGCTGTCGCGGGTGCGCACGGTGCTCAGAGATGACATCATCCAGGTCAGAGGTTAGTAGGTCAACGTACAGACCCCGGATGTTGATAACAGGCAACCCCGGACTCAGAGGGGAATAGCACTAGCGTATCATAACAAAATATTGGTGAAATGAACTAGTTTCGCGGCAGATAATGCGTTATATAGAGGCTGCGCTTCGGTGCCCCAATCACTCGCATTATATGGATATACACGGCGCTCCACTGGATCTAATTTTGTCCGAACGACTCCAAATGACACCAAAGTTATCTGGGTGAGTAAATGATCATATTTTATGCTAGAAATAAGGTCCAGGTTGTAAAAAACGGCAATTCCCCTTTAAGTACAGTACTTGAGAAATATACTCAGTTATATTCCATCACTGGTCGTGTTAAAGGACTATGCCATACATTATACAGTATATTGCTTTTGAAAGGTATTAAAACAACAAATCATCAACAACTCCTCCTGTTCATCTGCTTCAAGGGAGTTCTGCAACACCCCTGTACCACCAAACTGTGCAGACCTGCTTGGAGCCTAAATACCCTGTTCTTGGTGCACCTGAGACAGGCTGAGGTCCCAGCTCACATTGTCATGGAAGACATGAGCAGCTGGCTTGTGGCTTGCAGCAGTAAAATCCCTCAGGGAGAAGCAGTGGAGGGAAGAAATCAAGGGAGATGAGGATCCTGCCAACCTGACCAGGGAGCTAAACTAACTGATAGGCCAGGAAGATGGAGCAGGATGCTCTCTTGATGCTCGGTTTGGGGAAAACAAACTACTTCCTTGATGAGGGAGGACATGACCTTAGCCGGCCTGCTCAGACTGACAATGAAGCTCAAGAGGAGACTGAGCAGTCTTGTAGCCAAAGTTCCTCAAGAGCATGAAGAGCCTCATTAGCCCTAAAGAGATGGTTGATACGGAGCCCAGGCCTTCTGGTGTACTGGCCAAAAACCCAACGTCTCTTCATTGAAAGATATGGTGCCAACCTGTCGAGCTTGGCCAGCAGAATAGCCACTGAGGACTAAAAGTGACGTAGCGACTGATTAGTATTAGTTTGTCAAGAACAACCAGAGCAGAAACACTGGTCGTGATCCAGGAGCAGGTCAGGGACTTTAAATCAAAGAGGTGCTTGGCTCGAACTCTCATGTTCTGAGTGACTATCTTCTCCTCAACAGCCTGATGGAGCCTAATGAGGCAGTTTCAAGTAACAATGAGCCTGTCTTAGATTTTTTATATTGATTTTCCACTAAAAATTGTTTTTACCTGGATGTTATATGTCTACACCTTGTTCGCTTTATGTCAAATTGCTCGTTCTGTCTAGCTAACAGTCTAAAACAAAAAGATATTTAATCTACAATAATTTAAAACTGAGAAAAGCAGGAAAAACTCCTATTCAAAAAGCTCAAACCAGAGATTTTGTACTTCTAACACTTAAAATCATGAGCATTTCCAATGTCTAATTTGAGGGCAGTTTTGACCTCTCATGCAGGAAACACTGATTGCTTATATCAATCTTTACTTTCATTGCAAATTAATATAAGCAGTAATGAAGAAGCACTCAAAAAATCATTCTGCATATTGACTTCAAGTATTTTAATTACATAAACATATTCCATCTAATTCAATCACACATGTTCAATAGTTAAAAAACTGCTTGTGTGGTTTGTTAGAGGAGACAGAATGACCGATTTGAACTCTATTACTTCTATGTATGTTTCTTGGAAAACACATTATATTTATGTTGAAGTTGTCATTAACTTTATATCGAGTTACTGTCTGTGTGAATTTAATTAAATCAGATTAAGTTGTTTAATTGATTCACATTGACTCAACATAAGAGAAACTTTGCGTACATGTGACCCTTTACACTGACCTTGTGCTGTAAAAATTGATTGAAAAATAACATGTAATTAAAATGCTTAATGTCAGTGTTCTTGACATAACTTTCTTTAAGTGATAGTTGCTTAGCACATCAGGAGAGGTAGTGATGATAATCTTTTATATTTTCTACTTGTGGAATGCTGTTGTTTGCCCGTGAGCCTCACCATCTACCGCAGCCTTTCCTGTCCTGCCTGGTTTTAGCATCAGCATGCAAGTAAATTTAGCAAAATTTGCTCTGACAGTGTTCAGTCAGTCAGTGACAAGCTAACATTACCAGGCAGATGTTTGAGATGTGTCCTTCTGTTTTATAAAGAAACAGAACGAACTGAAGGACAGTACATTTTAGGAATGTGCTTATCCCTGGAGAGTTTTTATTTTGAACAATTGATTACAGAGACAGTATTTATTTTTTCCCGGTGTTAAAACATCAGTTTGCATTTTGAATAAAAAGAAACAGCTCTCATGTTTCCTCCTGTAAAATCGTCTAGCAACACTAACAGCTCAGAAAAATGCACAGTTCCTTTAAAGCATCGAGAGGGAACGCCCATTTGTTGATTCTAGTCACCCCTGTGGACAAAAGCTGAATGAGCATCACTGCCTTATATTGAAAGTAGAGCCTGATCGATGTATCAGTTGACCAACAGGCTGATATTGGCCTATCACAGATATATCGGTATCGGTATATACATTATCGGATATGCAGCCGATATGAAAATTCTTTTCATAACGATTTTCTTTACTTCCTAATACCAGTGCTGGCCCCCAAAATCAAGTATCTGATGGGGTCTAAAGATCTCGAAATGGCTAAAGCCTGCATTTGTTTTGAAAGCAAATCGTCCTGTGTGTTTATATAGGTCTTGTAGAGCCATCAATTTCATAACCAGTTAAAAGCTCCTTGTAGTACGTTTGAGTAATTACTATTTAAACCAAATAAACACTTAATCCACAGAATCTTAGCATTTAAATCAGATTTTTCACTCAGAGTTTGGTGTTGTTGATTTTTCTCAGTTTGTAAATACTCAGATGTATAGAATAAACAATAACTTTCCAGTTTTGTTTGTGAAAACTGAAAAAAAAAGAAAAAAAAGAAAAGGAAATAAAGAGTCCCAGAATGCCTCACATTCACTGAGCAGTTAAGACAGTTTAGGAGGTTGTGTTGTTGTTGACGTCACTGGGATCTGTCAACAGCAGAGCGAGTTTTAATTGTTCAGCTCTCTGAGGTGGAATATAAACAACACCAATCAAATCAACTCAATTCTCTTCCCCTCGATTGACTCTAATGGTGTTTATGTTTCTCAGCAGGGGCATTGTGAGTGTTTGTGTGTGTGTGTGTGTGTGTGTGTGTGTGTGTGTGTGTGTGTGTGTGTGTGTGTGTGTGTGTGTGTGTGTTTGTGTGTCTGGGTGTCTGTGCATGTCTCCTCTCCACAGGGGGAATCGAAACTCTCCATATTAAACAGCCAGGTATTGCAGTGCTCACTGATGTAATTGAAAGTAATGAGATTCAACTCTCTCAGCAGGTGTTGGAGCTCCGATGTGTTGAACAGTGAGTCTCTGTGTGAGTGTGACAAAGAGACAAAGAGGGCAAGCATCCAGAATCTGCTTACCGATCAGACCCGTGTTCTTGTTTATTATTGTATTTTCTTTATATTGTACGGATGCTGTCATCTGAACAAAATAATTAAATGATATGGAGGCATTTTAATGTGTATAATTACATTTGAGGTGTTTAGTTGACTGTGCAATAAAGCTAAATCCTGTGCTTGAAAGATTCTGACACTTCTTCCACACAAACTGCTTTCATTCCTGCCACTTTGCCAGCTGTCTCAGTACTGCAGGAAACAAATTAAGCAGCTTCAAGTCCTGAAAGTCTGAAAAGTTTTGTTCTATAATTGTTCTATGTTTGTTTGTTGATATATATGATCAATTAATCTATATATTAACGAATCGTATATGTTGTCAATGTAGGTCTTGGCTATGAAAAACCTTATCTTTATGTTGCAACTTTACATGTCTTCGATGTTGTATTTTATGTTGTGATAACGTTGTGCTTAAGCTCTGGTTAGGTCTAGGCCCAGAAATGCTTGGTTAGGGTTCGGAATAGATCTGGTTTTGGCTTAAAATACCTGCTCTGGTCACCACAAAAATGGCTGGAAATTAGTCCAGATGTCTCCTTTAAAATATCCAGTGGTTTCACACTCAACCACTATCCCCTCTGGATATGAAAGTCAGGTCATGAATACATAATGTGATGTCTACATTTTCTGTAGATATGGTACATAGGCTCATTTAATGTACAAATGTAAACAAAATGTGATTATATGACCTAAATGTTTCTTATGCTGTCTGTCGATTTAGATTATTGATTCATTTGTAGATTAACCCAGTAATTGGGTTGTCTATAAAACTTCAAAATAATGAAAATGTCCATCACCATTTCACAGAGGCCATCAACTAAACAATTATTCAATCATCAGGTATCATTTTCTTTCATTCACTAATGGTTTGATCATCAAATTGTTCAGCTCTAATTTGGTCTGCACATTTATTACACCTTTGGTTTCTGGAACTGCGAGAATCTGACAAACTGCAATGTTAATGTACTGAAATACACAGTATAGAAGGCCTGTTTAATTAGTAATAAATGTAGATTTAACGATAGAAAGCAACTACCTCAAGTCTGTTCACTCTTCTTGTTCACTTTCCTCCTTTGCTTTCCTTGTTTCCTCCAAGTTATATCTTGTTATTGTACAAGTGGAAGAAAGACGTGAGAGGAAGCAGATTGGAGAGACACAATTCAACAGCAAACAATCTTCACTGGATTGGAGGGTTAAAATGTGCCAGAGGTTGCGTAAAAAAAATGTGACAGGTCATAGAGTGTGTTGCTCCCTACATGTTGTTTTTATAATTTTGTTTACTTTGTTGTCTTATTTTAAAGCTTGGAGTTATTTTGTTTGCTATCCCTGCCTGTATATCCTTATTAAATCCTCATATGTCTGCATCAACTCTGTCTAACTGTAAACAGCCTCAGTGCTGCAGCTGTCAAAACACTATACTACTTCACAGATATTAAACAATTAGCACGCTTTTAGATAAACGGTTTTGTTTTGTTGACGGGAACAAACCAACAAACACAACCTCAAACAACATTAGTGCATCATTGTGGTTTTCAGTAATGTTTAATGGTAAAAAGTGGCTTTATTTCATCTAAAAGCCAAGTTTGTGGTACTTTTAATGAAGGCTTGTCCGCTACAGAGAATAATTACATCATCATCATCATCGGTGCTGACAGAGGGATGATAGAGGATCAGGGACGCATTAATTAGAGGGAGACACATGCAGTCTAAACCCGATCACACAACAGCACACAGTAATACACACACTTTCACACCTCTGCATTGCTGTCCGGGGAGCGGTATAGGTCACGCAGGTGGCACGTACAAATATAGAGTAATAAGAGAACGTAAATATCACAAGCTCTGCCCGCTGCCGTAATTAAAGGGAACAGAAGGAACTCTACTTGTGGAATAATCCATCGAAGATAAAAATAGTTCCTGGTGGAGGTGTGAGTGACTGTGATGACAGCTGTCACGTCACGATGAACTAGTTTTTACCACTTTCCACAAATCCAATTAGATTTCAGTTGGACTAAAAGTCAGTTACATGTTGATAAACGTTAATAGCTAATTATGGATTCAGAGCCGAAACTCAGGTTTCCTACTTGGGATAATTAACATTTTCAAACCATTACTTTTATGCAGTTTACGGCACAGTAACAACTCCTCGTGTTAATTAAACCAAACCAGCAACATGTCTATTGTTGTGCAGAAGCCCTGTTTCAACTGTAAAATGTTTTCTGTCCTGTGTTATGACTTAAGAACAGGTGAAAAAAAGGATAATATATCCTTTTTTTTTTAAATCTGTGAAAACAGGTGAAAAAAGGCTCAGCAGCCTCAGCCCCTTGTGGCCCAAAATTGCAACCTGCCACAACTTTTTTTCAACTGTTTTCACATTTGGGGAAAACAGTTTTTTTTATTAATAATAATAATAATAATAATAAAAAGGATAGTTTCTCCCTCTGAGATGTAGTGGAGTAGAAGTATGAAGTTGCATAAAATTGAAGTAAAAGTATCTTAAATTTGCCATTAAGAATTGTACTTGAGTAAGTGTACTCAGTCGCAGATTTCCCGCAGGGATCTGGAGCCACAGGATGACAATTATATCAGGAAAGGTGTTGGCATTTCACCACCGAGACACTGAATTAGCCTCTGCTGAAAGGGCATATTTTATCTTTTTCATAGTCTACAGTGTGAGGAGGAAGGTTTTTTTCTCTTCATCCAGGTGTGGTAGCTTTTACTGACCTCCATGTACCTGCTGTAAATGCAGTAATAATGTAATAATAAATCATTTTCTTTCCATCTATCCCTCTATGTCTCTTCTTTGTACAGTTCATTGTCTTGGAGAGAAATACATTGATATCTAACGCCTGACCTTCCCCTCAGGGAATCTGGGATCCCCTGTGAGATCTTATTTAAAATCCCCCCAATCATTCAACCATCCATCCCACTATTACGTTTTGGTACCTGTAACAGCAGCCTCTCATCTCCAATGATGGCGGCTTTCCTCCAGTCGATAACTTCGGAGAAGGGAAGCTCCCAGCCGTTACTCAGTATAACTGGGATGCAAGCCGCCTGTTAGGAAAGAGAGAGGTGAAAGAAAAAGGATCAGTATGACAAGAAATCACTGTGTTCAGAGACTGGGGTTGAATAAATCACAGTGGGCAGCAAATTATCTTTACATAATGGATGTAGGAATGAAAAGCAGTAGCAGTAGGTGGGTTGCTGTCCAGCTGTTTTAATGCCCTTTTAAAGCTAGGGTTGGCTCAGTATTTTAAAAGCAATTTTTGTTACATTGGTGGAAAATCTCTTCATAAATCAAACTCTAACAGAAAAAAGGAAATAAAATCCAGTATCTGTGGCTGTTGCAGGATTCTAATAACCCTATCCAGTCCTTTCCATTTGGCTTCCACAGCCTTCCACAAGAGGGTTAGGTGGATATATTGCTAAAGCTGTTAGCGAGCTAGGTGCATAAAAATGACATAGAAGTGTAGCCAAAATTCCTGACTACTAACATGCTAGACAAGAAACTCAGACTCAATCTGAGTCCAGGAAGTGCTCCAACCCTTACATGTTTTGATGCTAGCTTCGACAGCTGTGAGGGCTAACAAATATCTACATTTGTTGTCTACGTTAATGGTAATTAGGTGTTTTCTTACACGTGAATCAGACTTTAGGTTAAGAGGCTAACCCAGTAGCATTAGCACGAGCACACATTCGCAGCAGTGAGCAGTAACTGCTGGGCCTGGTAGCCTTTTCAGACAGACGGGTATTTTGCTTGTGTTTATATGATTGTGGCATTGAACGGAGTTGTTTATTCGTGTATGCATTAGACTAAAAATGCTAAGAGAGCTTGTTGAACATAGTGGAACATCCGCTAACTTATCTCCCATCTGGCCAGTGAAAGCTACGGGGCAGTCTGTGTCGCTGTAGTCAGGCAGTACACATTTACATGTTTTGGGATTTCTTTGGTTGGATACTTTTAAAATTGCTCTTGCCGGTCTGTCTAATGTTACCAAAATAGGATTTAACCATAGGTGTCATTTACACTGGGGATGCTGGGGACAATAAAAGTAGCTTGCACCACGAAATATTAGCTAACAAATGAGAATGCTTCGCTCTCATCTCTCTGGATGTTAAAATGCAGAAATTCACATTTTCTTTTGCCACAACTTCTGAAAATTTAGTTAAACTTTGCCCCACAGTTGAAAACCTGACTACTGTCAGATCTCACGTTAAAAAAACTATTTTAAATTATTTATTCAGATGAACATAACCTTGTTTTAAAGCGATCTGTTGTCTCCAGTGTGATGTGAGATGCGAAAGACCTCACGTTCAACTCTGCAACAAACAATGTATCTCACTTTTCTGTCAGAGGACTTTTCTGCCTCAAAGACAAGTTTGTGTTGACAAGTTTTCACAGTTTGAGAGAAGGAGAAAAATCCAAGTAACAGTAAACAGTAAAAGTCTCACCAGAAGTTTAAAGCAGAGTTCTGGGACGGATCTATTTTCCCCCCACTGAGGGATTTATCCTCTTGGATAGTTTCTGTCTGATGAGACACTTTCAAAGTGTTCCAAGTAAGAGTTTCGCAGGAACAAATGGAGTTGCCAGAAAGATTAAGGCCAAAATAAAGTGCATTTATTTATTTTCCCTGTATTCATCAATATTTCATTAATGTGACTTAATTCATCAGGAGCTGTTTTTATTTCCCACAGGAGATCTCCGTGTTGCTGTAAATTCATTTTATGATGACGCTCTTGAAACGGTTCACCATTTGTGGTTAATGAATTGGACTTGATAGTGCAGGCCGCTGCACTAAACTGTGTTTAAAGGGTGAAAATGCTGTTTTCTGGATAATTTCTTTCACTTTGTATATTCTACGCCTCATCTAAAAGCCTGTGGTGTGCTTTGATTACGTGCTCAGCTTAAATTATAGAACAGATCTTAAATTAATGGCAATGGGAATTAGCAAAAGCCTGCTTAATAACTAAGAGGGCAAGTTTTATGAAAAATACTTTAAAAACTTCATACTTTTTCTGCACAGTTGATTGTGCTGAATGGTAAAAGCAAAGAAAAGCTGGCAAGTTTTCAAGGCGATGGTTTTACATTACGGCCTCTACGGACATCATGGCAGAGGTAAAGAGAGGATGTTGATAGAGGAAACTAAGAAGAGAAAACGAGGCAGTGACTGAGCAAGAGGCAAGAGTCTCAGACATCTGATGTCCACCCTACAGATGCAACTGAGGTGCTGGTCCGGACCCAGTGCCTACTCTGGAACCAGTTCTTTGAAGTTCGACAGCCAAAGAACTGGCTCTCAGCGAGGAAAACTGATTCCAGAGCAGAAACCAACACTTTACTGGTCTTGACTGTCAAACCTGAGCTAGTGTAGAGTGCTCTGACTTATCCATGGAAGAATAAACAAAAGATTTTCACCATGGACACCTAATCGAAGCAGCAGTGGTCCAAGGAACAGTCATGTCTGGATGCTAATGTAGGCTTACAAAGCCAGGAGCAACACTTGTAAAGAGATGATGTAGTCCGCCATAGTTGTTCCTGGCAATGCTGGGAAATTGGAGACATACACAGTTGTCAACTTGCTCATTTTTGATCAAAAGGCAAGTCAGCCCATTTTGATAGAGGTTTAGAGGATTTACGTTTTCATTTTCAAGACATAACATTGTTATGATGCGCTGACTTTTGTTTGTAGTTCGCACATTTACATTTACAACGTTACATTACATCTCAGAAATTACAGTACGGTTATTTCACAGTTAATTACAGTTACAGAAAGCTAGGATTTGTATTTCTGTGTGAGTAGGGAGCACCAAATCACACAAAATACGAATTTCTACATAATGTTGCTTTAAAATGTCTTATATTTGCATAAAATACACTAGAGTGTGAAGAGTCCATTAAGGTTTTTGGTATCCTGCTGATAAATGATAAAAATAAGTTTATTCAGAAATGAGAATGGTCTGGGTTTCAGTCCCGGATGTCAAAGGTCAGATGGGTTATGGCTTCACTTTGATGACAAACTGTATAGTGTGATTTATATATGTGGTCTCAGGTAGTCGAGCAGTGTCAGAGAAGAGTGAAAGAGAATTCAATAAGTCTGGTATTTTCATTTAAAGTTCAAGTTCGACTGGATTCTCAATCAAGTGAAGCCGAGAGATTAAAGGAGATTCACAAAATGCCGAGTGCATGATCAGTGACCTGTCTACGCAAATTCTCTCTGCTTTGATTAGTCTGGCTTTGTGAGATGACTTTCTCTTTTCTTTCCTTTGTCTTTTGCCTCACAGTCACCCTCTTACATGTCCCCTTGTTTTTCTGTCCTCTGAATCTTGATGATAAGTAAACCTCTTTTCAGTTCTTTTTCCTTCACTTTTCTCCTCTCACCTGTGGCAAATTTGCATTTTTTCTGCCAATCATGCTTCTCATTCCCTTGTGCATCTTTCCTGAATAAATATCTTAGCTTATTAAGTGTCACCAGAAAGTTACACCTCTACTTGCTCATTAGTTTTGATTAAAAACAGTGACCATTATGGTGCCAAAAAGTGCCAAAGCCGGACCAGAGAGAGGTTGGTGACCTATGGCTTGTTATTTTCTTTGAATTTATGATGAGAAAACATGCCTTTTAGTCAAATCTACACTTAAGTAAGGTAAAATCCCCAACGAGGTGTCCACTATCAGGAACCATTGGACGACATGGAGGCCAGTACAGTCCTCCGCTGTACTATTCTGATTATGGACCTAATTATCCGTGGTCACTTGACCCAAAATAAATAAATAAATAAGACCCATTAAGGACCCGAAGGTGGAAGCAAACACCACCTACTTATTCTTAAATTTAAGTGTGCAGCCTGTCCTTAACAGAATATTAAATTGGAAGGTGAGAAACAAACAGGAACAAGGAACACAAGACAGCTAATGACAGACACGGGGCACAACCAGATACTTCATGTCAAAACAACACAGAGACAGACTGAACTGAGGCGCTAATGAGAGATGAACACATCTGTGGTTTTGAAGACGTGTATAAACACCCTCCTTCTTTTCACTCTGGTGTAGCTATAGAAACAGGGAGATGACAGATTGTCAATTGTAATAAGATGAACTGTAAGTCAGAGGAGCCCTTTGATCCCTGTAGTTCCCAGCTGGAGATCCACAGGCTCTCTGATGAACCAGTAATCATTACTTTACTTTTCTACAGAACAAATTCATGTTCTTAGTTTTTTCTCTGGGAATTAAAAATATTTAACGATCTTCATGTTGTTTAACATCTCACAAATTAATTAAAGATCATGTTCTAGACCTGCTCCAATTGGAAAGCGTCACAAGATAACTTTTGTTGTGAATTGGCACCACACAAATAAAGATTGATTGACACATTAACACATGGTGTGTTTTGATGGCTGATTTCTGATATTTTCTTAGACTCAGCATCTTTAAATTGGACTTTTTTTTAGGCATGAAATAAAAAAAAAAACTAAATGGCTAGTTTAAAGGAAACATCAACATTTAGACTTTCCATTCAAGGGACAAGACATACATTAACAACATTTAAAATATACTACTATGCAGGCTTGTTTGGAGGGAGAGAGAGCAGCAGGGGCAAACAAGCAGGAGAGTTACTGAAGAGAGGGAGTATTGGAGCAAGAAAAAGCAAGAAAGTAGGTTTTTTTATTGTGTCACAATAGTTAGGTTCATATCTCGGAACCCATCGGCTATTGTCTTATAACCATTTAGTCTTTGGGGGCAACGACCAATGTTAACGATCAGTCTGATAACATAAGATCCAGGCCAAGACTTCCTCTTCCATGAACCCTGTTGCTGCTCGATCTGTACGTCCTGCACTCTTAGCATACCTGCCAACTCCCCCGGTTTTCATAAGAATCTCCATGTTTTTAACCTTTTTTCTCACAATTGGAAGTTTCTCCCCATAATCTCCCACTTTCATAGTCATACAAATCCAGTAGGAGTGTATCAGCGGCACCCCAACCCCAGAAGCAGAGGTAAGCATGTGTAATGACCCTGCCTGATGTGGCACTTGTCTCCGTTCACAATATTGCAAAGGAAATATAGAAAGAATTTTGCTTGCGGCTTCAGTGTATTTAAAACAAAGTGCATGTCAGATCATCTCACAGAGTTTGAAACACCCTGAAGCACGTGACAGGCTTTTTGCCTTGACTGTAGTACGATAAATGTATCTGTCTTCAGACAAATCATACAACATACTTTGTTTCAAACATACTGAACCCTTTCCTCTCAGTTACAGGGCTGTAGTGTGGTCACACATTGCACACACACTCAGACAGGTATACAGCATGCAATCATATAATTCACAGCAGCAGAAACACATGTAATGCACACACACACACACCTGCAGGGCCTCCAGGAAGCGAAATGATCCAAGCCGTCGGCCCCGGGGAACCAGACAGAAACTGGAGTTATGGAGCAGCTCCTGGTAGTCGAACCTACACAAAGACAAATACAACAAATCAGGTTAGGAGACACGAGAAGAACACCTCAGCAAGTCAAATAAGAAGAAACTAAAGCAAAAGTACAAAAGGAAAGGGGTCCATTTTTCTTAGTGTACAAGCTCGTCTAATGGGCCAGGAGAGAACATTAATACACAACATACTCGGAAGGAAAAAAGACGCTAAACTTTAATTTCCACAAAAGCCCCACTGAGCTCTTAAGACTTTTGTTGTTTCCAAGAATCCAAAAGGTGAAGGCATTTTAAGGACATTTTCCAGGTGACAATAAGGTCTATTGAGCTGAAATGGCAAAGCGAAAAACGATCGTCAAACCCCCAAATCTGTCTCCACGCTGCCATTTCCTCAGCATCCATAAATTTCAAAGAACAATCTAAAGCAGCTTACTCCAAAACGGCCAGCAAGGACTTTTCCAAGGACTTGATCTCTTTCATAAAATGTGTTCTTGTAGAAAGCTGCGTGGTAGCCTCTGCACATCAAAACATACACGGTGGATAAACAATAAACTGTGCTGGAAAAAAGCACTCTGAAGCTGTTACATAGTCAACCACCAGTGGCTCTTAACACACTTCATCTGATCAAGAAATGTGTCACTCAGTTGTATTTGGGGAAAATTATTGATCTGATGGTGTATGTTGTCTGCCAAGTGTTTGAAGACCAATACTAGTATTTTACTGATAAACTTCTTTAAGTGCGAGTTAGCAGCCCCTCAGGGCAAGGCCAGGCAGGTTTGAAGGATTACCCGAAATTGATTTATGCTATCTTGGAATCCACAAAAAAAATCAATTTTAGGTATCAAGCACACCTTCCCTCCTCCTTCACTCCTTCATGGAAGACAGCAGCTTGTAAACAGCTTGAATTTACAGCAGTTACAATGAGTGCAACACCAAGCTGAACCTCATCCAACTGTGTATATAAACTCCTGAACCCCTCCTGTGGTGTAACAGTGGTTCCAAAACCCTTAATCTTAATCTTACAAAGCAGAGTGCTGGAGACTACGTGGGAAATAATCCGGAAGTCCTCATCAGAAAACCGCCTTAAACTGTATGTCGAATGTGAAAGCACCATATTATGGCCCATATAAACGGTTCTTTTTTAGCTGTTCTGCAGTCACTGTTTGATTCTGAGCCCGGGTGAGGCAACATCATACAGAAGTTTAAAACTTGTCCCCCACAACTACTGGAGGTACTGCTCCATTGGTCCATATCTGCAAGCTTTTAGAAAACATACAGAAATATAGATGAAATGAACACAGAGTATGGACAGTAGCTCTGTTCGTATCCGTATCCAACATTTTTTTTATGTATTTATTCATTCAGGGTTGGTCTGGTCTGATCTGAGCTGAACTGTCAGGCGAAGTCGTATAAAGACTGCTCAGTTGGGTTCAACAAGCACAGGACTTTGATCCAAGAGACTGCTGTTCATGTCCTCTGCTATGGTCATGTTGTCTTGGTAATGGTGATATATATAAAATTGCCAGTACACAATATACTTCTCTAAAGTTAAAATAAAAATATTCATCCACTGCTGATAGCAGCTTCATATAAACTTTCTGATATCTGGACTTTTCCACACTTCCCTCAAACTTGGGGAGTTTTTCAACTAGTAAGTCACTTCTGTCTGTCCAAAGCCTGTGACTTTAAAGCTCTGGTGGCACTCTGTATGTGTGTGTGTGTGTGTGAGTGTGTGTGTGCGCGCGTGTGTGTGTGTACACATGATCTCAGGGCTGGCCTGAGGAGATTTCAGATTGCAGCCTAATCTGTCTGGGGATCAACTGTCCCCACAACCTCACCACTAGACACCTGTGTGTGTGTGTGTGTGTGTGTGTGTGTGTGTGTGTGTGAGTGAGTGAGTGTGAGTGTGTGTGCGTGTGTGTGTGCCCACCTGAAAGCCTGCCTCTATAATGTGCGTGTATGATAAGTCTTTGTGATGAGCGAATGTCTGGCATATCACTTACTGTCACTGCACCTGTGTGTGTGTATGTGTGCATGTGTGTTTTGCTGTGTGTGTGTGTGTGTGTGTGTGTGTGTTTGAGTATGTGCGTGTGTTTGTATGAAAGAAGAAGATAGCAAAATAAGATGTCAGGTGTCCAGTTTGTCGCCCAAAGACAAGGTCATTCCAACAGCTGCTGAGACAGATACACAGAGAGAGACAGCCTGTCACATATAAAGACGGTTATTTGGAAATAAAAACAAACAGTTTGACGACAATTAAATCTCACTTCACCACACGGCTCCTCTGTTTCACGGTGGTCTTGTGACCTTGGTTCCATTCCTGCATGATTTGTACTTTGTGAATGTCATCTTTATCTCTGATGAAAAGGCTTCTCTTGGTTTTTCAGCCAGGATTGGACAAAAACATGAAAGCAGAGCAGCTTTATCCTGAGCTGCAGCCTCCACCCTGACTCTGGAATACTGAGCGCTGAGGGTCATGTGCACATGAGCACCACTGATAATGATGGTGAGCTGGAAGCAGGACCAGACTCTTTAGGTAAATTGACAAGAAACTACAAGGCAGAGAGCTGACAAGAGTTGCATCAAAGAAAAAGTCAATTACATCAAATACGTAGACCAGATACTCACTGCTTTGTAAATAAACCAACTGCTGACCTTCCAAGACCTTCTAGCTCAAGTTTTTGCCAGGTCTCAAGCTCTGATTGATTCTGCTGCTTCAGCTGTCACAGCAGCCTCATGCCTGTGTTTTCTGGCATGCTGGCCCAGTGGAGCCTCATCATGTACAGTATGGCTGTAGCTTCTCAGAGATTCTGTCAGGTGGTGCAGGACCAACATCTCCAGGAAAAACCTACCTTCATCACTATTCTGGTGAAGACGTGACAAGGCAACAAATGCTTCACACACCATTACTTATAGCACTGGTTCTCATCCTGGGGGTCAGGACCCCCAGGAGTGATAATTCCCAAGGATCGCCAGATGGTTGTGGAGAACTGGGGAGTAGTTTGATGTACCAGTGATAAAATATGCCTGAAAGTATTTTATTGAGTGTGTTTGAGTTGAGTCCAAGCACTGGGGGAAGGGATGGAGTTTTAAGCGACAAAAAACTACAACAATCTTCACTTTATAATCATTTAGATATAATTCACATGTTTTGAATAAAACAAGCCTGAATAGACAAACGGTAAGTGCTCCTATTTATATGAATATGAGGGTTAAAGAAGATGAAACGGTTGGATTTTAATTAATTTCTCATCTTTTTACCTGCATTTAAGTTTTTGAATGATGCCCATCATTGGGATTGCCTTAAGTTTTTAATTAGTTTTAATTTTGATGATGACTGATCAGGTGGCACTTTTGGTCCTCACAGCCATTTAACCAAATAGCATTTCCCCAGAAACAGCTATGTTCTGACCAGCATGATCTCATGATATGGGGTATAAATAGCACAGCACGATACACACGTGGTTAATGTTGTGAAACGATCGCTGTTTGGTTGGGTTTAGGCAACAAAACTAGATATAGTAAAACATCCTTTTTGTTAAAATAAATAAATAAATGTTACATACTGTACTTCACATGAGTTAAAGTATATCCTGCACGTTAGGTTAGGGACACATGTTTAAATAAGTCAATTTAGATTTTTGGTTTCACGAACCTCATGTGTTCAACCCACCCATCTACCCCAGCCTCCTCCGTATTTGGACTTTTCTCGCTCGTTATACTTCATCATCTCACACTTTTTTCTCTATGAAATTCCTGCCTAAAAATACACGTGGGAAGCCTAATGTTCACGGTGACACATGACATGCAAAAAGGAAAACAAGGCATTCTGACAATACACAAAATGACTGCAGACATTGCCATGTTGTTTATATATTTGGTGAGACCTGGTTGTTCACCTGCAGAAATGTCTGAGACCAGACTGGTTCACTGCATTTATTGAGCCACCCTGTCAGTGTGGACAGCCAGATGTTCCAGCGAAACCTCTGTATGCCCTTTACCGATGCTATTTTGCTGTCAATTCCCTCTCCACACACTGTGTTTATAATCGAAAAAGGTCAGTGATCAAGGACGAGGACTAGTCACTGCTCCTCCTCGTGAAGTGACGGTTGAATGTGAGGACAGCCCATTAACACATTCTTTTGCCACTGATATACTCGAAGTAGATCCCATGAGAAGCTGAGGCATCTGAGCTTGTCTAAGAGGGAATCCCATGAAATTCAAAGATGGGCTGGTGAAACCTACTAGAGAAACCGGACATATGGGCTGCTCTAAACCTGACCTGGATAACAGCACCATTAATGCTGCTAACCATTTGACAACAGTTTGTGAATGGGTTCCTCTCAGCACCAAAATCTGTTGTATGGTTAAGGATTTCAAATCATGAAATCACTGATGTTGGGTGGATAGGAGAGGTACAGTAAGGTCGAAAAGGAATTCTAGACAATGTAGTGTAACAAAACAGTGGATACAAAACTATTTTTGTGTACATGGAGGACTCAAACTCTGTGTGAAAATTAGCCTAAACATAGCTGGTTGTTTTGTGGCAAAAATCCATACAAAGAATCCTTTTTAATACAGATACTGTGTGAGTGAGGAACAATGTGCGGGTTCGAAGCCTTTTTCTTTGTGTCTGTGTGCAAGAGAAAGACAGAGCTGGATGATACCCAATAAGAGGGAATTGAAAATCAATATGTGCCACAGAGAATCACTCAGAACATTTTAGCTGAAAAACAAAAGGAATAGTGTTGCTGACTGTAAAGTAAAAGGGTTCTCTCAGCAGAAGACTAAATAGTTTCAGGAGTGACGGATCAATTGGAGGCCTTAAAGAGTAGAAAATGAGGTTTGGCTAATGCTGGTGTTTCTATATCTAAAGAAAAAAGGCAAAATCCATAAATCACAGATATTTGAGAAGTTTGTCATCTTAAACACAGTTTTTGATGAAAGTTAAATACAGATCTTTAGTGTATCAAGACACTGAGCTGACAAGTTTTTCCAAACCTGTGTCCAAATCACTCTCTTACATCATACTGCACTGCATTTACTTGAGTGTAGCCTCAAATACTCCACAGTGGAAAATGCAGCATTTAGTTTTTATACAACATAACTGGAACAAACTCCCAGAAAACTCAAAAATTGCTCAAAAAAGTTTGTTTAAATTAGTTTTAAAAGTGTAATCTGCAAGAAATTGCCAGAATTTGATGAGTGCTCAAAAACTATAACCATTCACTGCTGCTCAGTGTGCTCTTTGCTGTAGCTGTCTTTGGCTGTAGTCACTAGCAACTGATAACAGCTGTGGAGCTAAATGGCTCTTTTAGCTCAGCTTGACCACAGCTGGACATCAGGAACACAGCTTCTGAGGCTGACAGATGCTAGTTTGATGACAGAGGATAGAGTACAGAGGTGATTTACAGTGAATATTTCCACATCTTATTCAGTGAATTGAGGATTTAATCCAAACCGGAGGAGATTGTGGAAAGAAATTTGAATCCAGAAAGTGTACAGTTGTATTTTTCCTTTTTTGTAAGATCTTTTTTTTTTTTACTTATTAGACTAAATAGTGCTCTTATATCTCCCAGCTGAAACTACAGGGGCTATCAGACCATCTCCTCTTGCGGTACAAATTGGTATTAAGAGGGCAGGCAGGGGCTAGCTGGTTAGCATGTTAACTTCAGAGGACATCTCTGCAACACATCACATAGAAGTCTTTGCTAGAATATCGTCATTGTTGTTTCTTCACATTTTGTCGATTATGTAAATTTTTTGAAAGCTGCACTATGTAGTTTTGGGGAAAAAAAAATTAATCAGAGGTGAAAAATCTTCACTGACAGATTTTTTATGTCTAAATAAACTAAATAAACAAACTCTGTTTTACTTTGTCTATATGTGGCGGACCCTGCCACCTTTCTAGCTTCAAACAGTGTTCTGGGGATTTTATTTTCCTCTGAGAACAGCTTGTTTATTCAGTTATGGAAGTGGAGTTTGTTTTATTACCTCATTAATATTGTAAATATTAAAATTCGGAGTTTAAATTTCTTCTCCAAAACTACATAATGCCCCTTTAAACTTAAATCCTGGCCAAATCTAACAAAGGTCCCTTTTCAGATTTCCTATCCTGATATAACATTTGCTCATTTTAGACTGCATTATATACAGTATACATAGGTACAGATCTTGTACGGCTGTTTGTGGACAGACAGTATTTAACGCTGAACCATTAAGACTTTGGTACATTTCGTTATAAAGCTTTCAAGGTTTTGCAGGAAAAGAAGGTTTTGAAAAATGGTTCTGGTATCAGCACAGAGGTATTTTATTGGTCTCAGTTTTATTACGAGTCTGTAAGCAGGACACTTATCTAACTTTACTAAAGCCTGGGGATTCCTGGCTCTCAACATTCATCATTATAACTGCAGTGTACTATGTAAAGTATAAATGACATCATCAGTAATTACTACAAATAGGCACCTCACAGACACACACACATTCACACACACGCTCATATTCAAGAAGAAAAGGAACTGAAGGCTTTGTTTCACACACAGACTAAGAGTCCCTGTTGGGGTAATTGTGTGGACCCATTAATAATGAAGCAGAGACACATACAGGGATGTCCTTGAAGAGCAGAACAACCTTTGTTCATGAAAAAGCAAACGGGGCCAAAATGTTGCTATCTTGTGCAATTTATAAGACAACGGATATTAATTGAACAACCTGAACCCTACACTAACAAAATGTTTTCCTTAGAACAGTTGCAAAAAACGGAGAGAAAAATGAGCAAAAGTGATTCAAAGAGTATTAAAATAGGAATCTACAGCAAGCCAAGAGCAGAAGATGATCTCTCATAAGGGCTAATCTGGTCAGACAATAATCAGGCACCAAGGTCTTTCAACACACCACAAACACAAAAATACTGGTCCAACCATCTTTTCCATCTCAAATTCAGTAAATACACAAATAATGAATAAATAAATGGTATTTGTTTGAAACATAAGTCATCATTACCCACAGACATTTAACATCAGTAGCAGAGAGTGTAAAAATATCTCAAGCAAATTTCCACTTCAAATGTTACTGTAAGGATAATAATTGTTAAAATAATAATAAGAAAGAGGGATACAAACTCAATCACCACTTTCTGCTTTAATCCCTAAAGATTCATACAGCAACATGATATGTCACAGTGTATGTAGGTATGTGTGCGGTGAGGCAACACACAACAGTCACGTTATATTTACGTAATTTTCCCTCGCTGACTCCCCAAATTTGTCGTGTCCTCTTCAACAAGGCCACGCTCTCGTGAGTAGAGAACAGAAATGGAGGAAGAAAAGAGTGTGTGGTTTGATAAATGTGTTTCAAAATGGGAGTCACAAGGAGAGGCACTCTCGGCAGCACAAGATGTGAAGCAGTTGTGATTCGCTAAGTCAGGCTGGGAGCTGAGGGGTTTAGTGTGTCTATGTGTGTGTGTGTGTGTGTGTGTCTGTGTGTACATGTATGAGAGCAACAGAAAATTCCCAGGCATTTTTCCCATTGAAAACACTTCACTAGTGTTACCCTGTTTGTGTGGCTGCATCATGCTTTATATGCAACTGATTAGTCACAAATAACTTGAATACAGTTCATTATAATGACAGAAATTAGCATGATGAGATTCCACTGCATTCTGAGGAGACAATTTAATATAAGTGCACTTATGTGACTGAGAAAGACTCAACATCAATATCTGTAATTGTTTTGGGAAACAGTGATATAAATACTATTTGAAGTACGCGGCATATTAAAGTGGCATTGCTAAAGTACCTTGAAGTTATGTGAGCTGAGAACCAATTGAAAAAATTTTTGTTTATGCTATGTGTTAATGTAAAAAAGTGAAAAAAAGGAATGCTTTCATTTTTTTGTATAACTCCAATTAATACCACTGTCAATGTAACAGTTTGTAGCGATTTTTTAAAGATGCGTTACTCACTTTTTGGCCACAAGAGGGCAGAAACACATCAAAACACGCTTGTAATAAAACATTTCTGTACTCTACTTGATTATTTACATTTTATGCTTCTTTATAAACTAAACTTCAAAGGCAAATGTTGACATTTACTGTATGATTTATTCTGAAGGTTCACATAAATAATACAATATATAACTAAAAAATAAATTATGATGTTTATGTTAAAGTTAAGACTTTGTTGATCCTTGCGGGGAAATTCAAATGCTACCAAGCAGTATAAGAAGTTATTTAAATTAGCTCCAGCTTCACCAGCTGCAACAGTACATGTACATATTAATGCCTCAGCAATTATAATCCAATAATGTAGCATTCTGCAAAGGGTAATACTGCATTAAGATAACTTTTTCTTTTGGCTGATGTTTTGATGCTAATACTCTACTTATGTCAAATTTGAATGCAGGAGTTTTACTTGTAACTGAGTATTTCTACACTGTTGTATTCATACTTCTACTTGAGTACAAAATCTGAGAAACTTCTGCCTCTGAGAAACTCTGACAGATAAGCAGACATTACATCCAGCTTATACAGCTGTTATGGCTAATATGTTGGCACACAATTGCCTACATTCACTGTCAAATTATCAAAGTCTGAACTGACTGTCATATCAGGAGGTGGAAGGGATGGTGGTGGAGTTAGGGCTGGTAAGCCAGTGACCACAGTTCAAGACTGTGTTTAGACATTTGTAAGTGGGAAACCCCTTGAGATTTCTAACAAGGGGTGACAGTTTTTCAACATTTGTAAGCAAGACCACTGGGTATTTGTAAGGAAGATCTCCAGCCATATTTGTGGCAACAAAAGCTGTTTTTCCACCAGCACTTTTGGCCATGGTGAGTCAAACCGACCCGTGCTGATTTGCTTTTCCATCACCAGTTTCAGTGTGCCAAGTTTAGCCGAGTCAGTTTAGTTACTGCTGGTGAAAACACAACATTTCCTGTAATGCTGCTTCATAATAAAAGCTTTTAAATGACTAAATAACGGAGGGGCTTATAGTAAATGATACGTAACTGAATTAGCGGAGCCACTTTGTTAGCGGTGATTCTTTGATAGTACTGCGGGGATCAAGACAAGCGCCTCATTGCTTTAAGACACACCCTCAAGCAGGTAGCCCAGTTGTGATGGAAATGCAAAACCCCAGCTACACAGGTGTAATGGAAAAATGGCAAAAAAAAAATATTTTAAACCAAACCCTAACCAGGTGTTTTTTTTCCTAAAACTAAATCAGACCATAAGCAAAGGAAATGTAAAGTTGCAACATAAAGTAACGTGTCTGTACTCTAGTTTGCAGAAACCAACATTTATTTTGAAGATTCAGTTGAATGAAACGTACTAGTAAGTGACTTTTAACTGATTATGAAACAGTCTCAATTTAATTATGATACATACATAGCTGATTTAGTTAAGTAATAAGATTAAAACGTTATGGAGTGTTGAGTATGATTTGAGGGTTCTTACAGCCTGAGGAAAGAAGCTGCTCTGTAGTCTGATGGTACGGCCTCCACAGGGATCATCACAATCAACCACAAAAAAAGAAAGCTCCTGCAACTGCTCTAAATAAAATTGCTCTTTTGCTCCTGGAGTGTATTCATTAACACAAGCACTGCTGTTGGCAGAATATCAGACAAGTTTAGTCTTTCTTCTTCTCCATATTCTTAGTTAAATAACCATCTCTGGGCCAAAAAAAACCCATAGGTAGGTGTTAATGAAAAACACACGAGGGGGGCAAAAGACAGTGTTCTAGGTCGCCGTGACTTGCCTGGTTTCTCTTACTGAAGACGGATGAAAATATTTTACACAAGTATGACTGCAGTCGATCTAAAGGCAACCAAGACAGGTAAATGCATTTTAGAAAACAGGCTGCTGACAGAGCATTCACATCTTTTTTCCTCAAATGTGAGTAAATGTTTCTATGAGACCCCTTGTACACTAATTAGATCCATTAATCAGCTTGTTTCATGTATTAAAGAGAGGGCAGGAGTTAGTGTCAATTAAAATGCAAAGTACAGAGTCCCACAGTGAAGAAATACTAAAATAAATATCTTCTCTGTTCCTATGTGAAGCTTTAAGGCAAAGGTGGTCATAACTCAGGACACCGAGGGGAAATCTGTCACGCTTTGAATCACTAAAACAATTCAAGGAACACAGGTGAGAATCTATCTTGTTAAACCCATGAAATGAACTGTGGGCAAGGATAGAAACTGACAGAGGGGAATAGTGTGTGAGCCGCTACAACATCCCAGCCAAGTCTATCAGCACCTGGCTCTTTGGAGTCTGTTGGAAGCTGTTTAAAAACTCGTCAAAGCATCAACAAGCTATTTAGTCCACCATCAAAGAGCGTGGCAGGGAATGTGTGTGTGTGCAAGTGTGTGTGTGTGAGAACGAGCTGCTGCTTTCTGGCACGGTTAGTCTTGCAAATGTGTCTGCCCACATTAGTGCAGAGGCGTGCTCGTGCATTTAAAAGCACTGCCATTGTCTCCAATCTGCAGTCAACAAATCACATAATGCAGAGGCCATATGGAAAATGTTTGATGCTTTTAATGGCTCATGCTGCAAACAATGGCGAGAAATGGGGGTCTGGTGGAGTGGAGAGCGCATTAGTGATTGTAGGCTTTCTAGTTTGAGTGTATGTAAATGTGTTTCTCTTTGTGTTGACCAAATGTTGCAAAAGGAGTAGAGAGATGTGAAAAATCCTCCGAAACTGATGAGAGTTTGATCAGGCAAAGTTTAGGTTTGGGTTGATTGTGTGCCAGAGAGGGACAAAGGCTTCAGTATGCTTCAAATGAACCACTTGTCAGAGTTACCAACAGCCATCAGTCGTAAACAGTTTTCACAATATTTTGACGTCCAATAATTTTTTTAACTTTTCAAAACCAACAGTGTGGTTCCATCTTCTATAGATGCGTCTCACAACTCTTGGTTGTATGGCTGCATGGATGCCCTCTCCCTTGTAAGCAAAAAGACCAGAATGCACCCCCCTTGTTAACCTGCCAAAATTGATCATGATAACATCATTTGTGGCATTTCCATATTGTTTGCTGGAAAATAAGAGAGACAGATAAAGTGCCTAATTTAAGTCACACTGTTCTCATGACTTCTTCTTGGCATTTTCCTTCTTCCAAAAGGCCACCAAAATAATTTCCTTGCAGCAGCATGTTCAAATTATTGATTGAGAGACAAATAGAAAAAGTTGTACACAAGTGTAAAGGCAGACTAGTAGGGTCAGAGGGAGGGGAAATCAAACATATATTTGGACTCAAACAAACAAATCCAGTCTGAAAACAGCTAAAAAACAAACTTGCTGCCTCTATGTGCCTACACACTGGGAATACTTGTATGCGACTTTCGGTAGCATCTGTTTTAACGTTCAAATCCAAACAACAGCACCTCCAGAGGTTTGTAGGAGGGCAGGCCAGGCAGAGGTCGGGGAGCCGAGGAGTCCCAGAGGAGGTTTCCTCAAAGTTTATATTACTCAAACACCACAATGAAGGAAAAATACTGTAATTATAGAGGTCCGCTCAGTCAGGTTTCATCAAAATACCAGGAGACAGATGGCAAAACTTCACAGAAACACCTTAGCTTCGAGTGTGTGTGTTTCGGGGAGAATCATTTGCATGTTCATTGCTGTGTCGGTGTGTCTTTGAGACAGAGGGAAAATTTCCATATTTATCACTGTGTGCATGTGTGTGTGTGTGTGTGTGTGTGTGTGTGTGCGTACGTAAACATCACAGTCGAGAGTGTTCCCTTCTCTGGCTGAGTTGAAACGCAGGTCTCTGGGCTGGTATTAAAGCTTAATGTTGCAGACTGGTCTGGCTCAGAATATTAATGCACACTCACTAATAGATACTACTGCTACACACACATGCACGCACGCACACACACACACACACACACACACACACACACACACACACACACATATACACAAATATAGAGGAAACATAAATGAAAGGTATCTGGATGGAAGTCAGATGTTCAAAAACACAACAACACTTGTTCATTATGAAAAGTCTCAAACATAAAAAGTTTTAGTTATGACTAATTTAACAACCTTCTCCACATCCACCAATTCCAATAACTCAACTGAACAGTAACAATCTAACACCAGTGCAATCACTTTCATGTAAGATAAGGCCAGGGACTCTGCTCCAGCTGTACATGTAACTGAGAGGAAACACTGTCAAGGTAACCGTAAAAAAACTAAAGGGAGGGTTCATTTTTCATTTCATCTTTTCTCTGAGACAAAAACTCCCTTGAAGACATCAAAAACAATTTATGTATGAAAGGTATTTTCTGTGCAGCCGCAGCCTGATACAGCTTAATCCTTTTTTTCTCATAGCTCCATTGTCGACCAAAAACATTAGCCACATGAGCCACACTGTAGTACTGGGTGGCATGTTCCTTTATTGGGCCCACTATGAATATGGGCACAATAGTTTTTTAAATTTTATTTCATCCCATAAATACTCAGTAGTACACCAACGTAAAAAATAGTCCCTGACAAAAACAACTTACTCATGTTTGAATAACCTTTGCTAAAAATCCACTTCAAGGTGCAACTTGCATGAATGTAAAGGAAATTAAATGCATTAATTGCATAGTAATTCAAACCAGTCGCCAGCATAAATGTGGGCAATCTACCTTTCTGCAAACAACCAAATGTTATTCACCAGTCCAGCAGTGACTGTGTGTCACAATAACAGGAGACTATTTGGCCTTGGTTACGTTTAAAAAAGAATTTAGTGGTTTCTAGTCTCATTCAAGTGCAAGAGCTGTTGTGGTCGGGAGGGCATTCTCGCACAAAATCCTTTCAAAGAAGAGAAATAAAAAGCTGCGAATGGTGCATCTTTATTTCTGTTTTTGTTCCGAGCACAGATCAGCAGGTGATGGGTTGACATTTTCAAATCACAGAAGACTGTCATTATGTGCGTTATCAGCAGATGTTCTGGCAGAAGGTAAGTGAAAATTAAAGGCAACTTTTGTTATGAGTCAACAAGCTTTTACAAGTTGTACACTTGCTTTCTGATTGATCCAAAAAGAGCATACACCTATCTATCTATCTATCTATCTATCTATCTATCTATACCTATCTATCTATCTATCTATCACTACCTGTTAGCTACCCAGTTGCTTCTGATGAGTAACGCTTCTCTGACACATACACTGACACACAAACCCTGGAGGAGTGTGTGAATGCTGTGAGGCACCATTAGCACCCTCCCTGTGCCCCTGAAGGTTTCAGGAGGCCAAGACGGAGGAAGATGGGTCTGTGTGTGTGTGTGTGTGTGTGTGTGTGTGTGTGTGTGTGTGTGTGTGTGTGTGTGTGTGTGTTTGGCTGCAAGTGTGTTGAAGCACTTAACACATCAGTTTCACTCCTTATTCTCTGTTGCGGACTTTTCTTTATTTTCTTATCTGCTCTCTGAGGTCCAGTACTCAGTAGGAATGTATGAAACGTACACTAATTACGGACACAACAGTTACAAAGACAGGAATTATTGAGATGGAAAAGTGATTCTACAACAACATGCAGTCTAAACAATACTATACTACTAATTTAATTTTTTTTTTTTGCATTTCTTAAGTGTAATTAATACTTCCAGCATGTCCATGACATTTGTGGAATGGCTGGTGTCTATGTGGAGGGAACCTTGAGCAGCCACGTATCAATGGAAATATTTTTAATAATCAGGAAACGCTTTACTTACAACTGCACAACAAAATGCCTTCTTAAGGAGCTACCTCAATGTCAGATCTAGTCCTTCTGCTATTAAAAAGCAAAACAAGATAATACATAGCAAGAATTTCTGCTTAATTTTCAATGGTATATGCAGAGTATTGCATTGAATAATATTCTACAACTCCAGAACGCACAGTAAACATAGAAGCTGCGGCAACGACATCAAGGGTTGAGGTTACTGTCTTTACATGTCTCCTTATGTTAGTCTACTGTGCAGAGCCCAAAGATATTCATCTGTATTCAACTGTTGATTGACACAAAACACATTGAAGATGCTTTAAAAGAAGATTGCTTTAAATACGGCTCAATCAATTAATTGGGTTTTTGAAATATTGGACTAAAGCTGGCTAAGCAACGGGAAATAAGAGACTGTATTGCCCACATCTTTACAGAGACCTGTCTCCACCACAACATCTCGGATCAAGCCGTTGCACACAATGGACGAACCGTGTTCAAGGCTGACACAGTGCGAAAGCAGCCGGACGAGGAGAGGTGGACTCTGCTTGGTGCTCACACACAGTCAAAGTTGATGGACAGTGTTTCCCAGATGTCGAACTTTTAATGTCGACCACATTATCATCACTATCTTGTTGCTGCTGTTAACATTCATGCCGAAGCAAATCCCAACGAAGGCAGTGTTAATGAATATTTGTATATGAACAACTGCATATATATTCTGTAATTTGTGTAGTATGAAGGAGTTTACAAACTTGAATATCGTGTACAATGACGAATAAATGACCTTGTACCTTAGTTTTCTGTTGATTGACTAACTTGCTTATCGATAATCGTTAAAGGTTAACATAGGCGTCTGGGATAACACATAAGTCAACATACTCAGTACCGTATTGAAATTTACCAGCTTTCCAGACAAACTTGTGACAAACATTGCTAGTTTTTACTACATTACATGTATGGCTTTAAATAATAATAATAATTTCTGTCCCATCTACATTTCCTGGTATTAAAATCTGCCCCAATTTGTATAACTCTGGTCTACAATATCATTGTTTGCCGAAACATCAAGATTTCCCTTAATGATCCAGTTTGTATGATAGCTGATTGTTCAGTCTCATTGTCAGGTGGCTGGCCTGACTCATCAATCAACTATCTTTCTCCAGAATTGCTTTTTGCACTTTTAATTGGAACCAAGGATATACAGTCCAAAAGCACACAAATGTATATGGACAGGGGTGTTAATCTAAGCTTTGCCACATTGCATAGGTGCAGAACTTTGATGGATAAATGCCAGCAAAAAAGAATTCACACTGATAGAGGATGGGCAGTAAACATAAAAAGTGTTGTTCTGCAGGAGACGAAGCGTCAAAAACACCTTCTTCAGCAACTTCTTAAGTTTTCTTCCTCCTAATTTATCATGTGAACTGTATCATATGGATTAAACCTCAAAGCTTCAGTTTTATTCAGCATGACAGTCTCCGGTCTATACATAGAGATCCACTGATGACCGCAGACACACACGATTCGCACTCACACATGATGGAAAAATAAACTCGTGAGGTTACCCTCAGTGCAGGCAGCCAGAAATCAATAATTCTGAATACACGCCACTTAACTCGCCCGCTCTGCCTCTGACTCGCTCTCTATCTCTCTCCTTCCAGAAAAGAGAAGTGAAGAAGAAGAACAGGCGAGTCAAAGTCACCCCCACCACCTCCACCCCCACCCATGCTGAACACCTCCAAGTCCTCCCTGTTTCCACAGATAGCGACAGGCATTGAACAACATCAGGCAGGAAATCGGAGATGTGACGACGTCTTCTGCTGCTGAATTATTGAACACTACAAAAGGTAGCGAACACACACTTGAGTCCACAAACACACACCGGTATGGAATTTCATGCAGGGATACTGATGGTAAGCTTGATAAGAGACAGCATGTTATTTTTTATCAACTCTCTCTCTCTGTCTCACCCAGATTAAATATAACCGAACCACTCTGTTGATTTCCACCCAACATCAGTGGACAGTTGGTTCTTCAGCAAAAATCATCAACACAATGACCAAAACACTTGCCGATGAAGTAAGATAATTAATTATTTCACAGTACTTACTATTAACGATTACTTACTACACAATTACAATACCGTTTTCTGTGAACGGCTTAATCTACAAGTTGTCAAGCTAGAGTTAGAGTAGTTTGTAACTATAGGTGGCCTGTAAAGCCACTTGTTAGCAAGCTCTGTTTTTGAGACACATAAGCACTTTATAATTCAATTGTGGCACATTTAATGATGTATTTCATGTTGTGAAACAAACGTAAAATAAATATCTCCAGTCTGTGCTAACCACAGACTTTATTTCAGGCATATAACCAAAAATCCAATCAAAAACCTCATAGACTTTGAGACGAAGGAACCGGATGTGCTAAAATGCTAACAGATTTCCGCGTTTTAGGACTACAGACTGCACTACTCCATATGCGGACTTGTCACTCTTTACGTCACCTGACTTCCTCTTTTGCTCCCGTCTGTGACTGCTATGGCCACTAGCGGTCACCACCTAACAATAAATGTGAACGTGGGTTGAAAAGAGCTGCCTGCACCGACGACCAAAACAGCCTTTTGGACTTCACTGTGAGTAGAGTGACTACACACTGGGCTGGATGGTGAACTGCAGTAGCTGGAGAGCTAAAGGCAAATGGCTCTCGTTAGCTGTTTCACCAATGCACACACTACATTCGTAATGTGTATTAGAACAATTTATTCCTGTCTCACGATAGTCTTAAAGCTAAAACATCAAACACGCTCTCTTTTGTAATGAATCATAATAGATATGGTATATAGATCATGCAATACTGACACGACCAAACAACAATACATCTTTCCCGTATTCACCCTTGATTTTTTTTGCAATCACATGATGATCATTACTCATTATCGAAGGATGGGAAACACAGATGGTGCAGTCCGAGGCATGAGATTGAAGACTGTGCTCTTGTTAGATGTAGAGTGATTTATACCCAGTCTGTGTTTATGTACAGTGCATGTGTGTGCGTGTATGTGTGTGTGTGTGTGTGTGTGTGTGTGTGTGTGTGTGTGTGTGTGTGTGTGTTGTGTGTGTGTGTGTTGCCTCCAGACAGACCAGTTCCTTAGTGAGGAATGAAAGGCCGGGACGTCATCAGTTCCCGTATTGATTTTCCTGCTCAAATGCTTAATTGAAGTTGTTGGGGTATACATAATTGAAGTTAGTTCTCTCAATCACTCTCTCCGTTTCTCTTCCTCTCTCTTTCTCAAACATTAAAAGGAGAAAAACCATACCTCTTCCTGTTCTCCATCCTTTTTCTCATTTCTTTTCAAGAGACAAGTGTTAATGGGGAGGCCTGTGGCTATGCAGTTTTGATGGAGTGGTAGGGTGCATGTCTGTGTGTGTGTGTGTGTGTGTGTGTGTGTGTGTGTGTGTGTGTGTGTGTGTGTCCCTGTGTGAACATGTGTGTATAGTTTTTGACTGAACCCTGAAAAGAAAAGCCTGTAGTAGGAGAAGGTAGTGAAGGAAACTTTAAATACTTCAATACTATACACACCATAAACATATATATATAGCCTTTGTTCACTGTTTTAGTCTGAAACGCCTTCACATGCCTGAATTAAGACGAATGCAATGAAAATAATAAATGTAGTTGACACTTCCACGACTCTGTTAACGAGAAATACCTCCCATAACAACCTCAGTAAGCACAGCTGTGGTCAGAGACTACGGTCCAGTATCAAATTGATGTATATTTCATTGTGCAGGAGGATTCACAAGTGTTTGCTCTGGTAAGAAGAAGCCAGCGTAATTAAACAAGTCACTTGTATAATTAAACAGAAGAAAATGAGCTGGATCAAAATAAACTGCAGAATTTATTACAAGAGAAGAAGCCCTGTTTAAAATGGATCATCCACTATAGGAATGTGACCACAGTGAAAGGACTTATAGACAGGATTTTCTTTCTTTTCTCTGTTGGTGCTGTTCCTGCTCGTCCACAGATCTTCTTCCTTTGAGATAATGTTCCTCTTTATCTTTGCAGATCATCAACTTTCTGTTCCACTTTGTCTCCCTGTAAGATCCTTCCTCCTCTTACTTAATTTTCTTCTTCCTCATCACAAAGATCTTCCATTTTCCCAAAGATCTGCTTTCTCTTTTGACATTATCCCTCTTCTGCTTAGACCTTCCTCCCGTTCCAGCACACGTCTGTTTTTCCTTTCCCAGAAGTGGAAAATCAGAATCAGAATCAGAATCAGAATTCCTTTATTTGTCCCGCAAATGGGGAAATTTCTTTGTCCTCTCGACCAAACTTTTAAATGTTCTTTGTAGTTCAAATGGGGTAAATTTAATTTCTTCTGGTTAGTTCAGTTGAAATCACTTTAAAATCACTTTAATGAAAGTCACACAGCAAATTTTATCTATGTATCGTTGCGAAACAGGCCTTTGCTAGAGGCCTGGCGATGTCAGGACTAAGCTAGTGGCTAACACGAGCTAACTGGGAAAATACTATGCTTGTCAGTCAAAATTGCTTTTCATGTCTACTTTCTCAACACTGTGAAGTTGACTGCAACCTGATGTTCTGTTCTCAGGGTTGTACATACTTTCATTCAAGAACGCATTGTTGACATGCGGGAAAAAGGCCACAGAGCTAGCTAACATGC
Organism: Pagrus major; assembly: GCF_040436345.1. Taxonomy (NCBI): domain Eukaryota; kingdom Metazoa; phylum Chordata; class Actinopteri; order Spariformes; family Sparidae; genus Pagrus; species Pagrus major. The sequence goes on from NC_133236.1 coordinate 12,205,710, forward strand.
TTCCTATCAGTAAAAATAGCAAGCCTGTTAGCTTGCAACAATAACTTACAGTTAATTCAAAAGATGTGTACAATTGAATCTTGTCTCACAATTGCCCACAAATCATTCATCTTTTGCAACAGTCCATCTTGGTAAGGAAAACAACCAATGTGGTCTGTCAAAGGTGTTTAGTAAGGCCCATTTGCTGTTTGGTCATACAATACATTACTGCAGTTAGATAGGTAATGTAGGTACTGCCAATCACAACTGAAATAATATAGTTATTTACCCCAAATTATGATTTTTACGATGTTTTCCTAAACCTAACCCAGCAGTTTTGTACCTCAACCCAACCAATCTAGGGGCATACAACAAAAGTCCGGTATGCCTGTTGCCGGTACACTGCAAAGGTCATGTCGTTTTGGGAGTCATTGGCAATTGATCTATTCAGTCGTTTAGCTATGAGGATGTGTTGTTGCACAGCAGTTCATACTGCGACTGTGGACATTAACTAAAATTGGATAGTGTACCACAGCTAATGAGCTAGGATATCTAAAGCTACCAAGCAACCAAAGTTGAGATTAATGTTAAAGATTCCCATGCTTTTACTTCACCCCAGAAAATCCACTGATGGTCTTTTATTGTATTGTATTGTATGAAAACCCTTTCAACTGCTACATTAAAAAAGAAAGATTTTCACACATCACCTGTGTTTTTATATTTTTCTTTTCTTGATATCTGAAAACCTCTAACTCTCCCATTAACTGATGTGTGCTGATAAGCCATGGGGGGAAAATGAGCGCTGACACATCTTCTTTATTCTGACCGCCTGCTGGTCTAATTCATTAAAGTGAGGGAAAAAAAGACATGATGATTACAAGCCTGGATTGCTGTTGTTGCTATGGTTCTCATCGATTCATTTTGTAACAAAGATGGTGAAAAATGAGGATCCAAAATTCTTCTGAGCTCAAACTGATGCTTCATTCATTTTTCTTCATTTTGTTGTAAGCCTCACTAAACGCAGCAATAAACTAGACATATCTACCCACTACGGTTTTTTGACTGAGTGTTGGATAATAGCCAGAGATGCTATCCACTTTTGTCATGGAGGCTCCTCTCTGACCACGGCCACATTTAAGCTGCCTGTAAATCTTGTTTTAAGGTTCTTGTGTTTTATTAATAGTAGACTATTCTTCTGTGAATCAAGTTCCTACCTGTGAAACTGATGGCTCTCAAAGTGTTTCAGAAGCATTTTAATCCTGACAGGGACATGTTACTCGTACAAAGGAGAAAATTATTGACCTGAGTCTATGGCTGAACCACGATCAGTCTATTGAGACAAAATTAGCAAACATTTGCTGATTTTAGCTGCTTAAATACAATTTTCTGTTATGTATCATTGTTAATTCATTATCATAACTTGGAGACACCATTTTGGCCCCTGGGTAATTGTCTCTAAGGGCATTAAATGTTTTTGTTGTAAAAAAACGGCTGGAAATTGAAGTGTGTACTCCAATTCCGCGATAAATGGTCGGCCCGCTCTGTCTCAGCTGCATAAATCTATAAATGTCTTTAGCCTTCAAACATCTATTGCAAATATCAAAAAACAATACTGAATTAATGTGTCTTAGATAATTACTCTACCATCAAGATAGCACCCTTAAGCAAGAAAAGATCAATTAAGCTGGCATGATTAAATGAAGAATGAATCTTCATTGTTTTTTTCTCTTACTTCGGGGTAAAGAGTGCACTCAGGATCAGATTAATTGCTCCAAGTGTTAATTTGCTGCCCGCCCCCTGAAAGCCACGTGTCTCCATTGATTAAGGTTAGCCTCTGTTCTCTTGCTGCTCTTTGTTCATTTAACGGGGTAATTGATGGGGCCGGTTGTCTTGTCCTCTGTCCTCCATTCCCTCTCATCCTTCCTTTTTGTTTTTTTTCTCTTTCCTTCTCTCCTAAACATGCCTGTTTGCCACTGGCCCACCTCCTAAATCATGCTGTTTGCAAGCTGTCTCCTCAGGCAAGAGAGTGTGGATGTGTTTGTGTGTACGCTCTCTGCACACACAGCTCTGAGTACCCATTTCACAGGCTAACATTACTGCCTGCCAGTATTTGGTTTGGTTTATTAATCCGGACTGTTATATAGGTCAATATAACATGTTACAAATAGGAAAATAATAAGGTGCTGGCGTTCCCTGAAGAGCTCCTGCAGTCTTTTCCTGTTTTTGATTTTTCTAGATGTGTCCTATAATTTCGTCTAGAATGAGACATGCTCAGATGGGTGTTGATGGGATGTCAGCGTCTGCCACTTTTGTCACATTTGGCCTTTTCAAATGTGAACACCTGCAGCGGTATAGAGGCGTCACTGACGCTGATCATTTGAAGAGCTGAGAGCTGAACGAAGGTTAGGACCACTCTGAAGGATATCTTCCTATGCACACAAGCATTTGAAACGGCAAAATTTCAATTAATCACAATTGAATCCCCAGAAAAAAGTGGATTCACTCGAGGGTGAAGTAAATCAACATGAACATTTTCAAGTTCAACTTCTGTGAACCTCAACCTGCAAATTTGCTCTGTTGACCTACAGCCATGCACATATGACGACAACTGGATATGGCATCAACAGCAGAGCCTATGATAGCTGCTCAGTGGCGCATGAAGCCGAAAAAGTTCGACTTCCTGGGTTTACACAAGGAAGGAAGGGTCATTACGTCACTGGACCTATCTTTGGTGCCAGCCTGTGGGGACAGCTGTATTGGAGTCTTGGGGAGAAGCATAGAGAAACACACTAAAACCCAACATATCTACGTCGTGATGAAGAAATGCATCCAGAATATAAAAGAACACACACCAGAGAATGGGTTAACCGCTGATTTTTTTTCCTCACGTGTGACTTTACAGTTATCTTTTCATTTTGACGTACTGTATTAACACATTGGACCTAAAATCACACAAAAAACATAAAATCAAGTAGGAAAAGGAGTGTCGAGCACTTTCCTTAGAATAGCCCTTTTTTAATGTTTCTTCCTGCACCAAACGTGATGACAATATTCAGGAAAAAGCATGGTGTAAATTATTTATCAAAAGTCTGGTTTTACTTGGCCTATCAACACAATTTAAAATATAGTTTGAAGTCCGCACTTTCGACACAAGTTGAAACAGAGATTCAGCGAGGCTGCGTCTTGCTGCTACATCATCTTAAATCGGTCATGTGATTTGGACGTACCAGCACGTCTGTCGACTCCAGAAGGTTAAAATGCTTTTTTAAAGCCTTCAGTACTTCTTCATTTGAGTTCTTTTTTCATGTTGTTAAGTGAGCAGTTTTTTCACACTGTATGAATATGATCCAACTCATTCAAAATAGTCCAAATGTCTTAATTTCTTCAGTATAAAAGTGATCTATTTACACATATAATCTCTACTGTAATTTTGTTCTTTATTATCTTAACTAGTGCCCGATACACACCAAAGTATTTAATGTTACTAGTTTGTCTTCCTTGAAGTCCTACGCTGCCATTGTTTTCAATTATAAATCATCCACTGCTGCCCAGGAGACTGTGACAGTCTTAAAATTACAATAAGACAGAATGGGGTTTTGTTTCAAAACAGAGTACAAGAGTAAAATAGTTTATAGCCAGAAATGAAGTTGATTTATCTGATACTATTAAACCATTTGATGTTGTTTGAGTGCTATTTTTTTATAGGCACTATCGAACCCCGTTTCTGAGAGTTGTTTTGTGTTTCATGTCAATATAGCTTCTTCAAATGGTCTATTAGTATAAGAGCAGAGGGAGATAAAAACAGACAGGTGTTACAGTGAAGACAGGACCTATGCTCAGTCCATTACAGTTAGCTTAGCAGGTCTATTTATCAGCAGGCTCGACCACATAGAAAACCCCGAGCATTTCCCTGAACCTCAGACAGCTCAGCAGCGGTGTGATTAATGAAGCAGGCCATGAGACTCGTGCATCAAACAGGAAGGGAAAATGTCTGAATAGTTCCACAACATGCTGAGCTCAGATATTAGGTCAGTCACCAGTGTCTCAGCTTTTATTGTTTTTTTCTTGGGAGGAAGACCAGAAGACATTTTGTGGCTATTAATTGCAGATTTTAAGTTTAATTTTCCAACAACTTGTTTCAATAGTTCATTGGATCTGAGATATGGCAAATCAAAATGCGAACTGACTCAAACAGCCTTAAATCTCTCTTTTGAATTCTTGCTACTCCAACTAAGATCTTTCATGGAGGCTCAAACAGTGTGCTTGTTCTTTGGCCTCGCTGATCAAACGAATCTCAACGGTTTTGCCTCACGCATCTCACAGCGGAAACTGAGCTGGTGATCTCTCTCTGCTTTGTGAGGCCCGTTTTTTGTTTTACACTAGTTGTTAAAATCACTTTCCTGATGCAACTGCACCGTTTCTGCTACCATTCTCTCAGATATCAAGAAACATGATTTTGGTTGCCTGTCTTGTTCACAAGACAGAGATACAGATTTGAACAAAACAAATAAAAGAGCTGCCCTTTCACTGATGTTGCATTAAGCTCAATAATACATCAAATACGGGGTAAAATTCTTTTAAGATGCACCTCTGATCTCACACACCACCTTTGAAGCAGTAGGCCAAACAAGCCACAACAAAGCATGTGCAGTGCATTTCCTATTCATATTAGCAGACATAGATACACTTTACTGGACAACAAAAACACCAGCCGCCAGTTCAGATTGTGAAACTGATGTCTAATACTGTGTGTTGTTGGTATACCAGTAGATGGGGGCTAAAGCAACCCTTCTTTTTCTTTAAAATGACAAAAAAACAATGCAAGAGTAAAGCAGATATCTGTGTTTTTGTGTGTGCAGAAGAAATCTGAGACGTATTTGAACAACAGGTGTGAGTGTAGCCAAGAAAAATGAAGTAGGTACATAATGAGGATTCACAACAGATGGGAATGAGCTTACAGTGAAAAATGCAGAATAGATTACATCAATAATAGAGTAAATATCATGCTGAAAGGAAGTGCCATGTGGAGAGTGTGGAGAAAGGAGGCTCACAGGGAGAGGAGGTGGAGAATATTAGAGATTAGACCGGAGGGTGGATGACCAAGAAGGACGTGCTTGTGGAGGGCAAGGGTGGGCTGAGTGGTCACGCACAGCACGTTAGTCACACTTCCAGTGAGCCGTAGCGACACACACTTAGTTCTGTGACATATGCTGCAGACAGTTACCTGAGGAAGAAACTGCCTCAGCACGAAAAAGGTTTAACACCGTGTAGAGAGCGCTGCACTCCTCCTGTAACCCCTGATCTGAATTAGAGGAACAAAGGAATCAGCATGCCACCATGATTTGCACGACAAGCCACTTTGAGAAACACACAGTCTCAACTGTGTGAGAACTATTTGATGAACAGACATCAGCTAAGGCAGGTTTTGTCATGTGTTTTTTATTTATGTATGCACTCCGAAAAAGACACATTTTCATCGCCTTGTAAGGGAAAACAAAGTAAAAACCAGAGTCTGAATCTGAGGAGCGCACGGGGACTGATACTAAATATTTCAAGCTGCGACTCAGTACACAAAAAGTTTTAACCATCCACAAGAGAGTATGATATGTTTGTAAATTTCACTTCAGGATTCTCCTCTCAGCAGTAGGACAGTCACTTTTTTACAAAAACAAGATATTGAGAACTAACAAGTTGTTCATTCAAATGTATTCAAACACAAACAAATCATAAACTATGTCGGGGAATGATAAAGCATTTCTGGACAACTTGGATTAGAGAGCATGACCAGGTACATTGTGAATTTTAAATTCGGACACGTGTAATAAATCCAATTTCTAGTCTTATTTGCCACGTTTGAATGGTAGCTGCCTTAAATAAAAAGTAACAGACCTGAAAAGTGAAGCCAGCAGGCCAGCAGGAGGTGACAAGACACTGGTTGCAAAATAAAGTCCAATTGTATGTAAGCTCATGAGAAAATAACCCTGCTTCTCATTTGATGCTAATGGGTTTATGGTCCCAATCACTGAATAAGGCTACGTACAGTTAGACTTTCAAAATAAGGCTCTACAGTCAAGTTAGCAATAATACATAGTATGCATCCAGTTAGACTTTCAAAATAAACATCGCTGACGAACAAACATCATTACACATGACTTTTGGATTGTTATTAACGTTCTGAAAAGTACAAAAACTACTTGCCTAGGTTAAGGAACAGTTCATAAGTTATGTAATTCCGTCATTTACATACATTACCTTCCTTACTGAATATATAATATATAATATATGTGATATAACTTAAAAAATCACTCTTGATTCGTGGTCACAAACGGGACAAGAACTTCGATTTCTGGAGGGAAAGTCCAGTGTATGACCCCTCCAATGAAGCCAAAAGCCCCCCAACAGGAAATTTTCTCACTCTTTATGCTATTGCAAACGAGGGGCACTTCAAGAAGTGACACTAGAGGGGTCTTAAATGTGGTAGCTGCATCTAGAAGTTTGTTGCATCCACTAAACAGCCAGGTGGCTTAGCCGTGTGTTTAGCTTCAGGCTAACAACAGTACGAGCCAAAAGCCAAGCTGTCTGCATGCTAAAGTATTTAAGGACAGCATTGAGTAAAACATAAAAATAACATCAACTTGCCCTGGGCAGTATAATGCTATAAGCACACTGTGTTATGCCTTTGAGTTGTGTATAGATATATATTTGTCAGTGTGTGTGTGCCACAGGCTGTGCTGGCAGACTCTTTGATATGGCTGCCATTCACCAGGGAAGAACTTTAATATTCTGACTGTAGCACCAACACACACACACCTTTAGACACACATGATCACGTACAAAGACAGTTGGTGGTGGGTGGCCTGTTCATATGCTGCCTCTAGCTTCAACAGTGCCGGCGTCCCAGAGGGCCAAACAGGGAGAGAAACACATTCCCTGAAAACACACTGGCAAACACAAAGCAGTGTCTGAAAATCAAATTTATAAGCAATTCACCGTCTTTTATTTTACTTAAAAACCGTGCTGTGGTTTAACTGCAGCTACTCCTATATTTTAGAGGAATCTGCCTCCTCATGTGTAAGAACTTGTTGTTACTCTCTTTGCTTCACGGATACTGATGTTGTACAGGAATGCACTACCCGAAGATCTTCACTGCAGGTTTCATTGAGGTGTTTATAAGAAGTCTGTTTATTTGGACAGAAACTAGACTTCTGTGGCACAAAGTCATATAGTCAGCATGTGGTTACGAAGGCAGTAGCAGAAGATATTCATGGTTGCCTTCAGCCTCTTGAGGAGAATTTTTTTTTGATGAAAAAAAGAAGTTTCAAGTTCGGTATTGTCGTTTAAATGTTCAAATTTGTCCTGACCAAATGAGGTTTGATATGGAATAAAAAATTAGATATTTCTGTTTCTGCTTTATCGCTATTACTTGCAGATACAATTTACAATGTAGTGAAACTTCCGTTCTTTGAGGAGCAATGGGCAACCAGCATACGGTGCCTGGGGGCCAACTACAGATCCAAGCCAGTGCCTTTGGTCACGGGTTACAATGAAAAAGCTGCCAAACAGGCGACCGCAGTTCAAGTCTGTGTTGTAGCATTTGTAAATGTGACACCCCTGGATATATTTAAGGAGAGCTGGAGAGCTTATCAACTGTTTTGGTGACCAAAAGATGTGTTTGTGGCCACAGAAGTGGGTGTTTGTGAAGGAGACCTCAGGGCATTTCCAGCCATGTTTGTGGCAACCAAAAGAGGCATTTTAAGCCAAACCATAATGTTTAACTAACCGTGACCGAGTGGTATTTGTGCCTAACTTGACCAGAGCATAAGCACAGCTTTGTGACAAGAGATAAACTTGAAAAGAAAATTGAACCTAAGCAAAGGTGAAGTTGCAACATAAAGTATATCTGTGGTTCTGCATGAGTGTACTTAACTAACATTTATTCTGGAGGTTGGGTTGACCCAGGACCTTCTTGCTGTGAGTGAGGCAACAGTGCTAACCGCTGCATCGGCGTGCTACACCATTTCAGTAGAGCAAAGCTAGACCAGTGAACTGCTTTTCAAAACCTGGCGTGGACATTACCCACAATACAAGTCATCGACTGAGTGACATCACTGGAGGCAATTCATCAGATTACATGCAGCTTCCTCTTGAACTACAATTCGCTTTATACTTCTTTTTTTTCCCCCAGTAGTATTCCCCAAGACCTGTAAACACATTTTAATGTGTAACATTTGTAGAGTTTTGTCCACCCTTTAAAACCAAGAATCCCAGGGGATACGTGGAACATAAGTCTGCATATAAAGCCTTACCACATACCACATACTGCATAGATCTTCACATCATAATATATTAGATTCATCCAAAACAACCACCTGATTCCCAAGTCATTATGGATGACCAAGCCAGCGAACAGCAAACAAGTAATGTTATACCAAAGACAATGATCTGTGCAAGAGCATCTGACAACATATATATTATATATATTAAAGGCTGTTTAAACAGATTAATGCAAGTAATACAATATTTCTGACAGGTGGCTGTCAAGGTCATTCAAGGTGAAATACTTTGCAGTGTATGAAACTGCTGAGTGGCAGAAACTTTTAAAGCATTGGTTGGCATCACAAACGTTTCATACAGTAGTGAAGACAGGCTTTTATCACCGTCAAAACTTACTCCCTTTACACCAGGGGTGCCCAAACTTTTTTCCTTAGAGGGCCAAAACCAAACATATATTGTATTTTGTATTATTTACTGTATTTTCAAGATGCATATTGGTTCTTGGATCCCAAGTTCTCTGTGCTCTCTGTAATTTTTAAAAACGTACTAATTTTCCCTCTAGAAACATCTGGCAGAACCTTATGGTGGGCCCACGGGCCCCACTTTGGCCAGCCCTGCTTTACACTGTGTTACTATTATTCTGACATAGTTCTGATCCAGAGCTGATTATATTACTTTCTCACTTTTAGGATTAAAAAGCGGATTTATCTTCACTCCCACTTATCAACCTGATTCCAGCTGCAATCCGCGGAGGTGCCCTCTGTTGTTGGGTGTTTATGTTCTGTAATGCCGACTGGAGCTGGAGGGGAAATGTATTTTACTCCATAACGTCACATGACAGAGAGAAGAGGGGGAAAAGGAGAGAGAGAACCGGAGTCTCTGGTGAGTAGTGAGTTTATTGAGAGGCTCAACTGAATTCAAACATACAGACACACACATCCTTGATGCGTGCTGTTGCCCACTAGCTCACAGCTAATGTACAGTGTAGTATTCTGGCTGTTTGGGGTGAATAACACGAAGAAACACAAATGATCCCACGCAAGTAATGTGAGGCGAAAATTTGCTTTGTGCCAAAGGGGGGAGCCTAAAAAAAACAGAAATAAAAGTGAAAGCCCTCACAAGTACAGAAGTACAAAAATGTGTGTGCGTGTGTGTGTGTGTGTGTGTGTGTGTGTGTGTGTGTGTGTGTTTTCCATTTGGCCTCTAGCCAGCAGTTCACTCGGCTGGTCTGAAGTGAAACAAGGAGACAAGCAGAGCGTGCTGGTGGCAACATTCAGCTGTCACTCTCAATATCCCAGGCACACACACAAACAACACACACACACACACACACACACACAAACACACACATACACACTTACGCACACGCTGAGAAATGCTCTCGTATTTCTCACACACAATGCTCTGCTTAATTAGGGTTGTAATGTGAACAAAGGCAACCGTCCTATCTGCCACAGCAGACCTCTGAGCGCTCAAGTTCAGACAGGAAACCTCTTAGTGAAGTCATGTGGGGTCCTTCATTTGTCTCTCTTACACACACACACACACACACACACAAACACAAACACACACACACAATCATACAGTCAGACACAACCAGGGGCTTGAAGTTTATGTCACCATCGACTATGTTAAAGCCCATTCACACACAGAAACTGTATATTTTCTGAATTGATAATTAGCATACATCCACAAATACCGGCTAAATCTTAAATTGCATCTATTTTCTGTGTTTTGGCCTTTCGTCCACATTTAGCCAGTGTCTATCTCACCCAAAAAAGCTGTAGGAAAACGTTCCCCAGTGTGAATACATCTGAAAATGTCTGCCTTGCTTTTAGGTGTGGGCGAGGAAAACTATGACATAGGCCTGCTACTGTATCTAACAGTAAAGTTAGACAACTGTCTGTCTACTCTAACTCCATCTGTGATCATTTGAAATGTCAGTGTGGTCGATCACAACCTTTTACCATTAACATATTTTTTTATTTTTGCTTCAAATCCTTATTTTATGTGCTGTCAGTTGTGTAAAAATATGTAAATGAAATCTACATGTATCTCGGTATAGGTGATACAGAGAGCAGGACTACAAACGCTGGAGGTTTAACTGGCTGACACTTCTCTCCAGATGTTGGCTGTGAAGCACATTTTAGTTTTTTTTTTTAAACTGACTACGAGGAACTTTTAAGTGTTTATGAAACAGTCTCATGATTCCTCTGATGATTATAAATTACTTGTAACAGAAAACAAGACCATCAGTGAAAAGACTGCTATTTTTGTATAGTTATTATTAATGCCTGTGCTCGGGACCGATCACATATATCACATAGAAAATCACATATAAATATATTACCTCATCGCGGTCCGTCCTGCAGCCTCTCTGTCACTCACTTCCAAAACAAATGCACAAGCCGCCGGCATGCGCTGGCAAAGATCTTTACAACAGATGGTAACACTTTGTCCAAAGGGGCGCTAGAATCAACAAAAACTGAAAGTTCCTCTTTAATAACAAAAACACAATGAAAATATTTAGCAGGTTTCTAATGTTAGGTGTTGGATGTGGACATAGTTGGAGTTCTTCATGACTGACAATGATTGCAAGTTCTCAAGAAGAGTGAGGGTGCTGTTAATGGAGACAATCACTTCTCAGATATTGACTGATGTCACCGATCCACGTACCGATCCAGATTCCAGTCTGTCAATATCCCATTGCACTCATGAATAGAAATATACTTGCTAGTCATTGATAATGCATTGCTGTGCACTTGATGTGTTCAAGTTTTTTAAAACAAAAGTAGCTGCCATAGCAATTTGCTCTTCTACACATATACAGTATACAGTATAAGAATTAATTAAAATATAAAATAACCCAACAAATTATATATTACAATGTTCAAACCCAGAGAACTTCACAAGTTTACTGAAGGAAATAAAATGAAAAAGTACATTTCCCCTCCAGCTCCAGTCAGCAGTCAACATTACAGAACATTAACACTCGACAATGGGGGTCACCTCTGCGGCTCACTGCTGCAGTCAGGTTGATAAACAGGACTGAAGATAAAGCCAAAGGTTAAAAAGTCATCTCTGAGCTCCTCTCCCGTCTGCTCCATGAGATCAGAATCTGAAGTGACTCTGGACCCGACTCGCTTCTCTTGAGCTGGTTTACTACAGCCTCATGTAACATTACGCATAATACACACAAGGACAATAATAGTAATACTGGTAATAATAATAATATTTAAGAATAAAATAACTCTGATATCGTTATCAGTATCAGCAGACATCCAAATTCAGGTGATGGAGATATATTGTAACTGAAAAAAAGTGGATTGTGCATCTGTAATGTAGAAACAATTTTTCTTAAAGGAATAGTTCAACACTTTGGAAAAAAGTTACAGCTCCCTCTCTCACCGCAGGTTAAACGAATATAACATGTTACTAAGGGAGCTTTAGAGATGCTAGTAGGTGGATTTTAATACCTTTGAGGAGAGCCTGGCCAGCTGTTTCTCCTGTTTCCAGTCCTTGTGCAAGGCTAAGCGAGCCAACAGAAGTTTCATGTAGTATTTACTGTGACTACACAAAGAGTGGAATCAATATTCTCACCTAACTTTTGGCAAGAACAAGAACAAGCAGCAGCTCCTTAAAAACAGTGTAGTGAAGAAATGTAAACATAGTTCAGTAAGTTCAGGACAGTAACTTAATGATGTGTTTGATCTGTTTTTGTGTGTGTGGAGGCCAGTAAATGATTTTAAGTTTACTTTCCACGAACACCTCTGCAGAATGGAAAACTATACGAGTTTCTCAGAAGACGGCGGGATGGGCTTGGTTAACTTTTCGGCTCACACACATCTAGATAGGAAAACACACATACACACACACAAAAATCTCTCTCTCGCACACAATCACACACACACACACACACACACACCACACACACACACAGGCGCGTCCCTGTCCTCCTGCCAGTAATGAAGCAGATAATAAGCTGCTTCACGCTCTGCTGTAGCAAAACCAAAATCAAAACACTGTTGATTTAAGAATCAAAATGCGTACACTCATGGGTTTTTCATCTTCCATGCTCTGTGGCAATGATGAGGTAGAGCTTCAGTGTGTGTGTGTGTGTGTGTGTGTGTGTGTGTGTGTGTGCAAGCTGTATATCAAAAGCCTGAGGAGCAGACAGTGGGTTTGCTAGGCAGCGTTGAGAATCCATTCCTCGTGCCTCCCGCCTCATTTCAGCGCTCTGTATTTCCAAGAAATGATTCTTTGACTTTGACACACTGACGTCGCCCAGAAAGAGTTTATTTTTTTCAAATTTTCTGAACTTGTGAAAGGAAGAAAAAGGAAGAACAATAACCGTGCTAACATTTTTGATTTTAGAAGGACACCAAAAGCCCAAAGAACTGAAGTGAAGGAACTGAAGGGCAACTGAGACTGAAGTTCTATATGTACGGGTGATTTTGTAATATGTAATATTCTCATAACAGTTTCCAAAGCTGTTCTGTAGTTTATTTCTGTGTTAAAATCTAACATTATGCCCTAAAAATCAAAAACACCTACTCGTTTCATCTAGTCAACCAAGAAGGTGATTCCACATAAAAGCCTGCTTCCACTATTGATTTTTCTCCTTAAATTAATGACACAAAGGTGTTGATGTGAGGTGAGAGATGGATGGTAAGCTTTGAACTAAAAATCAAAGAGGTTGCTGCTACATAAAAGGACAAAGTGCCTGACACTTTGAACTTCTGGTTATAAACACAACTAAACCGTGTTTCACCTGAGTTTACACCGAGTTAATAATTCCTCATTTATTTTGCGTGTTTGCTTTTTGTCACATAAGTTACCTTAATGACCGTATCCTTCACCCGAGGGAGCCTGTACACTGTATCACACCAACAAAGTAAATGTTGAGCCTTCAGTGTGCGTATCAGGGCAAGCAGATACCGACCACGCAAATAGAAAACGCAATCATTAATGAAACACTGTACAAAAATACCATGCTATCATTAATAAGATACATGCAGTGGAGTCCGAGACCATCCGACAAAACACCTCCACCCTGCACTCGTCCCGAGCGTGACGCCACCCTCTCTACTACAAACAACAACACAGGCCCAACAAAGCGAGCTAAAAGCCGAATCCCCGAATAATGTACATGAATCTCCGAATATTCCAGTACCCGGCAAGTCCCCGAACTGCTTCAGCGACAACCCAGCTGGCACAGACCCCACAAGTCCATGCAAAACCCTGTGTGCTAACCCTGCACAACCTGACAGCACCCTGAGGAGATTCCATGCCACCCCCACCAGTCCCTAAACCCACAGATTCCCAACTGTGGAGGAAAGACCACAACAGCCAAGAAGAGCTGAAGGAAAGTTAGACAGAAACTAACTGGGAATTAAAATGGCATGTTCAGCAGAAGCAGAAGAAGTTTCCAGGTTATGTATTAAAGAGATTACCTCCTATTTATCAACTGATTAATGGAAAATAGCAGAGTGTTATTATTAATTCATGTTAGGGTAATATGCAATACATTTCGGCAGTAATTATTGTGGTAATTGGGGGGAAATGTCAAAGAAATTTCAAATAGATTACTTGGTAATAACCACCAACTGACTACAACATTTGTGGACAGAAAATTAAGTTTTACCAACATGTAAAATATATTTGTAACTGTATGTTTCCTTTTTTGGAAAAACGTATATTCACTATTCAGTTGTTATTTTCCCATGTTTGACATCGCTTTTGTGATAGTCTTTCATATGGATCTCAAACATTAAAAAAAAAAGAGAAAAATGTTTTTTACCTGCTCTTCTCTCAGTGACAGCGAGGCTGTTGTTAAAAACACTTGGATGTTCTTTTGATTCACCACATTTGACACTATGAAAAAAAATAATCCATGCTTATTCACTTCCTCCCATGTTGCAGCAAGTGACAATTCAAAGAAAGGAAACACATTTGAAAGCAACATATTTTCACACAAGCATCAGATATTTCTTATATGTGTTTCTGCTGGATCTGAGAAGCTGTTGATGTTGGCTTGGCGCCCACCTGGCTTGTACCACTTCTGCAGACACATACAGTATATCATAAACACAGATAGGCTATATACATATATATATATATATATATATATATATATATACACACACACTTTTTACTTGCATGTTTATTATACTTATCTCAGTGATACGTGTCCGTTGGTTTCAGTTTATTTTTGAGATGGATGTATTATGCTCTCCACAGTATCTTTGATGTTGATTTACCTACTACTGAATGTCTTCATATTGTTTCTATAAATGCTCCAATCTCATGTGTTACTGTGAAATGTTACTTTTGAAACTCAACTGGGCTCTAATGGTCAACTGTGGTGTCGAAGAAAATATTAAAGTTTATCCAAGTTCTATTTATGAAATCTCAAAGTCAGAATCGTGGGTTTTCCTGGAGTTTTGGCATCACGAAATAAAGTGTACAATCCACTAACCAGCCAGGTTAACAGGCAGTGTGTCCCTGTGTACTCTAAGTGAGGCTGTTAATTGGTATCATCTAAAAACCCTACGGAAAAACTCACCTAAGAATCATACCAGCATTTAGCACTTGGCGGTTAAGACCCCTTAGCCACTTAGTTATTAATCAGAAATTCAACCATATAGTTTCTCTATTTAACACCAACTTTACTACTTCCAATCTTAAAAGTAAAAACTATAGAAGTGGATAAATATAATTCCTAAAGAGAACTTGTGCTCAAACCAGTACAACTGTACGCTTGTTTTAAAATGTTATATCCTGATTTCCTTGAAGCCTAGTGATTTTTCAGTCCCACTTTGTTGTTGGAACAGAAACTCAAGTCTGACGGCATTAATCCAGGTGTGTGCCTCTGTGTGTGTGTGTGTGTGTGTACTGCGCCACTCGCCTGTCTCCAGCGAGGGTTTAAAGAGGGATTGAATTAGAGGAAGGATAGCTTTCAAGTGGGGATTAGGCTAAAGCTGGGTCTCTCAGGGTCATTATTCAATAGCCAATGAGTGGCATCAGGACCCCTGAAACCCAGCAGAGAGCAGGCAGAGAGTGGCAGCTCCATCTGTAATGAAAGAAAGACAGCACAGGAGTGTGTGCATAATGACTACTGCGATGTTATGGAAGAGTTGGGGATAATAACAGCAATAACTTTGAAAAACTTTCGTTGGCTGATGGAGGAAGTGTCAGGCAGGGCACTCAGGTACAAATCCTGTCACACGAATGTCTCTGTAGTCATTTCTGTCTCCTGTTGGTTTTCCAGGTAGGTACACCGAGACACAATTCATATTAAAGATGTGTGCAATAAGTCAACTAGACAGTTAAACATTGCTACCTGTTCTACTCGGCACCAGAAACGCGAGTTAGTTCGGTGGTCCTAGAAGCACCTATTGTAGTGGGAATTACCACAGAAGTATTTTGCCAGGTGTTTTTATATCGGATTGTCTGTTTGTTTTGTGTCCCAGCCATGCAAGATACAGTCACAAAACCACAGGTGTGTCCTTGAGATCACAATGAAGGCAGTGTTCAAAGATGGTGGTGGTCTAACTAATGAGTACTGAATACTGAGCAATGCTGTAAAGGCTAGTATATGTGGTTTGGAACGACAGAGCCTGTCCTCATCAGGAAAACGACCATATAGGTAAAAAATTCAAGCAGGTCAGTGCAACCCGTATTTACATTTGTTGTTAGACGGCGACCTCTAGCGGCTGTAGTAATTATTACAGCTGCAAAAGAGGAAGTGAGGAGAAGTCAAAGCGCAGGACTTCAATTCAGGAGACAGCTGTTTGTGTCCAGTTTGAAACCAGAAGTCAATTATGAGTATTTTTAACTTATGAACATAGTGGAGTAACGTCATACAGTATACATAACCACAATTTTTTCCTAAACCTTACCAAGTAGTTTTCTTGCCTAAATCTAAGGAAAGTGTGATTGTATGATGAAGTTCTGGTACATGTGTTGCTGGTAATCTGCAACGGTCATGTTGTTTTGGGGCGACGCTGACAAACAAACTATTCAGTTTTTTAGGTATGAGGATGTTGACGAGCACGGTGGCTGATGCAATCCCATTGCAAGATGGTCTCTATTCTTTAATAAATGTACAGATTTAAATTAGATATTGACATAATTTGCCCTGAAGTGTTTCGTCTTCCAAGTTAAATGTTGGGATAAGTTTGTAATGGATGTCATACAGTGCCACACATTTCAGCTGCTTTTAAAATACAATTTCAAATCAGTGTTTTGTCAGACAATGTTTAACCTTAAACCTGTGTTTTTTTAGTTTTAGAGCAGTTGACCAGTCTAAAACTAGCGTTTGAATGGAAAATAGCTGTTAGGAACATCCCTAATTTACATATGTAGACATTCAAACAAATGGTCTGCTGGATACCAAGCAAACCTCAAATATGTCATCTCGCATCAACAGACTGCAAAGCCAAGCAGCTTACATTCACATCGTACTGCACCTGCATGAGACGAAATAAGTCTTTATATCCAGAGGTGACACTAGTCTGTGTTGGTAAACTGCCATAAAACCCCCAAAAGGAGGCACTGTTACTGGGTATGAAACCTCAGGTTTCTGCTGTGATGAGCAGGAATTTTGTCTCCATATTTAACCAAATTTCAGGGGGAAAAAAGTTTAACTTGGAACTTGGAACGGAGGACACGGATCCACACTGATGACAAACCAAGTGGAACATGAAGGGAAAAAAACCCATGTACAGCTGCTTTTGCAGGGGTTGAATGATTGATTGATGTGAAGAATCACTTTAAATAATCAATATCAACTCTAGGTTGACAGCTTAACCCAATAACTGATCACATTTATCACTAAATATCCTGTCGCTCATCACTCTACTGTGCCTCTGAAATGTAGGTAGCTTTAAGTAGTTTCGATGCGGAGATTTAGTGAATTGATATCACTTGCGCTGGAATGAGCTTTTCTTTAACTTTATTAAAGAGTAATTAAACCCCTAGGTTTTGGCTGAGGTGCATCTGGGCTGGAAATTCAAAAAATGCCTTGACTCTGAGCGGGGCTCCAGGAGCAGTTAAGACACACCCAGTCACTCTGTGCAGCCTCCAACAGAGGCCCCCTCCCCCTCCCACACCCACACTTTCATGATGAAAGCTGCCTCCAAAACGTCATCGGCCTCCATCTCAGCCAATGGCAAAATTTGATTGTAATAACCGGGTTTCAACCCATAGAGGGCAGTCACTCTTACATTTTTACAACAAAATACGCCAAAAATGTCAAGAGTTGGACCAGAATCAATCAACAACACTACTTCATACCCAAATACATTTGTTTTCAGCAGAAAAAAGTGGTTTGG